>NC_136625.1:33133698-33581198 GCF_933228915.1 Telmatherina bonti
CTGTGTGAGGCAGGAGGCATGACAGTAATTGGACCCATGTGAACATGGATTAATGCTCTAATGCAAAGCATATGGGATCCAAGGGGGGGGGGGGGTGCAAAGTGCAAAAAGTAAATAAATACGGTCATTATCTGCAAAGGATCCGTTTAACTTTCCTCATATTTTGCACAGTTTATTTCACCCCATAAAGCCCAACATGACATAATTGGCACATAGAGTCTCTGAGACATTTTACTTCACTTTATGATAAAGACTTTTCTCCAAATCCTGTTAAACACAACTGGAGTTTGTTTTTTGCCCCCTAATAGATACGAGTAGGCAGAAGATTTCATTTTAATAATGGTGACACATGTCACATGGGGATTGTAAATGTTGGAGTTGTCAGGTGTTATCAGCTGATATTGGCATAAAAATCCAACATCAGATCTTATCTGTATCAGTTTTTGACTTTTTTTTAATGACAACTTTTCACAATATGCACATATTATATGCAAATTCTCCAGCTACATCTCCTCTAACTCAAAATGACAGATGCCATGTGTATTTTTCCAGTTATTTTTGTTTGTTTGGCACAACTCACTCCAAAATGTCATTTTGGGTTGATTTTGGTACTGGAAATTAAGAGCTGGACAAAATCTGTACATCAGTTTTTTTTAAAAATAGCCAATATTAAACATCCCTCGTAAAAATTTCCCTTGAAAAAAAAAAAAAAGAAAAAGAGTACTTTTTTTTTGTTAAATAGCCAAATAAAGACCAAATATTTAAAATATTGAACTTTTCTTACTATTTTTCATGGGTCGGGTCTTACAGACGGAAAACAAGAGGCACTGTCGCCTCGCGCACATCAGGATGAGGGATCAGGTCAAAGTCAAGAGAGGATGCAACTTGTTGGTTTTTCTTACCTGGGCTATTTTCCATTAATGTGTCTGTAAAATGTCCTGAGATGGCGTTGTTGTGAAGTGGTGCAGTATAAATCAAGCTTTATTAAATTGAACTACTTACATGTCAAATTTGCAAAAGCATAAAGCTGTCACCCTGATAAAAAAAAAAAAAAAGAAACTGGGACCTTTTCACGTTATACTGGGTAAATTTTAAAAGATGACATGTATCATGTGATAACATGATTTGTTTTGTCATGAAATGTGGAATATAATCCATATTTGTCTTTGAATGAGTAAACTGTGCATGCAGTCGATCAGAGAAATATCATATTTACCAAATCTCACAAAGTTGGACATGTGGTGAAGTTGGAGGACACTGTGATAAACAGGACTGCGTCTTTGTGTCATGGGATGAATTAACCTAACATGCATGTCTTCTGGGTGGGAGTGGGAGGAATAACCCACATATACTCAATGAGAAAATGCTAACTCCACACAGAAAAGCCCTTGTTCAAACGCCACAAGGCTTGAACCAGCAACCTTCTTGCTGTGAGGCCGCAGTACTAACCACCAGGGCTGTGATGATATGCTTTTGTCCCGATTCGATTTGATTCTGTTTTTTTGGTGGGTGCTAATTTGATTTTAATGGCAATTCTCACAATTCTTTGATCTTGCTGATTTTTGGAGATTAAAAACAAAAAAACAAAAAAACAAAAAAACAAAAAAAAAAAAATTGGAGTAAAAAACTTTTTTTTGCTTGTTTTTTTTTTTCTTCATTTCAATTTAGAAAAAACAACTCAGTAGCAAGGCCATCATTGTGCTGCTACAATGAAGACAAGTAAAAAGATGACCAAAAACTATAAAAATTACAAAGATTTTATAATGGATAATAATATTAATTTTATTCATTTAAAGTGGAACTATTATGTGCATTTCAGGCTAATTTATTTTTATTTCTGAGACCACAAGGGCTGGGATTGATCGAGTTATTGTCACAAATCGCTTTATTTACTTCAGACCGACCCTCTCCGTAGGCTGTCAGATCATCCTGCGGGCAAAACGAGTGGATTGAGACTCTTCCACATTAAGCCCCGCCTCCCGCCACTGCACTACATCGGGAGCGCGCACCGCACCTGCTTTCCCCGTCATTGTAACATCTCATAAACAGAAGGATTAGGCTCATATGAACTCAATAAAAAAAACAAAATACAATGTCAACACATAGCATACAGCCCTACATGTTGGAACCTGAATCAGAGCCTGAAAACGAAGTGGAAAACAGCAACCCACAGCAACGAATGCAGCAGGATGTCTCTCTTTGGTAAACTCACCAGCCATCGTTGGAAATAACTTTATCCCACGTTTTCCACCCGCCTGATGTATTTGTACATGCCCTTGTTAACCAGTAGAACAGGGGTGTCCAAAGTCGGTCCTCGAGGGCCACTGTCCTGCAGGTTTCCCATGTATTCCTGTTCCAACACATCTAGCTTCCACTAAATGGATCAAACAGCCAATGACATGCACAACTGATTAAGCTCTACTACTAATTCATTTGAATCAGGTGTGTCTGAGCAGGGATACATAGAAAACCTGCAGGATTCTGGCCCTCGAGGACCGGAGCTGGACACCTCTGCAGTAGAAGGTAACCAATCACCGAACCTTATCCCCCGAGACGTCACAAGGATTTCCAAGTAGAAAAAACTCTCTATAACAACGCGTTTTTCGTCGCCATGGAAACCAAACGGAGAGGGTGTTGGAACTCAAACTCAAACATGTGTTTAGGTGATAAAAAACAGTGCCATTCACATGTCTGATGAGGATTCAACACTGTAACACTGTAGAAAGCTCAGAAAACTCCAAATACCATAATATGACCCCTTTAAGACTTCTGTTTTCCATTAGAGCCCACTGAAGACTCGGTCCTAGCACTTAGGCCTTTCCAGATGATGAGTTCCCAGAGTACAAACCCAAATGTCCACTACTCAGTGCAGCCGCCGGATCCTCATCTGTTTATGACAGCACCTCAAAATTAATCTTTTTTTTTGCCCACAAACAACCACTTTTGTTATGGACAGTTGGTGACTTGGTGTGAAGATCAATGCATGGTCGTCAGCCAGGACATGTGAAGAGTGGAGATGGTCTAGCATGTGAATAGGGATCCCATGATATGGTGTCTTGGAGGGCTGAGGTAAGTAAGTTGATACATTAAGATTGTTCAAACGATATTAGAATCCTCAGACAAAAGCTTTGGAGTGTCTGCTGGGCCTCCACAAAAGAACCTAAACATTTACCAGAACAAAAAGGTACAGTCAAATTTGTTCATAAGTTACATGTGATGAGTAATATAGAGCAGGGATGTCCAGGTTTGGACCTGCAACATTTTGCTGTAACCCTTGCCCAACATATCCAAGTCCAATAAATGGCTCAGTACTAGGCCTCTGCATAGCTGGATGACATGCAGAAGAAGAAATTCAGCTATTTGATTTCGATGTGTTGGAGAAGGGATGCGTCTAAAAGTTGTAGGATCGTAAATCTCTGTAGGGTAGGCCTCTGCTATAGAGGCATGGTCCTCATGCATGTAGACCTGCGCATGTTTCATTCAGGAAAAAAATGCTATATTATGTCAGTATGTTCAACTGAGGACTTCCAAGAGGACTGGGTAGATGAATTTACTTGTTCAATGATTTCATTACAAGAACATAACCAAGAATGTAAACAGTATTTTCTGAAGAAGCATGTGTCTTTATGAATATTGTCAATATATTGACTATCTTGGAGGACATTTTGATTCTATAATTTACATATTTGCTGCATCTGTCCTCTTGTTTGATTATAGCAGCTGGCAGGGCAACATTTCGAAGATGACGACCATGGACAAAGGCTGAGAGGAATGCTGTAATGCGCCATTTTAAGACGCACATTACGAAGGGCCATTTAGCATCTATGCAGGAATGTGAGATGTGCAAAAAAAATGTGAGCATCCAGCCTTAGAGAACAGAACATCCCAAAATATAAGGGATTTTGTTAGAAACCAGGGACTTGCTCAGAAACGCCAGATAACTTAGTTATTTGGTAACTTTTCTTTTTTTTTTTTTTTTTTTACCCGTTAAGCTTGTTCAAAATGTTTAAGACCTCTAATTCCATTTCAGATATTGTTGTACTAATATATCTGCATGCATGTTAGGGCTGAATTACAAGTCAAAAGTTCAGGGAAAGTGGAAGTCAGTGACTTCAGTGCCCCCCAACACACAACCCTCCCTTCCACAGGTTTTATGTGTTTTCTGTTTACTGTTGCAAAAACATGTGATTCAAATTAAATGGGTTTTGCCAACACTTGCCTATTCCTTTTCTGTCTTCCATATTCTCCTCTGCTTAGGAACTCATAATCCTCATAAAAGTTATCTTTCCTGCTCTTAAATGCCACCTTAGGAACTGCCATGCAGGAAATGTTGACACACTGCAGCCTCATGAAGATGAGCCTTGTTCTGTATCATTGTATCCCACCCCATCAGCATATGGCCCGACCATATCCCTGTACATAATGGAAGTCTTGGGAAAAATTCCTCTGGATATTTGGCTGTGTAGTGGGGTGCACAGGACACAAGCCTGTGGGAAAATTAGTGCTCCTCAAACGGGTATAACAGCAAGGCCCAGTAGTAGTGGATTTAAATGATAATGATATATTAGATTTGTGAGAAGACCTAATAATTTGTCCACAAGTGCTGAATTTGTGTGTTTTATATAAACAGACCTCATAAACCAGCATGGTCCCATATACCACAATCTTGACGTGACCTCATAAGCCTGTGAAATTTCACACTTTGAATTTCTATGTTGTGAAGTCAGATGTATCTTCTGACAGACAATTTTTTTTAAAAGTAGTTTTTATGTTGATAAGATGCTTGGAAAGGTGTGTCCTCATAAACCATGGAAAAGTCACACTGGTCTTGTATACCATGAAAGCCAGTATGTGTGTGTGTGTGTGTGTGTGTGTGTGTGTGTGTGTGTGTGTGTGTGTGTGTGTGTGTGTGTGTGTGTGTGTGTGTGTGTGTGTGAAATGAATGATTTTTAACCGCCAGCTTTTTATGTTATTTTTTGTTATCTTTATTAAAGTCAACTGATTCTATTAGCATATATCTAATAAAAATCCATTAAATACATTAAAAAAAATAGTATAGTCAAACCTTGTATATTATACATACATACTTGCTTATATATATGAATATATACACACGCACACACACACATATATATATATATATATATATATATATATATATATATATATATATATATATATATATATATATATATATATATATATATATATATATATATAGATATATAGATATATATAGATAGATATATATATATATATATAAAGCTATGGATGACAGCGAGTGGGCCTCATGGTTAAGGTGTTTTGCCTCCACTGGTGTGGCCATCGGATGCAGGTTACCGACCTGCCCCTAGGCAACAGAAGTGGTACACTCTGTATCAGAAGGTTAGTGGGAAAAGGATTAAAGAATACCCTTTTTTCTTTAATTTGCAAACAGTAGACTTATTGTATTTACATATATATTAAATCAAACCAAAAAATGGTAAAAGAATACATAAAGATTAAGTGCCCTGTTGTGCTTTGTTTGCAGATAGAGAAGTACCCTCTGCAGTTGAGAGGCCAGCGGACAGTGTTCTCACAGCCACAAAAGTGCTTGTGTGGGTTTCATCCTTACAAGGTAGCTAATTTGAGATCTTTTTATTTAACTACGGTTGAGACAGTTTCCACACAACATGAAGATGAAATATTTCTTTATCTTAATGGATTCTTGAAATATTTCTGTTTTTATCTGAGCTGGTTTGGCAACAGGTCTGTTCCACAACAGAGGAAATGGCATAGCAGGTAAAAGGTCATAAGGTTAAAACTAATATCACTAATCACTAAATGGTAAAAAAAAAAAAAAAAAAATCTTATCCGTCACATCATTTGCATGAAATGGCTTTTCGTAAGCAGTAGAAAATAGATGGATTGATGGATTCTCATCTGTTAACTATAACAACATAGAATAATAGAATTGTAGTGTTGTGCTTTCTTTATATCACTGGTGATTTTGGTCATCATCTCTAAGTTGGAGATTCTTGGGTGGCAAAGCTTGGCCATCGTCCTGAAAGTTTTCAATGTCTCCCTCTTCCAACACACCAGATCCAAATGAATAAATCACTGTTTAGATTTTGATAAGCTGTTGTATCAATTTGATTTGAATCAAGTGTGCTGGACCAGGGATATATGGAAAACATGCAGGATACTGGGCCTCCAGGACCAGGGTTCCCCACTCCAGATATACACTAAAGATTTGTTTTCCAACAGGTGCATACAGCCTCTTCCACACCCACTAACAAGGCAGACCAGCCAAGCAGTGGTGAAGGTAGTTCCTCAATGGTACGTGTCATAAAGTTTATCGCTTTAATAAGAATGAGAACTTATAATGAGAGTAACTTGTATTTGCATAATCTTTCAGCTCCAAGTTGCTTCTGCTACAGTAGAACGTCATACAGGTGAATCCACAACTGCAAGTCTCCCAAAAAAGCCAAAACTCACCCTTTCTTCTGTAAGTATGAGTGCTTCTGTTTTAAAATGAGTCACAATTATCAAGATAATACTTTCAAACTGAGTCACAATTGTCTTACTAATACTTTTTTTTTAAGTTTGAAAGGTCCAGATTTTGGTGGGAAGCATGTGGAAAGCGCAAAGACTAATATGAGTGTTGCATACAGGGTTCATGTAAGCAAAATAATTCCTTTGCAACAGAATATTAAAATGATTGACAGTTTAAGAAATTTTTATTTATTTATTTTCAGACCATTTCAAACAAAACCTGGCAGCGCACATACAACAGCCAGAGACAATCCAGTGCCAACATCAACAGGTGGACTTCCTCTGAAGAATGCTCCACCTACAGTCTTTTTTTCCTCCATTACCAACTGTGAAACATCATCAACAAGTGGAACAGCAGAGTGCAGCAGTGAATGTGGGAAAGCGTCCTACATTATATTGTCACTATTTTTGATTAATACGTACTTGATTGATACAAAGTAATAATTATGTTTAATTGTCTGACTTGTCTTTTTACTCTTTTTAAAGAACCCATTTCATCCGGAGAGCACTGCTGTGCTTCCACTTCTGTGGCCTAAGACCATGCCACAAGAGGATCACCAGTGGGTCTCCACAGCCTTATTTAGAGTTGGTGCCAGTGGGAAATTAGAGCTCCATGGCCATCTTCAGCTGTGGTATTCACCTCTTATTTACCACCAGGCACCAGCATCAGCCAGGTTTTTTGCCCACCCCTTACTGCTGTGGATGCCATACAGGCTGTGGAAAGTTTGGCTCCTCCGCACTGACCAAGCCTGTAAACACCCTTTGAGCAGTGGACGTCTTCCCAGACGAGTGCGTCAGGTCCTTGATATTGACCGCTTTTACAACATGGTCACAGAGACACTGATTTGCTCCAAGTGCTGCCGGAGCTTCCTGTCTTGGAACAGGGAAATTCTTCAGCAGCTGGACTTGGCTCATCACTCTGAGTTCCCAGTCATTCTTACCCGTCCGGTATGTTTTTTTGTTTTTTGTTTTTTTGTTTGTTTGTTTGTTTTCTTTTGTTTTTTAGTGATTTTTTGTAAATTGATTTTGTACAAAATTTGAATGTTTCTTATCACAGATAAGCGTGTGACATCAGAGTCATACGCTTGTTACGGGAGCGAGGTCTGGGGAACGGCCCAGTCCGACTTATTAGCCAGTTGAAGGAGAACCACAGTGAAGAGTGGTTAAAAAGGGTTGCGCGTTACACCAAAGAGTGCGCCTCCTTCATCAGCAAAAGCTGCCTGTTGCCGCCAGCTTTTGAAGAGCCCCCCAGACCTATGGCCATCCCCAGCTACAAGTGGCTTTCAGTGGTGTACAGCCAAGATACCCTGTGCAGGCTGGAGGATATCAAGGCTGGCATCACTTCAGTGTATGGATCCATCATAAAACTGGATTCTACCAGAAAGGTACATTATGGAATTCTGTTATGTAAATCATACTGCTATACATACTATTGGACGTCATTCAGTTATTGACTGTCTGTATAAATATTGTATATATTTTTTAGATCACCAAGAAGCTGTCAGGGCCAGCAAAAGGCACTGCACAATGGCTGACGTCAGTTGGCAACGAGACGGGTCAAGTGCTTATCAGTGTCCTGACTGCTGGAGAAGGACCGGGTTTGGACCTCTGGCCTGGTAGACAGGTATGTTACCCATTATACATTTTCAGGTATATTTCTCCTTTTAGTTTAGTTTAGTATTTACTATAATGTGTTTTTGTAGTTAATAGCTTGTTTTTTGTTTTTTTTTAAACTTATTTTATGATTCTCCAAGTATAAAACTGCAGGTGTAGACCCTCCAGTTGCACCATATGTGGACTGTGGCTGCTGCAAGGAAGTAGGTGAAAGTAAATTGAAGGCCAGATTTAGTGGATGGCCAAGTCTGATAGTTTGCCTGGACATCTGGCACTTCATGCAATGCCTTGCTGTAGGGTAGGATGTACCACTGACGCACACCAGCTCTACCCCACTTTCATTGCTTGAATGTCAGCATGTATCTTTGAGTGGGATGGTGATGATGTTAATAAGCTGAGAGAGGCAAAGAAGGCGCAACTTAAAGGACAGGGCTGGGCAGCTTTGACGGAGAAGCAGTTAGATCGCCAAATAACTAAAGAAGAGTTGGAGCTCCACTGCAGGAGGAGGACTCTGGGAGAAGAGCAAACCATCAAGCTGTTGGATCAGCTCATCAGTGACAAGGGGAAGGATGCCCTTGGTGTTCCTCTTCTGGACCCCATCAGAATGCAGCACATCTGGCGTGTTCAGAAGAGGCATATAAAGTGCATTCAGGACCCACCTGGTGTTGCACTTTACACACAGACTGGCACCATCACCAAAAGAGGAGTCCAGTTACAGACCCTGCGCTGTGCCAGAGGTTCAACATCTTTGGAGTCATTCCACTGTCACCTAAACCGATTCATTCCAGGTACATGCAATTTGATAATGCAGCTTAATTTTAAAACAAATTCTGTGTTATCTGTACTTTATGTTCTAATTTTTTTTTTTATTTCTTTCAGGAAACAGTGCAAATTCCCTGAGCTTCCAGATCTACCTATTGGATGGGCTACATCGCTGGAACCACAACAGGGCAACTGCTGCTGTGGAGACAGAAGCCTCTGGCTTGCGCACATACTCAGGGGAGCTGGTTCATAGCGTGAACACAGATTATGAGAAGGTGTTTGGCAAAAAGTTGGTTCTCTCCTTTACACGACCTGCAAAACACACAGGTATTTATTTTTAATTGTATATTAACGCTCATTGTCCTGTATCTGTTTCTTTGTAGTTATCCTTTTAATCTGCATTTTCAGGTGAACTGATTGGAGTGCAGTACTTGCTGAGGCAGAATAACAAACTTCTACAGGATATGGCACCAGATTCTGAGGAGGCAAACACATTGCTGGAGGCAATAGAGGTAGAAGAGCCAGTAGAGATGGATGAGGGCTTTGAGGAACTTGAGTGTGTTGTCACTCTTGCAGATGTATTTTTAGACACTTGTGATGTAACCTCAGGGCTTCCTGCCCATCACCCCCTACCTCTTGCTGAACTTGCCAGTAAGTCCTCAGCCAGCCTCCAGTTCACTCACCTGACCGCTGTCCAGCCTGCATCCGCAGCCACTCACCAGTCCACTCACCTGCTACCTGCATCCGCAGCCACCCACCAGTCCACTCACCTGCTACCTGCATCCGCAGCCACTCACCAGTCCACTCACCTGCTACCTGCATCCGCAGCCACCCACCAGTCCACTCACCTGCTACCTGCATCCGCAGCCACCCACCAGTCCACTCACCTGACCGCTGTCCAGCCTGCATCCGCAGCCAGTCCACTCACCTGCTACCTGCGTCCTCAGCCAGCCTCCAGTCCACTCACCTGACCGCTGTCCAGCCTCCATCTGCAGCCAGCCTCCAGTCCACTCACCTGCCTGTGGTCCAGCCTGGGTTATCTGGACTAACTACATCTTCAAAGAAAGTTGTAAGTTAAATAACAGAGTTCTTTAAAATGTTTGTTTTTGCTTCTCAAGATTCATAAAATCTAATGCCATTCATTTCCCTAGGCCGTGGATGAACACTGTATGGCAGGACTGGATCGAGTTGATGAGCTTGTGGAGTACTTGGTTGAGTTGAGAAATGAAAAAGGCCTGACGCTTACCAACCAGCAGGTCAGCACCATTGTGGGTCTTTGGCAGAACTTGGAGCAACATGATAAGGACAGGATATGTTATGCAGCACGGCATCATGAACATCTGCTCACTGGTCGATTTAGATCTCCCAAAAAGAAGGCTGTTTATGCAGGAGTGGAAAGCACAAAAAGATTTGTACTTGGTTCGACTGGTTTGGCTGCTCAGTGGCCAGACTGCAGCTGCCTAGTTGAAACCATTTTCATCAGATTGTGCAACTTTCACAGTAGCCCCCAAAAAATTGGACACCAAACTTTTTCAAGATGGTCACTAATTCTAAATGATTACAAACAGATTCGGCAACTAATATTGAGTAATGGGATTATAATTAAAAAAAACAACTCTGCAACTTGACACTGTAAATCAGACCACTTTAATACAGTGGCATAGTAAAAGATTTAAAGCACAAGATGTTGCCATTCTGATGCAACGGCTGGCACTGCCTGATGAGCGGTCCATTGCCACTGACCCACTACTACCAGCAAACACTAGGCCCACTGAAGTTACATCACATGCGCATGAACACATTAAGTAATCTTAATGCTCCTTAAAAACTGCTAAGATAAAAATTAAGTTCAATCATATGTGCTGTATACAGTTCTCAACTCTTTTTGTCTTACTTGCAAATTGTTATTTATTGTAAATATTTTTTTGATTGTAAATAGTTTTTATTGTAAATAGTGTACAAGACTTTAAAATGGTTATTAGAGATTTTTCAGTTTGTGTATATTCAATGTTTTATATAAAAGAACTTTTAAAAATCCATAATTTCTCAACTTTTAAATACCATAATAGCACCCCTTTAAAATTTCAGAAGAACCAATCTCTCAACTGTGCCAGATGAAGAACTTTGAATCCCGCTGATATGATTCTCTCACCATCTCAGTCGTGTTTGTGCAAAAATGGCAGTACTGTTACCGCTGCCATGAAGGTCATCAGCAATATAACTGAGGCTCTTGACATAAAGCAGTGCTGTGTGTCCCTCTTTACTGACTTCTCAAAGGCATTTGATACCGTTGATGATTTCTCTTTAATCAAATGTATTTCAGCTGTCAGCTTTTCTCAGAAAGCAGTTTGAAGGTTTGCAGATGATCTCACAGGACCCAACCAGTTCAGTGGGTTTCTTCTCTGAAGTATGGCAATTAAAAAATGGCGCTCCTCAAGGTTCAGTGCGGGGCCAGTTATTATTTACTATTTAGATAAATAATCTTGGACAGAATAATCCAAACTAAAGTTTTCTTCTACGCCGATGACACCATCTTATACTGCTCAGTGCCTACCGTCGCCGAGGCTTTCAGTACTTATTGACTGCACAACAGAATACAAGAACCACTTTGTCATCTGAAAGTTGTTTTAGATGCAGACAGAACTAAATATGTACCACTTCAACAACTGCAAGATCAACACTGTCCAAGAACATTTTAACAAGAAATGGTCAATATGTTGAGTTTATATCTACTTTTTAATGTTTAGGATTTTTCATTTATGACTGTTTATTGTTTACTGCGTTGTAAACAACCTGTAACTTTTATTATGATTTTAATTAAAAAACAAGTCTTGTTTTTCTTTTCTTTTCACTTGAAACAGAAACTAGTGGAAACACAATTTTTGCTAGTTATTGTTTACGGAGATGTGTTGTATACAAATGTTTCTGCTCACTGTCTCCACTTGCTAGGTAGTGTGTACCATGGGGCACACTGGTGTGTACCAGTGAGAGTCCCATTCGCCATGTGTTCTCCTTTCTAAGATAAGTGGACATCTTTCTATGCTCAAAGCCTTAGTCATTGCTATGTGTTCATTTACAAACCTTTTATGGTTATCACTCTGTCTTGTCTGTTGTATGTTTAGAAAAGGAAACAAGGACGTCATAGTCTCTAAACTACAGGGCGCTCTGTAATTTGTCGTCATCCAGTGTAAGAATTGAACTGGGCAAGAAAACTTTGAGGTTTTCAGCATCTCATACCTGTAATAGATTCCAATCTGAAAATGTTTGAATTGAGGAGAAAAATAATGAGGAAAACATCAAGAAAAGGACCAGAATAAAATAAAATATTAAATAACTTAACAAATTATTTTTTTCTTTCTGCTTTTCCTCCTGAAAGAGTTGCCACATCATCATCAGCTTCCAGCCCTGTTTGCACGGTTTCACTTTGGCTCGCTGGATGCCCTTCCTGATGCAACCATCGCTGCAGCGTCAGGCAGCTGGACATGAACCGCTGATCTTCAGGTCACAGGACAACCAAATCATCCACTTGAGAAACCATTGAATAACAATAAATACTGAATTAATAATATTAAAATAGATACATAAGTAAGAATTATTCATTCATTCATTCTCCTATCCGTTTAATCCGAGGAAGGATGACGGGGAAGCTGGAGCCTATCCCAGCAGTCTTTGGGCAAAAGGCAGGGTACACCCTGAACAGCTTGCCAGTCCAATGCAGGGCCACACAGAGACAAACAACCACTAACACTCACTCCTAAGGGGAATTTAGAATTACCAATTAACCTAACATGCACATCTTTGGACGGTGGGAGGAAGCCGGAGTACCCAGAGAAAACCCATGCATACACAGGGAGAACATGCAAACTCCACATGGAAAGATCACTGTTCTAACCTCGCCCCAGCTGAGGAACAAACCAGCGACCTTCTTGCTGTGAGGTCACAGTGCTAACCACTATGCAGCCCTGAGTGACAATTAATAAAAGTAAATAAAGGAAATCATAGGCCAAGTGCAGTTTGTTGCAATTTTGTGATAACTGGCTTCAAGAGGATGGATCTATATAATCCATCTAGTTCTAAATGCGTGAATCAAGTCTAAATATTATATTCTATATAGAAATTTGAATCTTTTTCAGTCCTTAATATAAATGCTTAATCTGATTAATACTTTTGCACACCAGCCACTTTGTCAGCTGCAGGCTGCTGGTGATATAATAATGGAGATGGGGCACATTTTGAACCCATTTATACCAACAGGACATGGTTTAACCACCACAGTGCATCTGGGTTTTGTTGCTGACCATGTCCATCCTTTTGTCTGTCTGTCTATCTGTCTATCTATCTATCTATCTAGCAGAACTATAAGCAGCACAACATATTCTGGAAAGATGCAGAGAGAAATGCATAGATCCAGGCTCCCAGTGAAAGGCTGTTATTACTGTTAGTCTTTGCTCTCTAGCTGAAAACCAAAGAAAGAAAAGAGCTTTTAGCTGAGTGAAACTGGGTTTAATAGCTGGAAAAAGAAATGTCACCGTTCACTGAGACGGCATTAAGACTTTGCTGAACATGTGACTAGCTGCCACAGTCTGTCAGAAAAACTAGAAATATGGACAAGTTCAGATGAAAATGGTCCGGGGACTAGTTATTCTTGATATTATTTGCAACTGTTAACCATCTGATAAATCATAATCATGACTGGGAAACAGGCTGAGCCTGGCTAAGGAGGGAAGAGAAAAACGGAACAGTTATTAGATAAATACAGGATGAAAACTGCTGAAAATTCAGACTTCAGTCTTCATTGTTCTTGGATTAAATCTTTTCCACAGACCAAGCCCCAGGGCTTCCATCACAAATTGGGCAATAATGCACAGAGCACAACGGTGAAGCGAATCACTGGCTGGATCCATCGTGCTTTAAACCCCGCCACTAAGCAGCAGACAAGCTGTGAGTCATCTCTTACTAATCCTTACCTTGTGAATGATGCACTTTTCAGACTCTGCTAAGTAACTCCCGGCAGTGTGTCCTCTTGACCCAGTATGAACCTACCAGACCCCTCAGGTCATCTAGATCAGGTCTTTCATCAGTTTCCAGAGGCAGAGTCAGACATGGAAAAGCTACATTCAGCTTCTATGCTCCACATGTCTAGAAGAAACTCTCAGAAAGCCTCAGACCAGCAGAAACACCCAGATTATTTAAAACCAGATGAAATACTACCAATTTGTCACGGCTGGTGGAGATAAGGTGTGGACCCAAATGCAGAGAAGCAGACAGAGATGCTGAGTCAAGTTTTATTCTTGAGCCGCAGAAACACAGGACACTAAGCATACAGGGGAGTGACTAACACAATGAATCCACAAACACAGAACTGAAACCAAGGGTACAAATACACTGAACACAACAAGACACAGGTGAAACAAATGAACTAAAAGAACCCAGGTGAACTGAAACAACAGGAACAAAAGCTAAACAAGACATAAGGGAGCTAAACAGGAAAAACTACAAAATAAAAGAAGAAAACTAAGACTCAAAAAGTCCAAACCATGACACAGTTCTCCGCTGTTTCTTTTTTAAAAGTCCACATCTGCACCGTTTCCTTAAAGCTTAATTTTTTTTAATCCATCACTTTCAGTGTGTTGAATAATTGGCAGAAACAGAAGAGAGGGGCTGGGACACAACGGAGAAATGAACAAGCAGAGCCAATCACAGCTGTGTATGTAAGACGGGACTTGAAGCAGCGACGTTTCAGCTGGAGAACAGCTGTTTGTCCAATAGAAAAGGACAGGAACAACTCAAGCAACATCCTGAAGGCGTTCCTACCCAACTCTATTCCCATACCTTTTAATTCATACCCATATTCCCATACCCAGTAAATTCTGCTTCCTGTTTTCTTTTGAATTTTCTTACTAAGAGGTTTACCAGCACAACTTCCCATCAGCCCTCTGGGAAAGCTGCTGTAGCTCGTCATGGCCAGACAGTCTGCTCTAAAAACAATGTAATGGACAACTTATAACTGCATTTATAAAGATTGTGCATTAAAACACTCTACGTAACTTTCTGACTATAAAACTCTCCGTCATAAACTTGTTTGATGACACAGTGACATCTATCACGAGCATTTCCAGAACCTTGCGATCCAACAGCGTCCTGAGACTCAGAAACCGACACTTTACAACTTTTACATCCGACAACGTGACGTTTCGCTTCATGGTAAAATAAGGAACTGGCTGTTCGAACACACAACGTCACCGATTCAGCAAAGAAACAAAAGATTAAAAGAGAAAAAGAAATAAAACAATCATAAGATTACTAACAGCTAACAGGTCAGGCAGGATGCTAGATGGATGCTCGATCGATAGGAGGCGTGTGACAGGAACATGGCAGAAGTTCTGTTGGTTTTTAAATGGCAACGTAGCAGCTGGAGAACAGCTGTTTGCCTGATGGAAAAGGGAAGGGACAACTCAGGCTCTACACCTGGTAAATTCTGCTTCTTCTTTTCAATCAAATTTTCGTACAAAGAGGTTTACCAGCACAACTTCCCATCAGCCCTCTGGGAAAGCTGCTATAGCTCGTCATGGCCAGATAGTCGGCTCTAAAAACAATGCAGTAGAAACTTTTAACACAGAGTTAAACACATCATGTTGATGTGTAGAGAAATGAAACCTTAGTAGGACAGACTGCAGCGTGAGTGTAGGATCAATCTGCCAGTTTTCTACATCTTGTGGGTGTATTGTCTGGAGGTATTATCTAGCCTGAATGCTAAACATGATGCTGTTACACAAATGTTTATTCATGAGATTATTTTCTTTGCATTTGTACCTTTTTTTTTTCGGTCTTTCCAGAGAAGTAAGCTGCAAAACTGACCATCCATCAGCAAGGCGTTCGTCTGGCTGTGGAAACATATGGCCTGGTCCCTTTTGGCTAATTAGACCTCCTGCGGTCAAAGCTCAAGTAATTCTTGTCGGTTGTTTTGTTTTTCCTCTTGTTGTTTTTTGTCTTGACGTGGATGGAGGCTCATTAGTTTTAGTGGAGAAAGCACACAGTGAAAAGCCAAGTGCTCAAGAGCATGGATAGCTGCCAGAGAAGGTTTTTAATGGATGCTTTTGTGCTCATAGAGGCGACGAAATCAGCCGTTGTCAGCTGCAGTCAGGCCTTCCCGACTCAACAAGCAGTCAGACAACATGAAGAATGAGCTTAAAGGGAAAAGCTTCGAGGATTACATGCCTGAATATTCTACATAGAAAATAACTTTGAGTTCTTTTAGTCTGCAGGTCCTGGGCTACATCACACGCCTCCAGAAACACGTCATCTCTTCATTTTCCCTTCTCTGGTGAAAACACGGGGGGTATGGGACTAGAAGTCATTAATACATTACATTACAACACACTAAAATGCACTGTCAAACTAGTTTTTTTCTTTTGTAGCTGACAATTGTGGACATTATTGAGGTTAATTTTATGTCAAGACAGCCACTGATTTGAAGTAAAATACTATTGTAATATGTACTTTATACTTTATATATATGATACTTTAAAGTATACTTTACATAGTTTATACTGTTATACTTCTCAATTTCTTTAATGCAACAATAAACTAAAACCAGCTATTATTGAAATAATAGCAAATGTGAATGCCCATTTATTGAACTATGCTGAATGATTGAAATAAAATTGCATGAGTATAAGAAATTGAAAAAAAAAAACACAAGTGACATATTTTCTAATTGCCCCACATTGGTATTGAACCCATGAACTTCTGGATTGACGCGCACTGACTTACTCACAACACCACTAGTACGCTTAATTGTACCTTGGAAACAGCATTAACATTTTTTTCCAATTGGGATGGGAATGCCATTTTTTTCCCACTTCTAGCAGGGTGTAATTAGCAGAATTGCAACAACATGTGCGTGGTTGAATTAAACTCCAGTAAAGATGTGACAGACTTTACTGTTCAATGTGAAAAACTTTATTTAAAGTTGTTTAAGATCTATCAAAGTGTTGAAATGTTGCAGGGAGCATTGTTGGAACAAATCCTTCATATTTTACTGGGACATTTGCAAATAAATTCCTTTGCTCCTTGAAGTGGGCAGCTGAGGTGGGCAAAGACCAAAAGTCGTAGAACATATCTCCTGAATGGGCAGAAGAGTTTGATAATTGAATGGTTGAAGTGAGACAAACGGTGTCGGAGGAGTAGCGTTTCAAAGATTTTGCAGGAAAGACACTGGGGACGGGATTTTGATGAACCGGATACTGCAAACCGGTGCAGAGCTCTGAAACCCAATTGACCAATCGCTGTGCTGAATTTTTACAAGGTCCAATTCGCATTTGGTTGGAAGGACTTTCATCCAATCATAAGGCTGAATTTATTTTTACAAAATGCTAAATATCTCAAAAACTACAAAGATTTCAAATAAAAAATTTAAAAAAAATCGTAGCACACATGTCCCGAAGGAGTTGCACAGTTTAAGATCTGAATGATTGAAGTGACTTGAACGGCGCAGGAGGAGTAGCACGGCAAAGTTTGGCTGAATAATAATGTAGCATGTTGAGCATTGGTGGGTGGAGTTTTCCCAGCATGCTTTGCTGACTTTGTTCAGGTTGCACCGTGAGGAGACTGCTAATGCCGTTAATGAGACTCTCTTCTTCAATGCATGTACGTGGTTCTGGGAATGTCGATAAAAGGACAGCACATAAGCAAGAGCTCTTGTCTGCATTCAACTGCATCCCATTAACGTCGCTACATTGGTGTCAGAAGTGGGATAAAGATGGCATCCATTTTGGGAGAAGTTGAAGACCTGATCACACGGCAGATTTCTCTGGAGGGAGCTCATCCCAAGAAAATGGACAGGATGATGACGAAGACTTCCCTGGGAGGAAATCCAGCAGAAGGACCCAAGAAGTGTTACAGTGGCTGGAGGGAGGTGGACCCAAATGCAGGAGTCGGGGCGCCAGTCTACAGAACTGAGGTTTATTCTCAGGGCAGAGCAACAAAATGACAATTAACAGAATGACACAACCAAACGAGGACCCAGCGGAGATGATCACTCTCTTTGAATTTCTTCGTCGGGAGGCAGCCAAACACCTCCCGACCTACGAGCCTCTGGACCCAGACCCTCTCTGGACCTCGCGACGAAAGAGACACTCCAGGCGCCGTAAGCAAAAACCCCCAGTGAGCATGACGAGTGACGAACTGGTGGGAATGCTGCTGGGGCTGGACGAAGAACCGGAACCAGTCGACACTGAGGTCCAGTCGCGGTTCTGGGGAACCAGACTGGCTATCAAGCCACCAGCTCCACGGTCCACGTATCCAGTGTCCCCACCTGGTCCACGGTCTACCACGCCAGCGCCCAGAACCCGTCCGGCGCTGCAGGCTCCCACGCCAGCGCCCGGGTCCACGTCTCCGGCGCTGCAGGCTCCCACGCCAGCGCCCAGGTCCACGTCTCCGGCGCTGCAGGCTCCCACGCCAGCGCCCAGGTCCACGTCTCTGGCGCTGCAGGCTCCCACGCCAGCACTCAGGTCCACGTCTCCGGCGCTGCAGGCTCCCACGCCAGCGCCCAGGTCCACGTCTCCGGCGCTGCAGGCTCCCACGCCAGCGCCCAGGTCCACGTCTCCGGCGCTGCAGGCTCCCACGCCAGCGCCCAGGCCCACGTCTCCGGCGCTGCAGGCTCCCACGCCAGCGCCCAGGCCCACGTCTCCGGCGCTGCAGGCTCCCACGCCAGCGCCCAGGCCCACGTCTCCGGCGCTGCAGGCTCCCACGCCAGCGCCCAGGCCCACGTCTCCGGCGCTGCAGGCTCCCACGCCAGCGCCCAGAACCCGTCCGGCGCTGCAGGCTCCCACGCCAGCGCCCAGAGCTCGTCCACCTTCCTTGCTCCATGTTCCCGAGGGGGTCCCAGGACGGGACGCTCCTCCCCTGCTCCATGTTCCCCAGGGGGTCCCAGGACGGGACGCTCCTCCCCTGCTCCATGTTCCCGAGGGGGTCCCGGGTCGGGACGCTCCTCCCTTGCTCCATGTTCCCGAGGGGGTCCCAGGTCGGGACGCTCCCCCTCTGTCCCGAGTTCCCGAGGGGGTCCCAGGTTGGGACGCTCCTCCTCTGTCCCGAGTTCCTGAGGGGGTCCCAGGTTGGGATTCTCCCCCACCGGCCCCAGCGCCAGCTCCAGTGTCCGGCGAGGAGGTCGCTCCTTCTCCCCCGTCTCCAGTGTGCGGCGAGGAGGTCGCTCCTTCTCCCCCGTCTCCAGTGTGCGGCGAGGAGGTCGCTCCTTCTCCCCCGTCTCCAGTGTGCGGCGAGGAGGTCGCTCCTTCTCCCCCGTCTCCAGTGTGCGGCGAGGAGGTCGCTCCTTCTCCCCCGTCTCCAGTGTGCGGCGAGGAGGTCGCTCCTTCTCCCCCGTCTCCAGTGTGCGGCGAGGAGGTCGCTCCTTCTCCCCCGTCTCCAGTGTGCGGCGAGGAGGTCGCTCCTTCTCCCCCGTCTCCAGTGTGCGGCGAGGAGGTCGCTCCTTCTCCCCCGTCTCCAGTGTGCGGCGAGGAGGTCGCTCCTTCTCCCCCGTCTCCAGTGTGCGGCGAGGAGGTCGCTCCTTCTCCCCCGTCTCCAGTGTGCGGCGAGGAGGTCGCTCCTTCTCCCCCGTCTCCAGTGTGCGGCGAGGAGGTCGCTCCTTCTCCCCCGTCTCCAGTGTCCGGCGAGGAGGTCGCTCCTTCTCCCCCGTCTCCAGTGTCCGGCGAGGAGGTCGCTCCTTCTCCCCCGTCTCCAGTGTCCGGCGAGGAGGTCGCTCCTTCTCCTCCGTCTCCAGTGTCCGGCGAGGAGGTCGCTCCTTCTCCTCCGCCTCCGGTGTCCAACGTGAGGGATCCAGAGCCGAGGCTGCCCCCGTCGTCTCGGCCTCCCGGCCGTCCTCCAGAGCCTGGCCTGCCTTCGTCGTCTCGGCCTCCCGGCCGTCCTCCAGAGCCTGGCCTGCCTTCGTCGTCTCGGCCTCCCGGCCGTCCTCCAGAGCCTGGCCTGCCTTCGTCGTCTCGGCCTCCCGGCCGCCCTCCAGAGCCTGGCCTGCCTTCGTCGTCTCGGCCTCCCGGCCGCCCTCCAGAGCTAGGCCCTTTGGACTCTTTCCCCGGCCCTGTGCCCCTGGACTTTGTTTTTTCCCCTGGTCCCTCCTCCGGGCCCCCTCCTCCCGCCCGTCTCGGGACTCTGGACGTTTTTGGGGCCATCCGGTGGCTGGCCCTTGAGGGGGGGGTACTGTTATGATGTGGTACTGTTATGATGTGGTGGTTTGCTTTTTCCTTGGTTCTGGGTTCCTGTTTTATTTTGGTAGTATTTCCTGTTTGGTTCCCTTGTTTGTTTGTTTAGCTTTATTGATTTCCTGGTCATTGAGTTCACCTGCGTTCACTTAGTTAATTTGCTTCACCTGTTTCTTGTTTGGTTTTTCTGTGTATTTATACCCCTCGGTTTCAGTTGTGTTTGTTGGTTCATTGTCATTCTGTTAGTTGTCATTTTGTTGCTCTGCCCTGGGAATAAACCTGAGTTCTGTAGACTGGCGCCCCGACTCCTGCATTTGGGTCCACCTCCCTCCAGCCACTGTAACAAGAAGAACAAAGACAGTCCGACGATGAAGACACCCCTGGGAGGAAGTCCAGCTGAAGAAACCGATAAATACGTGGAAACAGTGGGTAGTAGACCCTGCATGTCCAAGGAAGAACTGACTGGCAGTAGCCCACCTATCATGCACGGTCCTGCTTCTTCCTTCCAGCCAGCACTGAGCATGACCCCACCCATGGCCTCAGCATGTGGCCACACCCCTTTCAATGCCACTGGACAGAAAACAATGAAGCTGCCTCGTTATAATGGAGAGGAGCTCCTGGAAACCTATCTCAAGTGCAGCTGGCAGCACAGTTAAACAACTGGTCTGCAGAAGAGACAGCAGTTCATGTTGCCCTTGCCCTGGAAGGTAAAGCCCTGCAGATTCTTGTTGACCTCCAGCCACAGGAACGACTCAATTGGCAGGCTGTAGAGAGAGCACTACAACAACGCTTTGGCCACCAGACTTATGCTGATGATGCCCGGAGTAAGCTGTTTAACCGTCGGAGGAGAGGAGGTGAGAGCCTCGGTGCGTTCACTGCAAATCTTCGGCTTCATGCACGACAGGGGTACCCCAACTTTAGTGCTGCTGCTCAAGAAGAGCTGGCCCTCCAAGCTTTTATCCAGGGCCTCCACCCGGACAGGCTCCAAGAGCATATTCGCCTCTGTGCTCCAAAGACTTTGACTGATGCCTTGAGTGAAGCTGAACGTGTTGAACATGTTTTGGGTGCAACTGAGCACACTCCCAATGACAGGCATAGAGTTCGACAAGCGGGTTATGAAGATGGTGACGATGAAGAAATAATTCGTCAAGTTATGCAAACACCTCTGCAGTCATCTCGATGGGGAGCAAGGAGAGGTGGATGGCGGTCCAGGGAGGGGTGTTATCGGTGTGGAGAACTGGGCCACATTGCACGTTACTGCCCAGCGCCAGCTCCAAGAAACCCAGTTCCACAGGCCCCTTTAAACTAGACTGGGGTAGTACAGTGGGAGAACTGCTACCCATGACTGCACCCACCTCCCAATCCTTACCATTAAGGCTCGGCCGCCTGGGCCAAGCACATGGACTGTATGTGTACTGCAACATCAATGGTACGCAATGCAAAGCCTTGGTGGACACTGTGTCCACCATCTCATTAATCCGCCATGGTACTCTGCCTGGAACCACTGGCCCAAAGTCCCAAGGTTGGGGGTACACCAAACTGCGCATCATCACTGTTACCGGGGCACGAGCAAAACTGCTTGCAGAAAGGACCCTCCCAGTGACTGTTGCTGGCCACAGTGTTGACCACAAATTCTGGCTGGCCAACATACAAGATCCTCTGCATTGTTGGGCTGGATTTATTAGTCA
This sequence comes from Telmatherina bonti, assembly GCF_933228915.1. Classification (NCBI taxonomy): domain Eukaryota; kingdom Metazoa; phylum Chordata; class Actinopteri; order Atheriniformes; family Telmatherinidae; genus Telmatherina; species Telmatherina bonti. The sequence goes on from NC_136625.1 coordinate 33,155,510, forward strand.
GGTTGAGAGCAGTAGTTGATGTACTTGGGGCTACACTCTGTCTCGGTTCAGACATCATTGCCCTATACCCTTCAGGAGAAGATGCACTACGACTCACCTCATTACCTGCTCAGGGCTCCTCCACTCCTTCACCAGAGACGGAGGTGTTCACCACATTGACGCCCCCTGCTGATGAGAATCCCTCACCTTCCCAGCCAGTAGCCGCCCGGGGTTCTACAGTGCTTCAGTCAACCGAAGGATGCATGCTGACACATTCTGCCAAAGAAGGTGAGTTCTCTGCACCATTACCACCATCTCAATCCCATTCTGCTGAAACTAGGCAAGCCATCGATGACCTGTACCAACGAAGCTGTGAGGGTCTGGAGACAGATCAGAAATACCAGCTACAAGAGCTGCTGGACCTGTTTTCTGACATCTTTGCTGCAAGAGATGAAGACTGCACCCACACCAGTTTGGTCCAACATGAAATTGACACGGGTAAGGCCCATCCCGTTCGCCTCCACCCCCGTTGTCTGCCATTTGCCAAACGGGCTGCAGCAGAGCAGAATATCAAAGAGATGCTGGAAGCAGGACTTATTGAACCTTCGATGAGCCCCTGGGCAGCCCCAGTGGTCCTGGTCAGAAAGAAAGACGGAACCTGGTGGTTTGTGTTGACTATCGTCTCCTAAACCAAGTCACACGCAAAGACTCTTCCCCCTTGCCCCGGGTTGATGATGCCCTTGACTACATTGCTGATTCCTGCTGGTTCAGTTCCCTTGACCTAAGGAGTGGCTACTGGCAAGTGGAGCTTGCACCAGATGTGCACCCCAAGACCGCCTTTTCCTTTGGCCAAGGATTATGGCAATTCAAAGTGATGCCTTTCAGACTTTGCAATGCCCCAGCCACATTTGAATGTCTCATGGAAAGGGTCTTGGCTGACATTCCACGGAGCCAATGTGTGGTCTACTTAGACGACCTTCTTGTCCATGCTACTGACTTCCAGCATGCACTGGGCAACTTGCGAGATGTTTTCCTTGCCATCCGCCAAGCTGGTCTCCGTCTCAACCCCAAGAAGTGTCATCTGTTCCGTTGAGAGACATCTTTTCTTGGTCATGTTGTCAGTGCAGCAGGGGTGGCCACTGACCCGGCAAAAGTAACTGCTGTTAGAGACTGGCCAGTTCCTCGCAGTGTCAGTGAACTGCAGAGCTTCCTAGGATTAGCATCCTACTACCGGCGGTTCATCAGAGACTTTGCAAATACTGCCAGTCCCCTTCATCAACTGACCCAGAAAGGAAAGGTGTTCAAGTGGAGTGCAGACTGTGCCCAAGCTTTCTCAAAGCTCCGGTTGGCATTTATTCAGGCTCCTGTCTTGGCCTACCCTGACTTCCAGCAGCCTTTCATCATAGACACAGATGCCAGCAGTGTGGCCGTCAGAGCAGTACTGTCACAGGAGGGGGAACTGGGAGAGAAGGTCATTGCGTACTTCAGTCGTGCCCTCAGCCGCCCAGAGAGGAACTATTGTGTCACCCGTCGGGAGCTGCTGGCTGCTGTCCTAGCCGTTCGTCACTTCCGCCCTTACATCTATGGAAAAAAGTTCCTCTTACGCACTGACCATGCTTCTCTCACCTGGCTTCTCAACTTTAAAGAACCTGAAGAGCAGCTGGCTCGGTGGCTGGAGACACTTCATGACTATGATTTTGAAATCCACCACCGAGCTGGTCGCCATCATCTCAATGCAGATGCGTTGTCTCGACGACCCTGTGAGGCGGAGTGTCGACACTGCCAGTATGCAGAAGAGCGGGACACAGTGACTCCAGTGGTGGCAGCCCTGTGTGACAACACAAAGGAGAATGATAACCCACAGAAAAGTGATATAGGTGGTTGCTCGGCACCATCTGTTACCCACATTTTTGAGGACATTGGTTCAGTGCCACTACAGCAGCACCAGAGTGATGACTCTGTCCTCAGTCGCATCCAAGGATGGATGGAAAGAGGCCAACGACCTGCATGGCCAGCAGTTTCAATGTTGGACACAGAAACCAAGGCTCTATACTCACAGTGGTCGAGCCTTGTCAGCCTTGGTGGCTTACTCTATCGCCGCTGGGAGACACCTGGGGGACACAAAGAAGTGTTGGGGAAAATTGTTATGAGTTTGGTTTGAATTAAGTATTAGACATATATGCATTGATTTGCTGTGATCCTGCTGTGTTTTGTGTCTATGCACAAAGCTTTCTTTAAGTCATATGATCCTTGTCTGGAATGTGCAGACAAAGTCTGAGACAGGAAGAGTTTCCTGCAGGGCATCGGTTTTTGTCAACTGCTTGGTTGACCAGTTGTCTAAAGGTTAGAGGTTAAAGGTAATAAAGTAATATAGTGAGTGATTGATGCTTAGTGAGTTCAGTTTAGTCTTAAATAAGAGATAATGATTGTTTCATATGGTCTGCCCAGCAACTAGGAGGAGTTAAGCATGGTTTATAATTGGGTGTTACTTCAGCATCTGCAGAGAGAGTTCTCTCTCCAAGCTCCAGCGTGTGCTTGTATTAGTTTATAATAAAATGTTCATTGTAAGAAGACAGTTGACTCTTAGATGTATTACAACTTCTCAAGACCAGAGTATTTTCCACCACAGAAGTCTTCCAGCTTTTGGTGCCATGCAGTCTTAGGCCACAAGTTCTCCAACTTGTCCATGGTGCCGTAGGGGCTGGCCATTTTGGAGTTACCAAAACTCTTCAGCGCCTTCGATCCCGATTTCACTGGCCAGGATGCCATCAAGATGTGGAGCATTATGTACATTGATGTGACATTTGCACTGCCCCGGAAGGGCCCAACTAGGCGCTCACACGCCCCCTTGCAGCAGTATCAGGTGGGGGCCCCAATGGAACGCGTGGCTGTTGATGTTCTAGGGCCCTTTCCAGCCACAGAGCAGGGTAACCGCTACATATTGGTAGCCATGGACTATTTTACCAAGTGGCCTGAGGCCTACGCTGTCCCTGATCAGAGTGCCATCACTACCGCTGAATGCCTGGTGAATGAAATGTTCTGTCGCATTGGTGTTCCAGAGGAACTGCACAGTGACCAGGGACGGAACTTTGAGGCCCAGGTTTTCAGTGAGGTTTGTCGACGCCTGGGCATCAAGAAAACCTGTACAACACCATTGCATCCCCAAAGGGATGGACTGGTTGAGCGGTTTAATCGCACTCTAACCACCCAACTTGCCATTCTGACCAGCCAAAAGCAACAAGACTGGGACCTGCACCTGCCCCTGGTCCTGTGGGCATATAGGACGGCTGTCCAGGAGTCTACAAAGTGCACCCCAGCAGTCCTTATGTTTGGACTTGAGCTTCGTACCCCTGTGGATTTAGTGTTTGGTGCACCTCCGGAACCAGAGGTGGTAGGCAAATCTGGTTTGGACTACCTTTATCAGCTCCAAGGATGACTCAAAAGAGTGCATGATCTAACTAGGCAGGCACTTGCTGAGGCTGGATTGAAACAGAAACGAGCCTATGACACTCGTTGTAGAGGAGAGGATTTTGCTCCTGGGGCACATGTCTGGGTCTACTGTCCAGAGAGGAAAAGAGGCCTGTCTCCTAAACTGATGAGCCACTGGGTTGGACCATGCACTGTTGTTGAGAGGCTGTCAGATGTGGTGTATAGAGTTCAGTTAATAAAAAGGAACCGGATGGTGGTTCTCCACCGAGACAGACTGGCCCCTTACCGACCCCAGGCCCCATCCGACAGTGTACCCAAGCCAGAGGACCAGCCACAGAATCTTTCCCAGCACTTGGAGCCTTCCGGGGGGTCATCGGGGTGGGCTCGACGGAGGCGTCAGTTACCCCTGCATTTCAAGGACTTTGTTGTTGATGCTTGGGTTGCTGGGGACAGCTAACCAGCTGGGGGGGGGGCATGTTGAGCATTGGTGGGTGGAGTTTTCCCAGCATGCCTTGCTGACTTTGTTCAGGTTGCACTGTGAGTGAGACTGCTAATGCCGTTAATGAGACTCTGTTCTTCAATGCATGCAGATGGTTCTGTGAATGTCAGTAAAAGGACAGCACGTAAGCAAGAACTCTTGTCTGCATTCAACTTCATCCCATTAACATCGCTACAATAATAAAAATGGCTGAACAGGAACTTAACGCCCCAATGGGCATTCACATTACTAATGAGAAAGAAGTTTATAATATCAGTCTATTTTTTAATGAAGACATCCTCTATTATCCAATAACAACAAAGAAAAATGTGTCTTTTTTGTGCAACTATTGTTACGTGATTACAATACAAGAAAAATCCATTATTAGCATTATTGTTTTGTTTTGGTCTGGATTATGAAGATTCTTCCAGAATAAGAAAGACGTTGTCTGGATGGGAGTAGATGTTTCAGCACTGATGGAGCTTCCCAGATGTGGAAGCTGCCCACGCCATCGGCTGCCCATGCAACCCCATCCCATCAGAGATGCAGGCTGATAACAAGCTGGATGCTCCCTCTTCTCTAGTCCGCAGGACACGCCGTCCATGCTGTCCATAAACAATTCCACATCTTCATCCAGGTTTCCACTTTGTTTCAGACCAATCTAAATAAGATTTGGTCCAGAGAAGACGGGGATGTCTTTAGATCATCCCCACTTGGCTTCTTTGCAATATATTGCTGTAACTTGTATTATGTAAATTGTATTATGATCCGTACTCACAGACAGCAATTTTTAGATGTGTGTCTAAGCCCAAACAGTGGCCAGTGCTAATATGTGGCTGTGTCCACTGTTCAACGGGATGTTTTCAGATCCTTCTGACTTTTTAATGACACAGGATATGATGAAATATTTCGTCTTTGCAATTTGCAAATCGTTGCGTCTTGTTTTCATGTACAATTCACACAGCTCTTTTTTTTTTAAATTGGGTTTGTACATATTTTCAGAAACATTTATATTATAATAATCTGAGAGAGAATGCTTGTCATGTTCTGGACGTGCTCCTTTAATTGAACTCCAAAACCTCTTTAAGGATCTGAATAGAGTATTCAAATCTCTTTGTGGAAGAAAATTCAAGGACAAGAAACATAAATCAATACAATAACAAAGAAGAGAGTCTTTAGAGCAAGCATGCCCAAAGTCCGGCCCAGATTTAATAAGACTTACTTACAGATTCGGTTTTATAATGAATATAATGAATGCGTCTGAAAAAAAACACCTCATGAGAGCTAAAAGCTTTTTAGTGATTTTTGAGAGGTTTTTTTAATGTAGGTTTTTCCATCACCATTTTTTTTATTGTGATATTTAGTTTTTGTGCAGTTCTAGGAGTGATGAAGCTGCTGGCACCATAACATCAGTGCACATTATTCAGTTTAGCACTGCGCCATCAAACATGTGAGATCCATCCATCTGTGGGGCAGTTTGATTCAGATGCTAACGTCTCTAGCTGAGCATTGTTCCAGCACCTGTTTTTAAGAGGAAAAGTAAAGGTTGATTCCTCCAGAAAAGATGGGATTTACAACAGTTTCCCTCTGAAAGTTAAGGTAAATGTCTTCCCATGATTTGCAAAGAGACTGCTGCCCTTTTTGAAAGTAATTCAGTGTAAAGAGACACTCACAATCAGACAAAACAATCTAACACATTACAAGCTAGCAGGGAATGAGCATGCAGAAAAACGGACGCTGCTTCAGTACACCTCAGCTTCACAACAGCAGCTCTTCACATGGGCCTGCCAGTCATATGAATCCATCAGGTAAGCTGCAATGTTGCCATTTTAATTGCTAAATGTTGCACCCTTGAAATAGACAGGACTCCGTCTTGATTTTGGTAACTTTTTTCACCCCATGCTGCGTGGATCTTTTCAATCCTTGGATTCTTTCGAGGCAGCCAGGACATGCAACGTGACCACAATACACACAGCAACCACAGACATGCGTCGCACACACACACTTCACAGGCTGATGATGTACTTTTGTCCACCGGTCCAACATGTCCCAGCAGTAGTAAACAATAACTAAACAAAATAAGAACTCTCACATGACATGAAGGAAAAACAAACAAAACAAAATGTCCAGAACACTTCTGAATGACATCTGATGCCTTATTTTCAGGCTGTAACTTAAACATGGTGAACCACATTGATCTGCAAAGTTAGCAAAGAAAGAGGTACCACCTTAAACTTCACGACATACAGTAGTTCACAAACAGGCTGTCTGCACAAAATATCCAATGTGATCATGCTACGCTACACGGGAGATTACAGAAATCTGCCATGTCGGAGCTCTGCAGATTGGCAGATTTGGCTTCTTTGGTTGAATGCATCTGAAAATGCTAAATGTTAACCTTTTAAAGACAAAAAGCAGGGCTGAGTCAGCTATGTGCACATCTTGGCCTTTGGAGCCAACTTGCAGCTTTTTCTTACCCAATTATTGTGAACAGAAACCTGCACATTTCCCAGCTTTACAGGAAGTCATGGACAATCTCTAACAAGACATCAGTGTGCAGACCGGGACACATGTAGCAGCTATCACCTCTCTTTCCCTGGAGGAACACTTTCAGAAGTTCACACACACTGAAAAGAGAAAAGTTGCTTTAGAAATCTGTCTTCTCCATGGAGCCCCGTGCTTTGCCACAGATGCAGCTGGAGCTCATGGAGCTGTAGCGGGAAGACGAGTGAAGACACCAGCAGCCTTTTACACTTTTACAGACAACTAGATAAACTTAGACTTTTCAAAATGCAAATATTCTCAAGGAAAATGCTGAGCTTACCACATTTGTGCATGAAAACATTCTCTGTCATGAAGTTAAACAAGAACAGCTTGAGGTCAACACTAACTGACTTCTACTTACACAACATTTTTACTCAACTGCCTGCAAACAGACCTGGCCTTCCGCTGAAATCCAGACGTCAGTATCACCCTTATGTTTCTTGGTCAGTCTGAATTTCTAAGTGTTTTTATGTTGTCACCCTCTTAAAACAATAGCTTGAGTAATATTTTTTTAAGGTTTTCTAAAAGCAAAAAACTCAACCAGATATCCACTAGAAATTGTTGCAGATTGGTGCGGGAAATGGTGGATTGGCAGCTTGTCTGTGCCTCTGCAGCTCGTTTTTTTTTTTTAGAGAAGGTGAAGTTTTGGTGAGTGTTTGTCATAATTTAAAAATAGGAGAATGCCTGGAAATCGGAAAAAGCTCAAACTTGTCTCAAAATCCAAAGCAGCAGAGGTTGAATTGCCCTGAATTGTTCCAGTTTGAGAACACAGCAGGAGATTCTTCCTCCTGACCACTCCATGCCAGACTTACCAAATAACTTGACTGATGGGTGGTACTGTGCAGCCTTTAAAAGCAGGTGTGTTTGGCCAGCCGCATGGTGGTTGTTTGGTCTAGCTGGGTCTGTTTGGTGCGTGACAGCGAGACACCAACTCCCTGTGCAGATGAAATGCTCCATCATCCGTTATGTGTGTATTTTGTGCACGTCATTGACATGCTGGTTTCATCCAAGTGTCAGAATCAGCTGATGGGGGTTCTGAATATTGGCTGCTCAGTTGGATGCAGCGTATACTGCTTTGTTGGTCCAGGTTGCTGCTCACTCGACCCCCCGACTGATTATTTCCGGCTCTTTATAGATGACAGCACGGTGGGCCTCGGCATTTGAAGCTCTTCTCTACAGGCTTTCTAGGGCTGTGCCAACATGGAGACCTCTGACCTCTGTTGCTCAGCCACCTTGGAACACTGCTGTTTTGGCTCTCCACTGGTTTTTGTCCCACTGGTTGGGCCCATAACCTACTCACTGCTGCTCTGTCTGGGACAGGCCACCACATGGGTGGGCAGAGGTTGCTTCATTGTTATGGGCCTATAAAGCACATTAAGCATTCTCCTTTTCAATTTGCGGCATTTGATTTAATATTGACTGTATTTGCTTTTTATTTTGTGTGTATGGCTGCATGACAGGGGCCTGACATGGTCCCCCTTCCTTTGCTACAGTGGTAAAAAAAAAATTTCTTTGGATCTGGTGTGTGATTCGTTTTTTATTTTAAAATTTCTTTTGTGGTAAATAAAAGCTGTACTTATATTGGAACATCTTGACCTGTGGCATCCTAAGAACTTGTGGTTCCCATGCAGTGAATATCTTTTCCCTTGTCATTGTACACAAGCTAACCAAGTTAGCATTGTAGACAACACAGTCACTTCTGAACCAAGCTGTCACCGAGAAAGATAGAAAGAAACTCAAGACCTGCTCATCTAAAGTTTATTACATCCTCCATAAGAAGCGAGAACATTGTTGTTGCTCTCGAGGCTGCAAGAACAAGAAAAAAACTCACTTTTGTCTGGTCCATTCATCCTTAATGAGTAGCTTCATCTGCAGCGGGAAGGGATCACTGCAAGCGGCGATGTCTTATATGCAATGAACCCAGTTATTTCTTATTTAATGAGAAACATTGTGGCAGGGTGAGTTGTGCGTACGTGTGTTTTAATGCCACATGCTGTAAAAATGTTTGTACTTTCTCACCACCTCAATCAGCTGTTTTTTGAGAACAATCTGTTTTACCTGCAACAGAAAAAATGAAGAAGCGGAAACTTTTCGCTGCATGCTTTTCCATGTTAACCACGCCCACCTCAAATGTCCAACCAATCACACGATACTTCACGGAGCCCCACGAGAAAAAACATCTGCCAGCCTGATGTGTCTTCAATCACGTGAGAACAAAATGACGTCTTTTTCTTCTTCTTGGTGCCTTGAGAAAATGTTTTTGCTTCTCGTGGAGAATGTAACAAGCTTAAGACAGAATACAGAGGTGGGAAATGATTCTTCTACCCTTGAGGTTAACATTAAGTTATTGTTGCACCAACCAACCCAACTGTTATCACTGTTAGCAAATGTTGATCTCGAATATGGACAAGTTAGCTTCTTTCCTCAGTACTGGTACCAACAAAACCACCCCTAACCCTGCAGAGAAACAAGCAACTATAAGGCAAACATTTCACTTGAAAAGCCGAACAAAGCTAACGTTAAAGTCTCCACCATATGCTAATCATGCTAATCGCTAGAAATAAGATCCGGCTAAACTCACGTAAGTTTTATTGGGTGCAATAAAACTAACGTATTCTGTTTTCCTGTTAAACTTTAAATAAAACAGTTCACCAATAAACATTATTGAACAGATATAAATAAGTCACAACAGCAAACCCGCACATATTTCACTCCTCGGGAGAAAAGCACAGATTAAAGTCTTGATTGGGATAGAAAGTACGTTCACACTGACATGCTGCAGAACAGCCTCCACATTTCAATCCTTTCAAGGATGTTGCACAGTAGAGGATGGAATATCTGCAAGTTAGCCACTTCAATGTACATGAGTCAGTAATTCAGTGCACTGCCACTTACTGAAGTACCAAATACATCGAATTTCACATGCATGTCTGTGATGTCTGCCTCAGTGACAAACAGAAAAGAAAAGAAAATGGCTGTATGGTAAAATAAATTCTGTAGATACATAGAAATTACATTATTTTGCTAATGGCTAAAATAGATTAAATAAATATTTTTAAAAAACCCAATAAAGTTTAAAGTAAAGCAGTACTGTACATGTCTGTGGAGGTGAAATATTTTTTTAACGTGTGGCTCTAGTTTTTAATGATGATTGCATCGGAAGATTTGAGGACTGTTACATGTTGGAAGTCCAGCAGGATATTATTGCAGATACTGTGGGTCTCCCTTAGCAACCCAGGACAATAATATACTTTCTTTGCACAATATGTCAGAACAATGAACAGTCTTCCATAAGCGTTGTCTTGTAGAAGAAGAAGTGCTGTATCCAGTGAGAACTGGGTAGCAGCGAGTCGCAGTCCAAAATACTTTTTATAATAAAGTGCCATATGAACCAAACTTAGCTACTGTGTAATTAATTAACCTTAAAGAAGATTTCTGTGTGTAGAGTATGCAACATTGAACTTTACCAAAATAATAACACCTGTGTCACTTCATCTGCATGCGGTAAGAGGGGAGGACTGGTGTGACACATAGATATAATTTATACCGTGGTCACTGATAGTTGCTAAATTAAATTTGTATCTTATCATTCCCTTATGGGTGTTACCATGGAAACACATTAATCAGCTCAAATAACTGACATGTCATGTCAAATGTCATGTCAATTATCCTGACATCCCATGAATATCATATAAGTTATTTAAGATAGCACAGACCCATGTATAGCATTAAACACTCCAGTCAGGACGTACTGTTGTTGACCACATTCCCAGACTAACACGTGAACTTGTTGTGTTGCAAACACAAACTAATATATTCTGTGGCTAAGCAGCAGCATATTAGCAAGAAGATAATAAAAAGTGTTTCATTACATGAACAATAACATCCCTCATAGGGACCTGCATACCTTTATCTTTAGAGTGTTTCTCTCCTTTCCTTCTCTTTCTGAACTGGGCGCCTCATGGTTTCTTTGGTCTTTTGCCCCATGATACCGCACCTTTGACTCGACTAAACATCATCGCCTTTCCAGCCGACAAACACCCAGAGCTCAGACTGATGTCACGTGATGTGAACAAATTCACGTTGATGCAGGCAGATCCGTGTTTTCTTTTTCTTTTTTTCCCCTTTTTTTAAAAAAAAACATTGAAACGTAAGAATGTGACATTATACATCTGTGTTAATTTTCTAAATGAAATATAAATTATATATAAATATGGATGCAGTAGTGTGTGGTCAGTGTGTGGGGACCCGCGTCCAGGCAAGGGAACATTTAAACCAATAGTTGTCATCATGATAGGAGTTTCTGAGCCGCACTTAGTCTGGTCCCTCCCCTAGAAACCTGTTTGCCATGGGGGACCCTACCAGAGGCATAAAGCCCCTGACAACGTAGCTACTAGGAACTTCAGCACACACAAACCCCTCCACCTCGATAAGGTGGCGACTCAGGGAGGGGAAAGATTTTTGTATTTTATTATATTATATTATATTATATTATATTATATTATATTATATTATATTATATTATATTATATTATATATAATAAATACACACACACACACACATATATATATATATATATATATATATATATATATAGAGAGAGAGAGAGAGAGAGAGAGAGAGATATGTGTACATATTTTGATTAATATATATATATATTTATAGATATATATATATTATAATCTTATAATTATAATAATCGCTATTTTATATAATATATATTATGTGTTTTTTTATATATATATATATATATATATATATATATATATATATATATATATATATATATATATATATAATTTATATATAATTTATATATATATATATATATATATATATATGTATATAGATAGATAGATAGATAGATAGATAGATAGATAGATAGATAGATAGATAGATAGATAGATTTATTATTATTGATTTAGTTTTTGGTTTTTTTGGGGACCTTCACCAGTTTTTGGGGTGTGGTCTTTGCTACCGTGTTGGTGGAGATGTACCGTTGTTTTGGATTCTTTAAGACATCTCCACTGAGACGGTATCTTTGAGTTTTTAGACTTCACATCTGGTGTAAAGTCCTCCACTGGTCCAGAAACTTCCTGAGGATGGAAGTCCACTTGCTCTGAGACCGCCTGAGGCCAACTGTGGTTCTGAGACCGCTTGTGGTTCTGTTGCCCGAGCGGAACGTCCTGATTCAGACACCAGATCCAGGATGTCAGAGCAGCTGCTGCCTGCCAGCTTGAGTTGGACAGTAAATTCTGCTACCTTCCACTCCAGATCTTTTATCGTCTCCTCTTGAAACGTCATCTTGGACGTCAGTTCTTGGTTGGATTTAATCTCCTTTTCCAGACGTTGTTTTCCATTTTCCAGCTCCAGGTTCTCGATCTGGAGCTCTACCTGTCTGGGTTCACTCTGCCTTTCTGGGTTTGATGCATTGGAGGACTGCTACAGTTCCTCCATGATGTTCTTGTGTTTCTTCAGCTCCTGCTCAAAATGCTTCCTGAGACGGCATTCTTTTTCTCGTTGCTGGTCCACCTCTGCAAACATTTTCCAGCAGCTCTCGGATTCCTTTTCAGCTTTAATTCGCTTTTCCTTTTCCAGAGTGAGAAGTTGGTTTTTCTTCTGCAGTTTGAGCTTCAGATCTTCCACCTCATTGGTTTGGTAGTACGGCTGGTTCTGGGTGGACAGAGATTCTTGCTCTGCTTTAATCCTCTTCTCTTTCTCCGCGGTGAGAAACTGGGATGTCATAGTGATGCTGCATGGATCCTAAGATCAAAACTAAACAAGCTGCCAGTCTCCTTGTTACTAGGCAACATGAGACAGGTGATTGGGATTTCAGAATTCAGTGGTTAAATGTAAACAGATCAGATGAACCTCTGATCTGCTGATCTCAGACCAGCAACATCAGAACCTGTTCAGAGTTTTAGTTTCAGCTTTTTTTTTAATTCTGAGAAAATGAAACATTTGTTTTCAGGTGATCAATGATGTTAATAATCTTTCACTCGGGCTCAGCAGATGCCCCTTTGAGGTCTCTTACTAATGGAGAAAGTGTTGTTTAATCCAGTGGGCCTCAAACTTTATGAACTACAACCCCAAGATTACATACAATGGTGTTTGTGCACCGTCCCTTAGTGTGAATGTGGCACCATGTGGAGACCACCATGTCCTCTGGAAGAATTACAAGAACCAGGGAGTCTGTAACTTCTGGTTCCTGACATGCTGGAAAGAACTGCTGTGGCATCCACTGCCATATTTTCTCTTCAGCTTTTCATCATATTGCTGCTTTTATTGCTTTGTCATCGCAGTACAGCGTTGAGGTTGTCAGAAACAGTAAAGTGCTGCAGAAGAACTGCAGTGATTACATCCTGTGGAGTTACACATTTTATTTAGTCATTCAGTCATTCATTAATTCATTCAGTCATTCATTTATATGTTATTCTCTACACCACCTGGTCCGATTTATGGTTGCCAGAAGCTGCAGACTTCACTTCTGTTTTAGTTACTGAATGATAACGACCAAACTACATGGAGCTGGACCAGAGTCGCCACCAGTGTTGCCAACAACACCCCCGCCAATGCAACCTTAAATGACAACCTGTTTTCCCAATACTGACTTTATTTTTAACGTCAACATGGACCTCCAGTTACGACATTTACGACATTTTAAGTTGAACTTAAAAACAATCGACTGAAAAAAATAAATGTTTTCATAAAAAAACTAAAAATAAATAAAAAGTCTTTCTTGACTTCACCTAATATAATACTCTTAAGACCTGACATTTGGCAAAACGCACCATTCATAGTTTACATTGTTTATAAATGTAATTATTAAATAGTTTTAAACATGTTTTATGAACACTGAAACTGATGTTCAGAGCATTACAGCAGCAAGGAGCGGCTTAACAAAACTAAACAATGCATAAGACCATATGTAAGCTCTGTGTCGACTCTTGTTACTTTGGACTGATCTTATCATGTAACACAATATGGTTACGTTGTTTTTGTGTGAAGCAACAGTGACAAGTGGTGGCACCTTACCCACTCTGTCACAGTCCACATCACCATGGTGACCATCTGGGAGGAACTTGATGATGAGAAAACTGATTAAATGTTCAGTGGACTTTGATTTAATGTTTAAGTTTGGTTATAGCTTTTGTTTGTCATGCCCTGCCTTCTGGACACCTCCTTCTCTCTCTGTCGTGCCCGACCTCCACTTCCAGGTTGGACCACTGTGTTGGTGGGGAAAGCTGCTGATACCCAAAGTTTTGCACAGTAGCAGCTGGTTTTTAAAATTGATGGTTCAGTGAATCATAGGTTTCTCATTAATCATCCTGTGATGTCAAATTCTAGCCAATAGTGTCCTGCAAGCTGTACATGTCACATTTTTAGCCTGACCCCACACTGCTCAGCCTGAGAAGATCCTGATGAAAACCAGGGGGAGTGGTGTTCGGCTTGGAAGATACAAGTGGAATTTCAACTATGTATTAATTTAAAAATACTGAAAAGTTAACATGATGAATGTTTTCAAAATTGACAAAGTAAAATAATGTATAATCTGTATGCATGATGATAAGCTGATGAAGATGATGGAGGATTCTTCACACCCTCTTCACAACTCAGTGCAGAAACAACAAAGTGTGTTCAGAGAGAGGCTTCTTCAGGTCCGATGTAAGACTGAAAGATACAGAAGATCATTCCTGCCAGCAGCCATCAGCCTCCGGAACAAGACCTCCTCAAATTAATTATTATTATATACTACAATATTGAATTTCCCTTTGGGGATTGATAGAGTATTTTTTATTTCATTTCATAATAATTCATTTTTAGCAGATTTTTATTTTATTTTTGTCTCTATTGTATTCTGAAAATTAAAGACATCTAAACTCTGATTAATAGCTGAACTCTCTTTGTGGGCACCAGATTGTGGGGTTAGGGTTAGAGGTTATCATGCTGCAGTGCTGTCAGAGACATTAGAAATGAGGAGAATCAAGTGTATTGTCCCATAATATTCTTCATCAGGAGAACCAGGGGACCAGCAGCTGGACATGCCTCAACCATCATAAAGATAAGCACTGTTAGTTGTGTAGAGATGCTCTGAAAAAAAGACCCAAAAAACTTTTCTTCTGTTGGGGATCAACTGAAAAATGGAAACTGGAGGACAAGCAACGGTTTAAATCAGACGGATAAAGCAGCAGAACCTGGTTTCTTTTAAACACAGTGACAGAGCGGGGTTCTTGCTCTTATAGCCTTCCTGCTGTCAGAAATGTTCAAATTCAGATTAATGGTTGGACTTGCATTGTGGGTAATATCTGGTGGAGAGTTGTGTTGTGATGTCGTGTTACAGTACGATCAGAGACACAAAGAGCTCTCAAGTCTGTTTGTGGGCACCAGATGTGGGAAACTGAGTGTCAACCTTGAACACTATCAGAAATATATTGAATAAAGATGCTCAGATAGTTTTTCCACAAATTTTATTCATCAGCAAAACTGGTGGAGACTCACACGAGCTGAAATGAGCTCCAGTGGTCCTGCTGCTGTTTGCCTCTGGGCTACTGAGCAGCAATAACTACTGTCTGCAAGTTATATTTTACAGACTGGAACTTCAGGGCTTGCAGACTGCTCCAACATGAGGGGTACGTTGGGTGAGTGTGTCTCCTCTTTGTCTCCTGTCACAATTCCTGTGTTCATACCTTTATATCAGGGGTGCTTGAGTCCAGTCCTCGAGAGCGGCTATCATGCAAATTTATACACATCCGTTCTACAACACACCTGAATCAGTGAGTAGACCTTCTTTTGGATCCTTGGAATTTTTGTTTTACCACAAACAAAAGCCGCTGCATTGCAGCACTTAGTAACATTTTTATTTTCTTTTAAATGTTCCCGGGAGACCCTGGCTGAGCCCTCTAACTGCAGCAGAAAGGCTGGCTGTTTAAACGGGTCGATGCAAACCCCCAGCCAGACATTTTGGGAGGGGTGAGCTTTGTCAGTGGTTCTCCTGTTGAACATAAAGGGTGAAACAACCTGAACCTCCATATCCATGGTCTCTCTGAATGTGCTTTAGCCGAACAGTGTAAATCTCCACCTTCTTTGCCTCCCAGGAGGTCACTGTACCTCTGGTTCCTGTTGTCAAGAAGGACCACAAGTTAGTCCACACGGGCCCTGCAGGGCTCATGTCCATCAGTTCTAGTGACATACAGTTGTGCTCACATGTATTCATCCCCTTTCATTAAAAAAAAAAAAGGCTGAATTTACAACAGTCACTCAAATAACTGGAGACTTAAAAAAGGAACAATAACTAAAAATTTGCAAAAATATATTTTGTAATATAAGACACTGTTTTTCCATTTAATTGAGTTGAAGAAAGAAAAACAAACAAATGTGTCCTGGACAAATCAGAGCACTTTTCTGTTGAACAGTGGAACAAAATACCTGTCAACAGGTGCAGAAGTCTGACTGAGAGGAACAGAAAACACCTGACTGGAGCGGAAACATTAAAGGATTGGTCAACTAAATATTAGTTTATGACTGATGTAATATGTAATAAATTATCTTATTTGTTTGCTTTTTTTAAAAAATATTTCTATTGAACCAGAATTAGAAAATAATGTCATGATTTTCAGTAAATTTTTATTTATTATTACTTTAGTCAATTTCAGCTTATTTTACAGGCAGCTGTTTTTTTCCTTCTTTAATGAAAGGGTATGAATAAATATGAGCACAACTGTACATAGTTATCACCATGCATCAAACTTCTTTTGCTAGCCAGGGGCTCCTTCACCCCTGGGCCTCGAGCTGTCCACCTGTAGAGACTTTGCTTCATTGGCCACTCTGGGGTGTCCTGCCTCGCCAGCATCCCCAGTCCCCAGGCTGCCCTCCAAAGATCAGTCTTCTGTCATCCCAACTACCCTCCAGATCCTTGGCTCCTGTTGGCCCATTCCCCAGACTGTTCCCCAGAGCTTCTTCTCCTGCCAGCCTGAGTCTGATCTCCCGTCAGTCTACCCTTCCAGCTGCCCTGCAAAGCCCAGTCACTTGGATTGTTTGTGTTCTTTAATCGTTAAACAATTAAACATAGGAGCTTTCTACCTCCAGCCACTTCAGCCTACATATGGGTCACATCCTCAACTGTGACCGTCTCAGTGTTCGTTAAAATATCAGTTTGAGCGTGACAGAAGGATTACATTCATAAGAGTTCATTGTAAAAGTTTTGATAACCAGTAAAAGAGCAAACATGACAGAGTAACACTGGAATACCTTTAATAGTTTTTTTTGTGAGAGTTGTAAACATCCAATCACAAATCCATAAGTAAACGTCATTCTATTGACAGCTCAGACTTCTTCAGGAATTCCACTTCAGGTTTCACCAGCAACAGCATGATTTAGTAGTTCATACATATGTCTTTATAGACCAAAGCGAGAAGCTACCGGAAAATAGATTTTCCAGTGACAGAGACCTTACAGTCAGTTCAGAGAGGATTTTTCTCCGTAATCCTGCATCTAAAACAGATACGAGGTCGTTCTTTTTGCAATATCTGATCAGAAGTCACACATTCTCAGAAAAAAAAAGTTCCTAAATGTTCCTTTAGGGATACAAAGGCTTGTTGATCGCTGGATTTACACCAGACTCTCTTGATGCCATTTTAGAGAAGAGATTAAAATCAAAACAGAAGAGCTCTGCAGGGCATCTCCTGCCATGTTTTTAAGGACTTGTAATCTCAGTGCTCCACTGAGGGACTGAGAGCATCTTTTATCCCTGCAGCTCTTAGATATTTAAATTTTGCATTGTGTGTGAAGTTTTTATCACGATTTTAATCACGGCTCTTTGTTTTTATTCTGCTTTTAATTCCTTTTTTTATTTGATTGTGCTGTTTGTTTCAGATCTGGCAGGAAAATAATTTGATTCACTATCAGTGTTACTTCAGATGTGACTAACTTGAGTCAGGCGATGTGGAAACGATGGTTGGGAGACAAAAATGACTCCGGACACAAGCTTGATCAATAATAAAAAGCTTTAAAACAAAACGTCTGGCATCTAAACACAGATCAGCAGTGTGTGAACCCACTGACCCTGTTCCAGCTTTCCTTATAAAGAACAAAAACATTTCTAACGTTACATGTGAACAAAGCCTGAGACTAGCACACAGAGACGTTTAACTCCGTTCATGTATGAAGCCTGAAATTCATGGAATCTAAACAGATAACAGATGAAGCCGTCGTGATTCTTCTGGGGTGCGAAGCAGCAGAAACTTCCTAACAGGGCAGACTGATATTCCAGAAGATGGACTGATTTTTGGGAATGTTTATGTTGCCTTTATTATTATAAGCAAAATATTAGAAGATGGCGACAGAACTGTTCAACATATCCACTCAGTTGTTGCATCCCACATGCTGGTCCACACTCCTTACCAGTCAACTGGAATGGGATTTATTCGTTCTTATATCAGTAATCTGTATCTGCAAGTACTCAGACATACATTTACTTGTACATTGTTAGAAAAAATAAGGTGTTGGTGCCTCTCAAGTAAAACCTGATTGATTCCACAGGAAAACAGAGGGTTCATTCAGCCCTTTCGGAAGACCTTTTTTCTCTGTCTGTAAAGCGCCTTGAGATGGCATTGCCGTGATTTGATGCTATATAAATAAAGATGAATTGAATTGAATTGCTTCTTGGTCTGGGAAAGCAAACAATCTTCTGCCAAACAGATGACTGTTTTTGCTTAAATATTAATTAGTGTCTGTTATCTCATTCAGTGTTGAAAAAATCAAAATACACAAATCTTTCCTTATTTCTACACAATTACACATTTTTTAACTGCATAATGACTCTCAGAATGAAGAAATGACTGAATTTATTGGTTTTGTGTTGGGAGTAGGATAAAATCATTTAAATGAGTCGAGTGGAAGTTTGTGGCTGCTGTAACTGCAGCTGACCACTGATGTCTGTTAGTGTGCTTTTACCATATTTAGTCTTATAGTTATCATGATAAGTAAGGCCAGAAGGCATTTGTACGTGTATTCTTCGACTTCTTGTTTTGTGACTTCTTGTTTTTATGTTCTTATCTATGCTTGCACAGAAACAATGTCTCGCACATCAACACCACACTCCATCTACCCCACATATTAGTATAATTATATGCATGCACACACACATAGTTTAGAGGAACAAAGGTCAACACCTATATGACTCTCATATGCATACGCCTACGCTGTTCAGCTGTTGTGTATAAATAAACTGGTCTTGGGCTCCTCTCGTTGTAGTTTGACTCTGATGTGCCACGTTGCACGAGAGGCTACCCTAGCTTGCAAGAACATGGAAACCGTCTCTGAGTCTTTGTGAACTTCTCCCTGTCAATGTCCCTGGTAAGGTCTGTCTTTGAGGATTTAAAGCTTCAAACCTTTTTTTTTTATTTATTTATTTTTTTTAATCAAATGGGGCAAAGTCTCAAAAGTGTCACAGGGCTTCATGTGTCTGCAAACGAACCCAGAATGCAGAACAGAAGCAGAGGAGTTGAAGCTAAGTGGTGTTCGGGAATTTAATGCCAGAAATACCACAAACTATGGATGACACAGAAACAGAAACAGAGATTTACATGAACTAACAAGAGTCAACTGAATACTTACAGCAGGGGTCTCCAACTCCAGTCCTCATGAGCTCCCTGCAGGTTTTGGTGTTTCCACACCTGATCCGAACCAATGGCTCATTAACAGGCAGGTGCAGAAGATTACTGCAAGTTGGAGGACGTTTTCATTCACATCAAGTGTGTTGTACCAGAGAAACACTAAAACCTGCAGGTAACTCACGAGGACTGGAGTTGGAGACCCCTGATTTAAAGTCTACATATACATGGAACAGATGATGGGAAGCAGGGGAAGCAACAAACCAGGTATGATAATCAGACAGCAGGAAGAAAAGTGAACAGAAGACATGGGAAGAAAGTCAAGCAATTAAATAAAAACAGAAAACAGGACAGAAAAATAAGGATTAGAAACCAAAACTGTAAGAGAATGATGCAGATCATGACAACTATAATCTGTTTAGACTAAACATGGAAGTCTTGAGACTGTCAGGAAGCTGGAAAACCTGGAAAAACCTCACTTTGCTGTGGGGAAAGTGTGCTAACCACCATGATACTGCTCTTACCTCATTCCCCAGATTAAATTACAGAGTTGTATTTAATTTGTTGTGGTGATTTCTTCATTTTCAAAGGAAAGTTAAACCCCAAATCAAATATACACTGCTCTAAAAAAAAATAAAGGGAACACTTAAATAACACAATGTAACTCCAAGTCAACCACACTTCTGTGAAATCAAACCGTCCACTTCGGAAGCAACACTGATTGACAATCAGTTCCACATGCTGTTGTGCAAATGGAATAGACAACAGGTGGAAATTATAGGCAACTGGCAAAACACACCCAATAAAGGAATGGTTCTGCAGGTGGTGACCAGAGACCACCATCAGTTCCGATGATTTCTGGCTGATGTTTTGGTCACTTTGAATGCTGGCGGTGCTTTCACTCTAGTGGTAGCATGAGACGGAGTCTACAACCCACACAAGTGGCTCAGGTAGTGCAGCTCATCCAGGATGGCACATCAATGCGAGCTGTGGCAAGAAGTTTTGCTGTGTCTGTCAGTGTAGTGTCCAGAGCATGGAGGCACTACCAGGAGACAGGCCAGTACATCAGGAGACGTGGAGGAGGCCGTGGGAGGGCAACAACCCAGCAGCAGAACCGCTACCTCCTTCTTTGTGCAAGGAGGAACAGGAGGAGCACTGCCAGAGCCCTGCAAAATGAGCTCCAGCAGGCCACACATGTGCATGTGTCTGCTCAAACAGTCAGAAACGGACTCCGTGAGGGTGGTATGAGGGCCTGACGTCCACAGGTGGGGGTTGTGTTTACAGCCCAACACCGTGCAGGACGTTTGACATTTGCCAGAGAACACCAAGATTGGCAAATTCACCACTGGCGCCCTGTGCTCTTCACAGATGAAAGCAGGTTCACACTGAGCACATGTGACAGACGTGACAGAGTCTGGAGACGCTGTGGAGAACGTTTTGCTGCCTCCATCCTCCAGCAGGACCAGTTTGGCAGTGGGTCAGTAATGGCGTGGGGTGGCATTTCTTTGGAGGGCCACACAGCCCTCCATGTGCTCGCCAGAGGTAGCCTGACTGCCATTAGGTACCGAGATGAGATCTTCAGACCACTTGTGGGACCATGTGCTGGTGCGGTTGGCCCTGGGTTCCTCCTAATGCAAGACAATGCTAGACCTCATGTGGCTGGAGTGTGTCAGCAGTTCCTGCAACATGAAGGCATTGATGTTATGGACTGGCCCGCCTGTTCCCCAGACCTGAATCCAGTTGAACACATCTGGGACATCATGTCTCGCTCCATCCACCAACGCCAAGTTGCACCACAGACTGTCCAGGAGTTGGCGGATGCTTTAGTCCAGGTCTGGGAGGAGATCCCTCAGGAGAACATCCTCCGCCTCATTAGGAGCATGCCCAGGCGTTGTAGGGAGGTCATACAGGGACGCGGAGACCACACACACTACTGAGCCTCATTTTGACTTGTTTAAAAGGACATTACATCAAAGTTGGATCAGCCTGTAGTGTGTTTTTCCACTTTGATTTTGAGTATAACTCCAAATCCAGACATCCATGGGTTGAAACATTGGATTTTCATTGATCATTTTTGTGTGATTTTGTTGTCAGCCCATTCAACTATGGAAAGAACAAAGTATTTAATAAAAATATGTCATTCATTCAGATCTATACTGTGTTATTTTTTTGAGCAGTGTACTAATTTTCCTTTCTGTCTAGAATATAACAACTTCCAAGTGAACTTTCCCTTTTGAACTCATTTAACACGCTCAGGTTTTCTTGAAAAAAAAGCAGCTTGTACAACGTGGCAGTGAAAGGATGGATAAATGAGCGCTGTAACGTTTCAGCATGTCAGTGTGATGACTTTGTGAATTCAGCCTGATGTAAAGTCTCCATTAGGTGGCAAAGTGTATTTTCTGTCCTTCAGCAGACCGTAAAGTTCAGTTCGACTCATTAAGCTGTCACCAGAACGGAAGTTATGCAAACTGTTTACGATTGTCACACTTTGTAAGCCTTCATTTGCAGTAAATGGCCAATTTTTTCGATTGTGCAGAAAAATATTTAGACCAGATCCACACTGATGGAGCTCATGCTCACCAGTGGAAAGTTTTGTCTGGAAGACAATAGTCAATAAAAGGATTGTCATTGTCAGGAAACAAATTTTAGAAGCAATGCTGTTTTTGTCTTTATTTTAGTGTAATATGTTTATTTTGAGAAAAACTGGGTAACCTTTTCTAGCATTTCCACAGCAGTGTAACATTGTGGGAGTTCACCTCTGATATTAAAGGTAGAGTATGTAAGATTTTAAATATTTAAAATAAATTAACTAAAGAAAAATAATTACAATCATAATTACATAGTTTTTTGTTTTTTTTTTAAACATGTAGGTTCCAGTCTGTCCATATTTGATGTAATTCAATTGCAAGTTTAATTAATGACAAAGACCCTTCTTGAATGTTTTCTGACCAGTAAAAAAAAAAAAAAAAAAAAAAAGTACTTTGTTCCACCAGTAGGGGGAGTATAAGCCCATTAATTGCAGAGCGCCTCTGAGCTACAGCTCACAAGCGATTCCTGCCCTCATTGGAGCTGGAAAGGAGGAGGGGTGAGGGGTGAGTTTTGCTCATTACTGCCAACCTGTGGTCGTTTGTAGAGGTAGCAGTTTTGTGGTTTTGCTCACGACCTGGTGTTTGCCACCTGGTGGTGGAAAGAATCGCCCTGAAATCTTACATACTCTGCCTTTAAATGGCCAGGTTTCTATTCATTATTGAAGGAAGTCCAAAGGCTTTTTTGGTAAATTTGGAGAAAAGAAAGATGCATATCAGACAGATTTTCATCACCTGACTGAAACTGAATAAATTGTGAATGTATTTATCTCTGAGATCATTTCTTATCATTTCAACAAGCCTCGAAATATTACCTGTAGAGTAGATGTTACATCCACCAGGTGTTGTTAAGGGTCCATTCACACCAGGATAGTCCACGAGGCTGCATCCTCTCCCCCTCCCTCTCCTGCTGCTCCATGAATCATGACGGCTGTCAGTGATCAGCTGATGCTAGTGCACGTCTCTCTTGTTTGTTTGTTGTTCAGCTCATGCTGAGGAGGAGGAAACTAGCAGCATGTTGCTGTTTCATTTAGACCGCCTTGGTTATTTGCTGCTGAGGTTTGCTGGTGACACAGTTGTAAAGCCTGCTGATCATAATGCAGCCAGATGGATCACGATTAAACAAGGGGGTGTCTTCTCTAAATCATCGGTGCTCTGGGGGTGTTGGATAAGCACCTTTTAGGAGCCATGGATGTGATGAAGGGAAATTATAATTAGTTTCTGAGATACAGATCAGAGCAGGACCATTTTCTAAACATGTAGCTAAAAAGCAGTAGAAAAGATTTATACTTATACACAGGGCTGGGTCTAGAAAAGTGTTGGAAAGGAGGTAACAAATTATTAAATCTCTTCTTTTTTTAATGAACATTAAGATTTGAGTAAATAATTAGCTGATTATTACAACAAAAATGGTCATCTGATGTTAATATGTAATAACAAGCGTCTAAAGATATTTGTCAGTGTTCATGTAGAGCAGGAATCCTCAATCCTGGTCCTCGAGTGTCCTGCAGGTTTTCCAAGTGTCCCTGCTGCAACACATCTGATTCAAAACAATGTGCATTTAGCAAACATGTGCAGAGTTTGTCTGTGTCTGAGTCAGGATTGAAGATCCCTGATGTAAAACAACATAGAAGTGTATTAGATGATGCGTTCACTGACACTTGGGCCAGCTGAATCCATAATGCATTTTGTTTTTCAACTTTCAATTCAACTTTATTTGTATAGCACCACTTCACAACAATGTTGTCACAGGACACTTTACATACACATCATTTCAAGCCAATTCATACATATCCTATAATAGAAACCAACTGATTGCATTGAGTCATGACTTCGATCCAATCCCCCATCCTGAGCTGCACGAGGCGACAGTGGAAAGGAAAAAACTCCCCTTTAACAGGAAGAAAACCTCCGGCAGAACCCGGCTCAGGGAGGGCAGCCATCTGCCTCGACTGGTTGGGGTGGAGAGGACAGGAAAGACAGATTAACAGGAAGAGGAAAAAAGACCTACTTGTTTCTAGTTCCCTTCCTGTATTTGATCCACTCAGCTCTTGCTGTACTAATAACTGTGCATGTACAAACCAAACCCCCCAAAGTTTAAATAAACTACAATTGTCTGAGGTTTTCTAAATGAGAAAAATACAAGTATTCTTCAAACTAAAAGACAAGAAGCCATCTTAGAAGGCTTTTATACCAGCAATATCCATGCTGACTGTTCAGTAACTCCGCTCTGCCCGACTGTAGACATGTCTCACGTAGAACAATAATAACTCTGCCCATCAAATGTTAACCTCTTGTGTTGTCGCCATGCTCTAATTTTTGTTTACATCCCTCAAACTGAGCATCTCTGTCCGGCCTGAGTATCTCTAATGAGTTTTCCATGGTGTCATCCGGTAACAAACATAGGACACAAAGAAGTACGTCAACAGTTAAATTCAGAGGACAGATGTAGACATATCTGATACTTTCATTTGTCTCCTGTATCGTTAATAATTTGTCTCGCTTTCGGGGGACTTGCTGATCTTTCATTTGACCCAGTAAAAAGCAGCGATACCACCAGAAACCAGGGAGAAGAAGCAGAAGAAGAAGACAAAGTCTGAAGAAAGACTTTGTGTGTGTGTCTGAAAGAAAGTCTAAATTTTATTAATCTGCTCAATGCTATTTATTCCAGCATCTTCAAATGAAGCCCAACTGGGCAGAAACACTGCACACAAGGATCCAGTCCACCACCACCGGACAGTAATCCAGAGCAAGTAGGGGGAGAAGCAGCTGTTCCCCCACATTAAAACTGGGGTAGGTAATCTTGCTCAGAGATATTTTCTTTTAATCTGGGTGAAGTGGTTCCTCATCCTGATAGTAGTCTGTACATTTTGTAATCATGAACAATAAGAAACATAACTAGACCCCTCAGTTTACTGTAAATCTGTAAAAACTCTGACCAATCCAAACATTCAGACAGAAATGGAGTTGTTCCCCTCCTCCCCCTCCTGCAGAGCATACCTGATAGCCACACCCTGCATATAAACAGCGTGTTGGGATGAAAATACAAAGTAGTGAAGAAGAAACTCTGAAGGCAAACATAACTGAGAAAATGCAGGAAGGATTTCCTGACCCGGCTCGGTTTATTTGCCTCCTCCTGCTAAACAGCCGAGAAAGAGAAAATCGTTGGTGGAAAAAGTTGCGGATAAAAAAGCAAGGAGCAAAACCAGAGGGGGAGGAGCCAATACAGGGGGAGGGGCCAAGACAGGGCACCACTTTAACATCTTGCTAACTCCCCAACATTACCTACCACAGCTTTAAGTGTCACATACTGCACCCAAAACAGCCATCTTACCACGGTCACTCTCTAGCCAGCCCATGAAAAACATCCAGCTCTGCCACTGGTTCCAGGAGACGTTTGGAAAATAGTTTCTAATGATTATTTAGTGCAGCTACATGTGTTGTGTGGTAAAGGATCCTTCTATGTTTCATTAAAATGTGGTTTTATTTCACTGTTTCTCACTGACATGTGATGCAGCTCAGTACTGCAACAGCAGAGGGAAAATGTTAGAAAAAATGTTTTTTAAAGTAAAAAACAAAGACAGCTGGATTAAATAATAAAGAATTATGGGAAAATGTGAGGATCTGATGCATTGTTTGCTTTGCCACAGCACTACTTTTCACTCCTGCGCTGCTCAGTCTCAGTGTGCAGCCTGTGACTCTAATAAACTTTGTCCTGAAATGAGATGTAATGGAATATGTGTCTAAGCTGACAGCAGAGGACCTGCGGTTTGCTCTCAATGTCTGCCTCCAACGAGAAGCACACCATCTCTGACTGCTCGCACTAATCCCAGATAATCTCTGCTGGCCCAATCCAGAAACAGGGAAAAATTGTCAAAAGAAAGGGGATTATGTGACAGTAGTACAGGGATTGTGGAGCATGCAGTGGTTAAAACACACACCTCATGTTGACATCTTCACCGACTTGTAGACACAAACAAAAAAGCCACCATGACGTAAAGGCGGCTTCGGTACAAAGTGGATTATTTTTTGTTTTATTTTCTAAATGCAGACCAGCCTGCTTTCTTCAGTTAACCTTTTTATATTTGCACAAAAACAGCAACAAAACATTTTTTCATTGCATTTTTCCTTTTCTTTCAGGCTATTATAAAAGGGTTCAACGGTTTTGATAATATATATAAACAATAGTTAAACAGTAAAATTATGAAACAGCCAGGGATAACAAACACTTTACACACCCAAACAAAAAGGTAGAGATGACTCGGGGGATATTTCCACAAATGTTTAACAAGTTTTCTTATATTTAATGAAAACATTGCTGTAGAACAGCTAATGACAGGGTTAATTCATTAACATGAGTGTGTATCATCATGGCAAAATGCCCATTTCCATCTAGCATGGCTGTTTAACTCCCTTGTTCTCTTCCTTCACCTTAAATCCACGTTTCTATCAACCTGCTGGAAATCAGTAGAGAACACATTCACTGTTGCTCTGAGCCTCACGATACTGGCTATCTATTTTATTTTATTTTATTTTATTTTATTTTTTATTTGAACTTATTTTATTTCATCTAATTTTTTTAAACTTATTTCATTTCATTTTATTTGAACTTATTTCATTTTATTATTTTATTTTATTTTATTTTTTAGCTTATTTCATTTCATTTCATTTCATTTTATTTTATTTTATTTTATTTTTTATTTTAACTTATTATATTTCATTTTATTTTATTTATTTTATTTTTTTATTTTAACTTATTTTATTTTATTTTATCTTATTTTATTTTATTTTATTATTTTAACTTATTTTATTTTATTTTATGGTGTGAAAACAACATGACCAGACAGGGTTCAGGTGACAAGGACAGGAGCAGAAAGCAGTGGAGTGAATATATCGGGAGGGGGGTGCAAGTATGTCTAAGCAACATGACTCATCCAGAATCAGCAGGTGACATAAATAGATTAATAAATTATAATTATGGAGACTACAATAATCCTGTTGGGTAATAATGATCTTAAAATGAGAATCCTTAAAATAATCCTGACAATACTGACACTAGAAAACATAATTAACAAAAGAAAATGTAAAAAAGGAAAAGAAAAAGGGACTGAAAAGAGGAAAATGATGCTGCCATTAGGCAAGGCCATTTTATTTGTGTAGCACATTCAATTTACAAACATGTTCAAAGTGCTTTACATAAAACTTTAAAAGCATCATGTGGTGAGAATTTTACTCAGTATAAATTCAAAGGTTTAAATACAGAGCTGCTTGTATTCAACTAATATGTCGTACATGTGAGGGAAATAACATGTTTCAGTTTGTGAAAGACGTCTGTAACAAGGTTGTTAGGTTTAAGTTCGTATTATTTTCTTTATTAATCTTATATTATGGTAATCTTTATTAATCTTATATCATTATAAACTTTTAAACCTGTACATGAAGATCAAGAAAGATTACCATAATATAAGATTAATAAAGAAAATAATACGAACTTAAACCCAACAAAGGTAACAATGAAACCATCCGATTCCTGTCCCCCTCCTACTTAAACCATTCTTCACCTTTCTCATTCTCATCTATTTTGCTGCAACCCTCCCTGTTACGACCCTCAATGGAGTTTGTCCAGGGGTAAAGGGGGGGGTGGCAACATTAACAAAAGAATACCATGAAAATGTACAAATGAAGGCTTTATTCTTGGGACCCACTAGTCCCTAAACGCATCAAAGACCAGAAAACAACCAAACAAACCCAATAACAAAAGTGTCCACCAAAGCTGGCACCAACCCAGCGGTAATCGCAAAAGCGTCAATGCAAACACCCAACAGTCAAAACTCCTTCGCAGTCACTGAAGGAGTGGCAAGCTGTGGCACCAGGCTCAACCAGAACACAGCTGCCCGGAACGAAGTTTGGTGACAGCCTTTATTCCGGTGCTCTGTAGAAGGTCTGGCCAATCAGGGGCAGGTGGGCGTGTGGCGACCAATCAGCACCCAGCACACATCAGCCTGAGGGCAGCTCCAGGAAGGAAGCCAGGTGTATCAAATCCCCCAGGTGATGCTTGTTGAAATGATGAGCTAGATGACAGGCCAAGGGGCGTAACACCCTCCCCCTGAAAACAAAAGCCATTAATATACACAATACAAAATTATCTACACACTCACCCTGGACAGGGCATCGGCTAAAACGTTGGTTGCACCCTTTTTATGCTGTATTTGCAGATTGTATCCTTGAACAATTAGTGCCCACCGCATGAGGCGCTGATTGTGGTTGTACATCCTTGCTAGAAAGATCAGAGGATTATGATCAGTAAACACATGCACGGGCACAGAGGCAGATCCCAGGTATACGTCGAAGTGTTGTAAGGCTAACAACATTGCTAGGGTCTCTTTTTCAATGGTGGAATAATTTAACTGATGTCGGTCAAACTTACGGGAAAAGTAGCAGACGGGATGATCAGCTCCATCGCCACCTTCCTGCAACAGAACAGCACCAGCTCCTACGGCACTGGCATCTACCTCCAGTTTGAACGGCTTAGCTAGGTCCGGAGCAGACAAAACTGGGGCATGTTTGAGTAGGGCTTTCGCACTCTCAAAGGCATGCTGACATTCAGGGGTCCAGAAAAAGTCATTCTTTGGGCTAAGCAAACTAGTCAAAGGATGCACAACGGTAGAGAAGTTCCGGCAAAATGCACGGTAGTAACCAGTCATACCGAGGAAGCGTCGCAGAGCTTTCCTGGTGGTCGGGACAGGGAAGGCAGCAATTGCAGCAATTTTTGCCTCTACCGGTCTTACTTCCCCCTGTCCAACTTCTCGTCCCAAATAAGTGACAGTAGCCTTACCAAAGGCACACTTAGCTAGGTTTAATGTGAGTGAAGCACCCGTGAGTCTTGTAAAAACCTCACGAATGATGACTAGATGGTCATCCCAAGAAGAGGTATAAAGGATGAGGTCGTCAAGGTAAGCATTGCAATTTGGCAAGTCATGAAAAAGGGTGTTCACGAGGCGTTGGAAGGTGGCAGGCGCATTACACATACCAAAGGCCATAACTGTATACTGCAGAAACTTATCAGGCGTGACAAAGGCAGATATATCGGAAGCACGGTTAGTCAGGGGGACCTGCCAATAACCTTTTAGAAGGTCCAGCTTACTCACATATTTCGCCATACCGATCGCATCCACACAATCTTCAATTCGTGGGAGTGGATAAGAATCAGCGACAGTAACAGCATTCACCTTCCTAAAGTCAGTAATGAAACGGGGTGAGCCATCTGGTTTAGTCTCAAGCAAGCATGGAGAGCTCCATGGACTGCAACTTTGTTTAGCTATTCCATTAGCTAACATGTACTCCGTCTCACTGTTCATTAGCGCCCTCTTAACAGGGTTTACCCGATAAGGATGTTGCTTTATCGGCTTTGTGTCCCTGACGTCGATATCATGCGTGATAACAGAAGTCTGAGAGGGAACATCACTGAACAACATAGGGAACTCGGCCACAAGCGAGATAATGTCATGTCTCTGATTTTCCGTTAAATGAGTTAGGGTTGTTGGCAGGGCCTGTAACATCTCTGAGTTCAACAATCGTGGAGTCACTTGAGATGCTAAGCGAGCACATAACCCATCATCTGCTGTTGGGGTAGTGGCCATGTCTGCAACAATGACAGCGGAACTAGCTGCAACATCCAGCACAGGTTTTCCATCATGTACAAAGGTGCTAGAACAAGTGACATACAGTTTTAACATGTTGATGTGACAAACACGGGTTTTCTTACGTCCCTCCGGAGTAAACAGAACATAATCTGTGTCACTCAGTCGTTCTTTGATGGTGTACGGACCAGAAAAACATGGGGCTAACGATGAGCCTGGTACGGGTAACAGTGCCAGAACAAGGTCCCCAACCTTGAATTCACGGAAAACTACAGCACGATCATGTTTACGTTTCATAGAGTGCTGTGACTTACTTAGGGTCTCACGAGCAGCTACACGAGCACGATGTAGGCGTTCATGAAAGGCAGAAACAAAATCCAACACATCCCTTTTGGGAGAGGTGTGGGATTCCACCATCTTCTCTTTTAATGCCTGAAGAGGGCCACGAAGCGAATGTCCAAAGACTAGGTCAGCAGGGCTGAATCCTAGTGATTCTTGAACGGACTCACGAGCAGCGAATAACACAAAAGGAACTCCGTCATCCCATTCCTTCTTTTCAGCCAAACAATACTTCCTTAACATGGACTTCAGCGTTTGATGCCAACGCTCCAATGCGCCCTGTGATTCAGGGTGATAGGCACTGGAAGTTGCATGTTGGATCTGCAACGTACGGAGGACTTGCGTAAACAGATTAGACTGAAAGTTACTACCTTGATCAGTCTGGATGGTGCGTGGGAGACCAAAGGTCGAAAAGAACTTAGTAAGTGCTTTCACTACCGCCTTTGCTGTGATCCTCCGTAGAGGTATTGCTTCAGGGTAGCGAGTAGCAGAACACATTATCGTTAAAAGGAACTGGTTTCCTGACTTAGTTCGAGGAAGTGGACCAACACAGTCAATAATTATGTGTTCAAATGGCTCTCCTACAGCAGGAATGGGATGGAGTGGAGCACGGGGAATTTGCTGATTGGGTTTTCCAACTATTTGACAGGTATGGCAAGATTTACAATATTTGGACACATCCGACTTTAAACCAGGCCAGTAAAAGTGCTTTAAAATGAGCTGGTAAGTTTTCCTGACACCCAAGTGTCCCGACCAGGTACTTTCATGTGCCATCTGTAGGATGTGCTGCCTGAAAGGCTGCGGAACAACTACTTGATGTACCACATTCCAATCAGAATCAGGGAGAATAACAGGGCACCATTTCCTGGTCAAAACCCCTTTTTCAAGACAGAAAGCTACAGGCTGTGCCTTAGCATCACCAGCACTTACCACTTTGGCGAAACACTGATGTAAGCTAGGATCTGCTCTCTGCACTTCACCCAAGTGTGCACGTGAGACCGGAAAAGTGTGACCGTCGACAGTGGTATCACGCAGGGCCTGGACTTTTATATTGGCCTGAGCATTATCATCACCAGCTGTGACATTCTGATCAAGCTCCTCAGCAAGAACTGATGCCAAAAAGGTGTCAGACAAATCACAATCAGAACCTTCCTGTTTTTGTTGAGTCTGAGCACGGGTGAGCACACAAACGGGGAATATCTGAGTTTGTGGTTCTGGAGCACAAGTCGGTGGTTTGTCCAGAACTTCTAAAGCAGGTGTAACTTTACCACCTGCAATGTCGTTACCCAATAGAAGGACAACGCCCTTTACCGGTAGCGCCGCACATACTGCCATGGGGAAAAGCCCTGAAACCAGTTTTGTTTTTAGGTGCACCCAATGAACAGGCTTGGGCAGGTAACCCATTTCTACCCCCTGGAGAATCACATGATAACCAGCTGATGATGAAGCGGAGAACGGTAGAGCATCAGCCAGTATCACACTTTGTAATGCCCCAGTGTCACGTAAAAGACGAACTTCTCTCTGGTCAACAGCATTTCCTGTGAGGGAAATTAATCCGTCCAGTACAAATGGTTCATAGCAAGGATCAAGGGTACAACCAACGTCAGCAGACTTCTCCTTCAAAAGACCAACTCCCTTCGATGGCGCTTGGGAGGGAGGCTGGGTCTTTCGTTTCAGTGTCAGACAGTTAGCAATTACATGTCCAGTTTTATGGCAATAAAAACATTCTCTGCCAGTCTTCTGTGAAGACTCGGGTACAACAGACTGATTTTTTGAAGAACTTGAGTGGAAGACAGTCTTATGAGTAAGAACATATTCATCAGCTAACACTGCTGCAGTAGACAGTTGCGTTACTTTTTGCTCATTCAGGTGAACAACAATACGTTCTGGCAGACAATTCTTAAACTCTTCCAACAAGATCATTTCTCTGAGAGAGTTAAGGTCAGTAATGTTACATGAAGCACACCACTTGTCAAACAGAGACCCCTTTTCTCGGGCAAACTCCATATAGGGTTGAGTCTGGTTTTTTTTGTAGGCCCTGAACTTTTGTCTGTATGCCTCTGGCACAAGTTCATAAGCCTTCAATATGGCAGATTTTACCACATCATACTGCAAACTGTCACTGAGTGAGAGGGCAGTGACAACCTCTTGTGCCTTTCCATGAATTTTACATTGCACGAGTAGTGACCACACATCAGGAGGCCATTTTAAAGCTTGAGCAATACGCTCAAATGCAGCGAAATAGCTGTCCACCTCAGCCTCCCTAAACTCCGGCACCAAAGCAATGAATCTGGTCACATCCAAAGGACCAGCCGGTGGAAGAACAGAGGGAGAACCACCATCTGTGACAGAAGCGTGCATAGCACTAGCTCTCACCTGGGAGTCAAGCTCAAGCTGACGCAGCCTCACGGCTTTTTCAGCCTCGATCTCCAGTTTTTTTTATCTCCAACTGGAGCTGTGCCTGTCTTTGTTGGACTTTCTCCTGGGCCTCCAGCTGAAGCCGAGCGAGGCGGACTTTCAGACGGGCCTCATCTTTGGCAGAGCCACTTTCACTGAGGGACTCAAAACGTGGAAGAGTAAAAGGCGTTTTTGGCCGACCACTCTTCTCATCGTCACCCTCCAAGGCAGGTGGGGTTCCGCCCCCAGTGCTTGGTTCACTGCGTGATGCAGCAAAGGGGTCCTGATCCTCTGCTAATACTGCAGTACCATGCAGAGTTTCAATGCCAGACACAGACGGCACAGCTAAGAGCTGCAACTCCACCAACTTCATCACCACCAAAGCCTTCAGCTCTCTTTTGACCAATTGCTTTGGGTAGGAGAGGGCAAAGTGGGCCGCTATTTCAGCTAGCTCAACTTTGCGGCAGCTATCCAGCTGTTCTAGTGAGGGTTTCTCAAGGAACCGCACCAAATCAAAACTGCTGGAAGCCATTTCCTGAAGTCTCTCCCCACTTCTCAGCATACAATACAAGAGAATACACAACACATCCCACACAAATCACAGGATAGAGTTACTCAATATCCCGGACGAGCCCCCACTAATGTTACGACCCTCAATGGAGTTTGTCCAGGGGTAAAGGGGGGGGGTGGCAACATTAACAAAAGAATACCATGAAAATGTACAAATGAAGGCTTTATTCTTGGGACCCACTAGTCCCTAAACGCATCAAAGACCAGAAAACAAACAAACAAACCCAATAACAAAAGTGTCCACCAAAGCTGGCACCAACCCAGCGGTAATCGCAAAAGCGTCAATGCAAACACCCAACAGTCAAAACTCCTTCGCAGTCACTGAAGGAGTGGCAAGCTGTGGCACCAGGCTCAACCAGAACACAGCTGCCCGGAACGAAGTTTGGTGACAGCCTTTATTCCGGTGCTCTGTAGAAGGTCTGGCCAATCAGGGGCAGGTGGGCGTGTGGCGACCAATCAGCACCCAGCACACATCAGCCTGAGGGCAGCTCCAGGAAGGAAGCCAGGTGTATCAAATCCCCCAGGTGATGCTTGTTGAAATGATGAGCTAGATGACAGGCCAAGGGGCGTAACACTCCCGCTTCTCTGAACCACTCAATGTCTCATTCAGATGCCTTGTGGAGCTGTGACAACTTTCCTTTTGCATAAGTCTTTAGAAACCTTTGAGTTTCTCATCGAGACTCATGATTAATTTCTTTTTTCCCCACAACAAATTTATCTGTTGCGAAATTAGCTGAATGTCTGAGACTAATAGAAACAAGTGATTGCAACCACGTGCAAAACATCAATGATTTGTTTTATTTTTGACAAACAGTTTTCTTGTCCTTCACGTTGCGAGCTGGGGAGTTTTTAGACGGCTGGTTTGTGGGGTTAGTTTATAAAATCCTCAGTAAAAATAAATCAAGTAAATATTAGAAACAAGAGACTGTGTCATGTTCATATTTTCTTTCCTTTTTTAAGGTAACAGTACAAATCCCACCTATTTCATTTTCAGACATTTTATGATATGCCTTTTTTATTTTTATTTTCCATCTGCAGTTATTATTATTATGAGTAATTTCTAGTCACTCTCTAATGTCCATTTACCATGGTGTTCAGTTCGTCCACTGTTCACATAGTTTTACTGATAGCAATTACTTTATAATAAATTTGCTCCCATACAGTGTGTAAATGTGTGGCAGTCAGACTTCTTTCCAATGCTGCAAACCACCAAATGTGTAAAACCTTCATTTAAAGGTGCAAACACATTTGCACCTGTTGCCCAGTTATGCAATCTCCCTTAGTAAAGCACCCACACACCATGGTTCAGAGCTGGCCTTATTAGGAATACTAAGAATAGTAATCCTTTAAACTGAATGATTATTTAATTAAGATTGGTATAGCTTATTATTTTGGAGTACAAAGCAGGTATATTAGGGTATGTGTTGGAATCGTCCTCAGTCCCATGTTGTCTAGGTTAGGATGAAGAAACTTTAAAGACACATTCTGTAACTTTTTTACTTTAAAACTCTGCGTCACAGACTTGTATGGTGATATTTATCGTGTGCATTTCTATAGCTGCTGCTTCCCAGCAGCATCCTAAGGCTGAAAAACTACAGTATAAATCAAATCAAATCAAAATGTTTTTTATATCCGGGACATTATGCTTCACAGTATTATAAGGAACTGGCTGAAATGCAAGATGATTGAAAGAGAGAAAGAGACAAAACAAGAGTCATCATAAGATCATCTTTTGCTGGCTGGAGAGAGCTAACAGGTCAGGTAGGATGCTAAAAAGTTCTGTAGTGTGTCTTTAAAAATGGTTCCAGATGTCAGACATAATATTCTCCACGATGATGTAATTTATGAGAAAGTTAATCCAGTAAATGAGATGCAAAGATTTTTTTATTTTTTTTTTAAATTTCCAGTTTAAATGTAGTTTTCTTGGCAATAGAGGAATGAAAAAAACTAATTTTTTATGTTATGTTTATAAGTTCTGTAATATTTCCAAGTAAACAGATTGAGGGACTCCATAGCTTAAAGTAGTGGAAGGTTCCTGAGTCACTGTTGTCCAGAAAGAGTGAAGGGATCCATGTGGCATGGAAGCAGTCATCAGCACTACCCAGAATGCATTGTGATTATGTTTCTTTGTCTGCTAATCCATTTTTAAACGTTCCTCTTTGGGTGATGTGAGATCTGCTGACAGTTTTGGACTGTAGAAGTTGTAAAATTGTATTGCTGGTCGAAGAGTTTAGCAGATTTTGGTCCACTGTGGCTGCCTGGCAGGGACAGACTGACTGTCAGGCACACTGAGCATTTCCCTGTCTGAACCACACAGTATTATTCATTGGTGTGACTGGTCCATAAAACTCAGTCGATCAACAGCCCCAACATCGGTCTGAACCACTGAAATGTTTAAACTCCACTCCCTCTTCCTGTGTTCATTGTATCAGAGAGAAGCAGTTTACACAGAAATATCCTTCCTGACCACCAGCCAATGAAACATATTGATCTGCAGCCCACTGGTTTCTCTATTATTTGCAGGCTGAAGCAATCAGACACTTTAAACCTGTTTTGTCGCTGTGCCAGCGGATGAAACCACCTGTCAGACCCGGGGGGAGAGAAAACATTAAGGAAGCACAGAGAAACTGCAGCAGGACCTTTGTGATGGAAAGTTTATTCAGAACAGTAAAAGTTCAGATATCTACATGCAAAACTGTTTATAAGCTAAGAAGCTGAGAATGTCTGAAGATAACTGTGTGCTGTGACAACTTCCACTTTATGGGTGCAGCAAAAGCAGATTTGACGTCTGCACCAGAGAAAAGTATCTAAGCTCATAGATGTGGTGGTTTTCATACGTTTGTCCCGAAATGTTCAGACAACACCTGCTTGCACCAGATAAGAGCCTGAGGCAACCTTGAGCACAGTATCTCCTGTTTTCCTCCGTCTGGGTGAAACATAGTTTGTCTTTCTCAGGATCTGTGGATAAAAAGTTTCCTGTGACTCTGTGGAATGATGCTGAGTTTTAATAAGACATATGAGTGGATCCTTCTGATTAAGGCGCTATGTAAATTGTTTCCATAAAAAATTTGGCATTGTTGGCAGGATCCCACGTCTGGCTGTGGAAGGATGTCGCAAGTCAGTGTCTGATCAGCCTGGACCACGATCCAGCCTACAAAGCACCGATTCGTTGCTGTCCGCTGCTGCCACCACTGCAACCTACAAGTATCAAGGCCAAGGATCAATATCCTCCTGACTACCAGTAGTTCAAATTTGTCCTCTGTGGAGGACCTTTGTAAACCTAAATATTTTCATCTCCCTGAATGCTACTGAACTAACAGCTTTTGGTCTTTAAAGAGGACATTTAGTGCTTTTAAATGGTACCTCATTTGTGAGGGGGGGGCTTTGTGAACTTTCTTTCTGTCTTCAAGAAAAATGGCCTCCATTGCAGCAAGCCTGTTTTATGGGAAGAGCAAAAGTGCATAATACTTTTCTTTGTGCTGATTTTTACTTGAAATTTTGTAGTTATATTTTCATTGAATATCTTATAAACACATTAAATTGTTTCTTAGAGAAATATAACTATATTTTACCTCAATATTTAAAAGTCTAAGCAATGTCCTCTGTAGTGGACATTTGTAGTTACACATTTTTTTTCCTGGTAGTCAGGAGGATATATTGAAAAATAGTCCAAGTAAGATACAGGTGAAAAGCAAGACTGGTGGGAGCCCAGACTAAGATCAATAACAATTTACAGTTTTGGCTGGAGATCTTTTCAAATGATATTAGGGTCCTTCTATCAGGATGTAGAGGAAAAGTAGACAGGTGACGAGTGACTATGTGGACTCTGGCAAAAACCATTTCTGAGCTAATGTCACTGCACCGTAGCATTCCAGAGTCAAAGCTTTTGCTTGAGCTTGAGAGTAAAATTTATGATTTTATGTCAGGTAAATGCAAGCCTGAGAGCATTGAATGTTGTTCTGAATGGATGAAAACGACTGGGTTTCCACACAGAGGCTCCTTCAGTCAAGTAGAAATGGAGAAAGGAATGTCGGCGGGGCTTAATGCGGAAGAGTCTCAATCCACTCGTTTTGCCCACAGGCTGATCTGACAGCCTACAGAGAGGGTCGGTCTGAAGTAAATAAAGCCATTTGTGACAATAACTCGATCAATCCCAGCCCTTCTGGTCTCAGAAATAAAAATAAATTAGCCTGAAATGCACATAATAGTTCCACTTTAATGTGTCGCATACATAGACCATATATGAAAGATGGACGGAGCCTCTGGTGGTGAAAAGTGAACACTAAGCGGAAGTGCATAAAACTGCAGTTCCCCCTTCATCCACTAGGGGCTGCAAAACATAGCAAATCCCCATAGACTCCCATGTTAAAAAGACCAACTTCACAGCAGAAATAAACATGTTTTCAGCCTGGTTCAAAAATCCATTTTCTGTTAATAGGTCAGGTTTACCTTCATGACAAGTGTAGGGGGAGTGATTTTTTTTTCTAACTCGCCCATTTAAAAGTAATTTAATCTCAAAGTTTGGCATATTTAGGGGGCGTGTCATTTTGATTGACAGCTACCCGATCTCCCGCTTCAAGTAAGAAGAACGTAGAACAATTGCGGTTTTTAGCCAGTAAACAACGTGACTTAGCTTTAGCTCGCTTACCTCTGTTACCTGGCTTGCTCCTGTTATTGCCGGGCTAGCTCAGTTAGCTCTTAGCTACAGAAAGCTCGGAGTTCGCTCACATGACGTTCACAGCCCCCCTCTCAGCTCCACCTCTTTGCCCATATTTGTATTTTTCAGGCGAGACGACATGCATGCCCCTGCCAAGATGGCGACGGTTGGGAACCCCCCACCGAGCTTCAGTTCAGCTCTTCAGAAACCTATGGGTGACGTCACGGAGACTCCATCCATCTCCAGTCTATGGTCGCATATCGGCTGTTATTCTTAGACGTGGCATACCTGACAGACCAGACTTATCCACCAGGTGGGCTACAACCTGCCAACGGTCTCTGGATGAGAGAGTCCAGGCGTGCAGGAGTATGATGACTCCCTCATCCTGCTGTGATGATGATGATGATGATGATGATGATGATGATGATGGTGATGATGGTAGTGGAGGTTCTGTTCCGAGTAACGAGATCTGGTCTGGACCCAGTGAGCTTCGGAACCAGTTGGCAGTGAACATGCTAGCTGTTTACAGTGTTATAATGCAATGTAACAGCAGTTTATTTACCACATTAGTTCGTCTCCTTACATTTATGATATTAACTGAAGCATCAGTTTCCAGTAAGACAACAGCTTTTTAACTGGTTGTGCTCACTGGTAAATTGGTTGTGTTCAGTGGTTGAACCAGATGATCATAGGTTTAGTTTTTTTATTTTTTCCTGAACTAAATCATCTTATTAAAACATGAGAACAGGATTTTTTACCATCAGTCATCATTGGTTGTTGGTTGTTCATCGGATACCTTTTATAGATGCAGTTCTAGTGTGTGTTAATGTACAATATACCAAAACAAAACACTTCAAGATTTTTGTTTAATTACTATCATTATTCAGCCTACACTTCAGTCCACATGTTAATCCTGATGCAACTCATTACCTCTTTACCAGCAAATCCAACCATTCTGGACCTGCTTGCATCATTATGTTAAAAAAAGAAGAAGAAAAGACCAATTTCCATTCAATCATTTTGTTAAACCTAGTTCAGATAACGTCACCAGAAGAGAAGAGCAGGCAGTGTTTCTCACTGCATAACAGACCCTTTCTAGTCAGGGGTTTGGCTTCCTAATGTCACTGTCATGGTGTGGGTTTTTTGGGTTGTCTTAGCTTTGGTTTCCTGTTTGATTTTGTATTTTTTCTTATGTTCTCTGTCTCGTTTGTTAGTTCGTAGGTTCATTCATTTCATCCATTACACACATGTCTTGAGTTTTCCATGTATTTATATCACCTGCTTTCTTTTGTCACTTGCTGCTTCATTGTTTGTAGTTCTTCAGTTCATTGAAGACACTTCTCAGCATTTCTTCTGCTTCTTGCATCTCTGTTCTGCATTTGGGTCCACATCTTTGCAAACCATCAGACACTTCTTCATGAGTCGTAACGGTCAGTTTAGACCAGTCATGAATTGAACTGTGTGAATGGTGCTATTATGTGTAAAGTCAGTGAAAAACTGGAATGGAAGCAGTTCTTCTATTCAATACCCTCCTGAGTTTCCAAGACTCTTTGAATATCATGAATTACATGAAGTATTGTCACTGCGGCCTTTCAGTGCTGAGATTAGAATGTTGTGTATTTATGAATAAATTAATGAATGACATGGATCTGACAACACGTTCAGCTCAGTTCCTGTCAGGGCTGTCAGCTGCTTGGCTTATTGGCTGATGTGAAAGCATTGCAGGAAATTTCCAAATGAGCTTAGTCGTGTTAAATCAACTACGTCAATTAAATGAATCGTATTTGCACAAATACTGGAAATAGAGACGCAGTTATTAAAAAGTAAATAAATGGGGCCACCATTGTTGGACTATCTGGTGGAGTTGTAATGTTGTTGTGATTCAGAATCAGATTTATTTATTAATATTCATTTATTTTCTGTCTCCTCTGCTCTCCTGTTGCCTCTGCACATGTATAATGTGAGATTCCTGCTTGACCACAAATAATGGACAGCTAATATAGTCAAGTTTTTGTTACATTAATGCTGAACCCACCAGTCTTTAAAGAATGGTGTAAATGAGAAAAAAATGTTGATTATGAACCAGACTAAAAATCTCATTTCATTTCACACATGTGCTCCCCCTCCTGGCCCCCTACAGTCAGCAGATCAGCTGTTCCTGGAGGTCCTGAGAGCGAGGAGGAACTCAGAAGGGGACAGGACCTTTTTCTGTGGTAAGACCAGTTCTGTGGAAGTCTTTCCCACTCCAGATCAGACAGGTTTCATCACTGTCCAGCTTTAAATCCCACCTGTTAAGTTCATTGATTTTAAAATAAAGGAAATTCTCTTGTAACCGTCCAGACGGTCGTGGTGTGAGTTGCAGAGGTGTCGTTGACCATTCGTTCCCGATTGTCAGTGGGTGGGGGGTGCATGCAGTTCTTTCCTTGTAGGAAATGAAGTTATATGGTTGCTGTGTGTTTAGTCTTCCCAGGGGTGGGGGTTTGTCTCCTCATATCAGTGTATTTTCTCCCTATATC
Organism: Telmatherina bonti; assembly: GCF_933228915.1. NCBI lineage: Eukaryota > Metazoa > Chordata > Actinopteri > Atheriniformes > Telmatherinidae > Telmatherina > Telmatherina bonti. Next base: position 33,195,256 of record NC_136625.1, read on the forward strand.
AAAATACAGGTGATTTACCAGTAATTAAAAATACAGGAGGACATTGGGGAAAATTGCTAAATATGGTAGTTTCCAATCCAAAACATGAGACTTGACAGCTGTGCTTTAAATCCCTCCTCAAGACCCACCTCTTTTCATTGGTGTTTTACCAAGAGTTTGCTTTTATTGCTTGTATTGTTTTATTTTTTTTATTATTTTTATTGTTTTATCATTATTTTGTTTTATTTTTTAAAGACACACTACAGAACTTTTGCCATTTCCCCCGTCACGCGCCCCTGTCTATGGCTAATTCAGCATCCTTCTTGCATCCTACCTGACCTGTTAAGTTTCTCCATCCAGCAAAAGACGATCTTACGATGACTCTTGTTTAGTCTCTTCCGCTCTTTTTATCTTCTTTGCTGAATCAGCGATGTTGCATGTTCAAAACAGTCAGTTTCTTATTATACCATTAAGGCAAAATGTCACATCGCATCCTGGATGTAAACGTTGTATTGTGTTGGTTTCTCAGCCAATAGGGTCTTGGCTGCAGACTGGAAAATGAGGCAGGGCTGGATATTGGACGGGGCTGGATGTCCAACCCCGCCCCCCTCAACATTTTGATTGGATCATGTTTCTCCTTCCCTCTAAATGGCCACTGCTAACCCTAACCCTGACACTAACCCTAACCACGCCCATTTGACATCCAACACTGCCCAATATCCAGGCCCGCCCCATTCTCCAGGCTGCAGCCGGGGGTTATTGTCTCTCCCTGCTGAGCAGTAGCATCTCTAAAAATGCAGATGTCACTGTGTTACCAAACAAGTCTGGCACGCAGAGTTTGAAGGTCAAAAAGTTACATAATGCGTTTTTTAATGTTTTAACATTTTATTATTTTATGTTCAGCACATTGTTCAGCAGATTTTGTCGGAAAATGCCTTTATAAATAAAGTTGGCTTGGCATATTCCTGCATCACATGTTTAAGAGACATGGTCTAGTGTTTCATGAGGATTTTATTGCAAAACTTAGGTGCTGAAAGGGTTAACTTTGGTAAGATCAGCGCTGTTAAGGTCCATTTAGTGCAACGCAGAAGATGGATACGCATATGGACGGCCAATTTGGTCAATTTCCTGCGTAGTCAACACTGGTAATTGGTGAGTTTTAAAGCTCGTTGTGGATTCATTGTTTAAGGCTGTAAATGGCGCAATGCCACCGGAAACTACAGGGGCAGTGTTGAGCAGTTCAACTGACATGCAACCAGTGAAATGAACAAGCCAAAGAAGAAGATCGGGAACAGAAGGAAGAAGAGAACCATTGAAAGGCTGTGTAAGTATGTTGATCGGCTACCAGCTGCTATCCAATACTAACGTCATGACACTGAAATGAACTCTGAGCTAAACACATCCCGCTAGTGGGTGAACTGACTTCATCACCATCAAGCATGGAAACATGAAGGGTGGCAACTCTTTAAAGTATGGTAACAATTACATAAGGAAGCATAAATGGGCTTTTACACCCACAGTGCAGAACACCAAATAATAAAATGACGTGGTTGAGCTGTCCAGGGTGTGCCCTGCCTCTCACCCAATGATTGGTAGGATAGGCTCCAGGTTTGTCAATCAAACCTTGATTGGACTAAAGAAAATAGATGAATAATTTCTTTTCCTTGAAATTTCTTGAAATCCTTTTTATTTTTTTTGTTTGTTTGTTTGTTTTTCTACAGAACCGCAGTATCACAGTGTTGTGAAAATCTCCTCTTTCCTTAATAAAATAGAAACAGACTCTTAGCAGGGTGATATTTATGCCTTTTAAAAGGTTTGTGATATGGAGACATATGGTTTGCAAGTAAACATCACTATTGTCAGGTGTCTAATTTTTTTCAAGTCATTCAAGTTGTGCTTATAATTACTTAAAGATGGAAAATCTCTTAGTTAGTAATAAACAAATTACTAAAATATACTTACCTGTAAAAGGTTTGGACACTCACATTTAGTTTAGATAAATGGGTCAGTGTGTCCATCCTTTTGACTGATATTTGAGTGGGACTTTTATGCATTAATAACAACTTGATTATAAAAAAAAAACAAAAAAAAACTGTGCAATAAAATGATAATGCATTTATGTGAAAAATGTTTGTCAATGCACAATTTCCTGGTAAATCAATTAAACCAACTGATACACATTTCTCAGAACTTTGTTTAAAGAAAATCTAGCAACTTTTTCCAGTGTTATTGAAGACTTTTGGTGAGGAACATAAAGGCACCTGTACTTTACTCTTCTCTTTACGGCAGCGGCTGCTGTGTAAGCCCCTCCCCCATCCAGAAGATCACACTAGAAGCCTGATCCTCACGCCGCATCCAGCTTCAAGCTGCAGTCAGAGCTGGAGGTGATCGCCTCTGCTGCATGACCAGAACTACAACACTCAGGTTTGTTGTCACATATTAATGTCGGTTGATGAACAGTGTGGGTAAAAAGATTTAAATAGTTAAATACTGCCGTAGACTAAAGCTGTTAGTTACCTTATCTTAAATTACATTTTAATTTTAGGTTTGTTTAGTTTTGGCTTTTTTTTTCTCCTTTCAATAAAAATGTAAATAAATGTATATTTCCAGATATAAATAGAACCTGAGTTCGCAATAATAATGTCTGTCTCTGTTATTTAATTTAGTCAACCTCTAAAATTCATTTTAAAAAAAAAATTTTTTTAAAAGCCTTGCTTTTTCGGACAAATGGTGTGATGCAGTTAAAATGCGATTAACAAAGCCTGTAATTAATTAGATTAATTTATTTTTAGTGTCACCCTTGAATTATATATTTACTTTTGTAGACGGCAGTCTGTTAATCCAACTTTCTTTGTTAAATCTCTCCCTTGTGCTTTTTTTCCTCTTACAGTCATGTTTTTTCAGTCTGGGTCACCATGTCCTGGAGCTAATATTACCTGCACTGATGTGGAAACTTCAAGGATTCTGGTGGTAAGACTTAATTTTCCGCAGCACTGAAGACAAATATACTGAGTCAGCTGTTTTTATTCTGACCATTGATAAAGGTGGTTTGTAGGGTTTCTTTCTTTTTAAACTTGACTCCAGCTCCAGGGCGCGCGCTGCCTCTAACCTGCTAGTTGCGGGGAATAGTTTCCTGCTCCATTAGACTCTGAATTTTAATAAGCGGTACAGAAGATGATGATGAATGAATTGGAGGAGGAGGCGCAGGTAAGTGATGTTGTGGTATCGCGAGAACTCACGAGACTCTGGCATATTCAACATGGTGCACCACTAATCTAACAAACATTTCTTATCCCATACAAAATAAAATCCTGCCAATATATTAAATGATTTCCTGATTAACTGACAATTTTCTTCTGAAAAACAAACTGGAGCAAAACGTGGGGGTAGGGGGGTTGTCCAGTCTATTTGCCCTCTGATCCCCACAGGGCGTCTCACACGCGGCATGTTGGGAAAAAGAGATGAGGGCGAGTGGGAGCAAATGGGTGAAGTTTTGATTGGAAGGTGAGAGAGGGGATAAGGGGAGGAATCGGGGTGAAAAAATTCAGGTAAGTGCGCGGGCAATGGGACAGGGAGGATAGCTGGGGTATGGGAAGGGGTATTTTGGGGGGGCACGGTGTGATGGGTGTGTGTACAATGGAGTGTGCATGTGTATAAAGAGTATGAGGCTGGATGAAAGGGGGGCTAGGGGGTGGCTGACGGTTGCCTGGGTCTCGGGGCCCTCCTGGCCTTCTTCTCGCCTTTGTGTGGGCGGGGCCACGTTGGCATGATCACTCTTCTCTGAACACTTTCCACTCTGTATGTTCTGCATGTGAAACAGTCACTGAGTCGTCTGCAGGTTTATTTACTAACAGCAGCTGGTTTTCTTTCTGTGTGTCTGATTCCTCCCCCTGCAGGGGGAACATGACTCCAATGTGTATAGGTGTAAGGATATGTGTTTATATAGTTGGGTGTGTATGTGTGCTTATATGTATGCATGTATGTAGGTTGTTTTGTCTCTCGTTTTTTGTTTTTCTCTCTCTCTTTTTTTCTCTACGAGGTGTTTTTCTGTTTTCTTTTCAGTTCTCTTTCTGTCCCAGCAATACAAACATTCATTCATTCATTATTCTAACCGCTTAGGGTGTTGGGAAAGCTGGAGCCTATCCCAGCAGTCTTTGGGCGAAAGGCAGGATACACCCTGGACAGCTCACCCCATCGAAGGGCCACACAAAGACAAACAACCACTCACGCTCACAGACAAATAAGAGTAACCAATTAACCTAACATGCATGTCATGTCTTTCAGAAGAGAACCCACACATACACGGCGAGAAGATCCAAACTCCATACTGAAAGGCCGTCGTCCAAACCCCGCTGTCCATGTCCCAGCCGAGGATCAAACCAGCAACCTTCATGCTGTGAAGCCACAGTGCTAACCACTATGCTGCCAAACAACTATGCAGAATAAATAGAGAATTAAAATCATATCAAGGGGAGCATTATATCTACAATACTTCCCTTGGCAAAGTAAATTTGTCCAGCAGAACACAGCATCCAGAAAATCATTCTGCTTGCTTAAATGCTGGAAAAGACAAAAAAAAAAAAAAGAAAATAAAAAAAAATTATGATGAATTTGACTGCAAATAACTCATTTCTGGCTGTTTTTGCCTGTATGAGCCCAACTCACAAATATTTCACATGTTTAGCTGCAGACAGCAGCAAATCCTGCCGTCCAGTCACAGATTACACAACAGCCTTGCAGCAGATGTGGCATCAGGGATTATAATTAAAGTAATATCGCACATCAAATGAAAGCTTGTTATGTTAGCATAACTGAAGAGGCTGTGCTTTTCCCCCATGTGTCACACGTGGGGCATCATTGCTTATGAAATTACATAAACCGTTTGTATTGTGCAATACCTGAATGCGATGGGGATTTGAGATCTGTGTGGGATTGTCAGACCTGTGGCTTGAGATGCAGCTGGGTAAATATGTGATATAAATTTTAAACAATGTAATCTAGAAATAAAAAAATAAAAAAATTCATCTTGATCATTGTTATTATAATGAAAGAATATCTTCACATCCTAAACAATACACATAAAACTCCAAATTCAGTACTCTGCAGAACCACATTTTGTAGTAGCAGCTTTAGTCTCTCGGGCATATTTACACCTGCCTTTTTTATTTAAATCCAAGTCCATTTGCCCTGAAAGTGTGTTTTATTTGGGGAACCTGCAAATTGGGCCGAGTCTTGCAGGTTCTCCCAGTGGAAATACACCAGGATAGTTTGTAAAAACCAAGAAAAGGAAAATCTGGCTCATCATATGTCTGAGACAGAAGATGGAAAATCCTTCCACTTTGGCCGGCTCATTCAGTAAAAGATGGAATAATAACAAATTTATGCAGTCTTCAGTTTCTGTTAGATGCTATTCTATTCTACAGTCATTTACCAGATGTTTTTGTTCAAAGCGATTTGCATCTGAGAGTGAGAACAACACAAGTGTAGATTTGTTCGTAATAACCAGTCTGCTTTTAATGTATGCCAAGCCTTTTTATTAGCAGCACCCAAAACATGTGCCGAACCGGCTGCATTATATAGAGTACCCACATGAGACAACAGCGACACCTATTGTACAGGTGGACAGGTGACATTACCAGACACGCTGTGTAACATATTATATTTTAACAATAATATCTACAACAAGCAAGAAATCAAACCGTTCGAGGACATCATAGAGAAGTGCTGGTCAGACTGATGCGAGTTCACTTGGACGTAGGTCCAAGGTCCATGTAGTGCTGGAGGCAGCGCAATTTCTTTTTTTGTTTGTTTGTTTGTTTTACTTTTTGTTTTGGATTTCTTGTGTCTTTTTAGTTCTGGTTTCCTGTTTTTATTTTGTAGTTTTCCTTGTTTAGTTCTGTCATATCCTGTTTTCTGTTCATTAATTCACCTGGTTTGATTTTTTTTATTCATTTTACCTGGTCCTAGTCACTCCCTCCGTGTATTTACACCCTTTGGTTTATGTTCTCATTTGCTGGTGCATTGTCTTCTATAGTTCATCTGTAGTCTGCCTGAGTTTAGTCTTCTGGGTTTCCATTTAGTTAATAAAGCATCATGATTCTGCATCCCTGGCTCCTGTTCCTGCATTTATGTCCAAATCTCCACATCACAATAACATAATGAACCAGACTGCAAAAAACCTACCAAGCCAGGGCACCATCCAATCGCCATAAGCAAAAACCCCCAGTGAGCATTACATCCAGTAAACTGGTGGGACTCTTGCTTGGGCTGGATGATGAACCACAGATGGTGAAGATGGAGGTTTAGTCATCATTCTGGGGAAGCAGACTGGCTATCAAGCCACCAGCTGCACAGACCATGTCATGGGCATCACCTCCTGCTCCATGGTTCACATCTGGTGCGTCACCTCCTGCTCCAAGGTCCACGTCAGGGGCGGCGCCTCCTGCTCCAAGGTCCACGTCTCCAGTGTCGCCAGCCAGCTCTACGGCTCACACCAGCGCCCAGGTACCATCCGGCACTGCAGGCTCCCATACCACCAGAGTCCTAGCCCTGGTCCATGCCTACACCCGAGGGGTACCCGGAAAAGGATGCTCCTCTTCTGATTCCTGTGTCCAAGGACATCACTCCTCCTCCACCCCTGGCTGCTATAAAATATATAGGATATATAAAAGATATAAAAGAATCAACTCCTGCGTATCAATATGTCCATCCCTAGTTAATTTTCTTTTGCAGCATCAAGTTAAATTTTTTTTTTTTAAGTAAGGTCAACAATTTAGATTTTACAGTGTAACTCAGCAACCACTTTCATTTTTCCACATTTTGTTCTTTTCTGACATCTTAGTAGCAGAATCCTGTAGATAAAATAAACCAAGGGACCAGTCTTCGGTATTCAGAGCTGTATTTTTCTTCAAACAAAGAGAAGAAAAGTAAAACGATAGATGTATTGCAGGAGACAAAGAGCTGTCAGGCTATGATACGTATTCATTAAACAACCCTGTCCTCTGAAGGGACTGATGTCTGTCATTTTAATGGATCAGTTTTTATAACAGTCCTCATCTCATTCAGATGTGCACTTTAAAAGAAACTTTTGCATAATATTGTATTCATCTCACTCTGCTTCCAGGATAGTTTTGCAGCACATTTGCTAAACTTTCGTCTCCCCCTTTTCACAGATAGAATTTGAAGGTCTCTTGCTGTGAGGTGATCTCACCGCACTGGAACAGAAACCAGACCTTTTCCCATATGTCAGTATCACCACTGCAGGACATGCTCTGAATAATGTTTCCCAAGTAACTCCAGTGGGAATGTTTCGAGGTTAAGTGGATGTTTTTATTCTAGATTAACTGAAATCTTACTTCTGTTGTGCACAAAGCAGAAATCTTTGTATTTTTATGTGCTGAACACAAAAAATGTCTTTTCTGTAAATAACAAAACCTCTGCACCTTGGATTTACTCCTGCTGCTGCATGCTTTGCGAAGTTAACCTTTCATTTGTCCTTTTTTTTTTCTCTTTTTTAGGTTTTTCTGTTTTAAGCTGTCTGTGTTTATGACGCAGAATCAATCTATCTATCTATCTATCTATCTATCATCTATCTATCTATCTATCTGTCTATCTGTCTATCTGTCTATCTATCTATCTATCTATCATCTATCTATCTATCTATCTATCTATCTATCTATCTATCTATCTATCTATCTATCTATCATCTATCTATCTATCTATCTATCTATCTATCTATCTATCTATCTATCTATCTATCTATCTATCTATATATCTATCTATCTATCTATCTATCTGCATCCACCTAATAACAATCCACACAATCATAGTCTTTTTTTATCAACCCTAACCCATAAAAAAATAAAGCAGTATAAAAACCTGATGAATAATTAAAGCTTTTGTTCTGCTGATAATAACTAGTATTTATGAGCACTGAAATGAGTTTGAAAGAGCAGCTGTATGGAAATATATTACTGCTGCATGTTCATGCTTTGAGAAGATCCACAATCATCATGCTTCAAGACTGAAACAATATCTCATTAGCTGTGCAGCAGCAGTAGTGACAGATCTAGAAAATATTCCATGGTCTGGCAAATTAGTGACAAGAGGTCGATGCAGTGTGGCACTGGGTGTCCTCAGTGCAGACTGACAATAAAAATAACTATATGGAGTCAATAAACAATCCATAAAACCACTTCCAAACAATTCACAATACAATTATCCTTCATAAATGTTTTTATTTAAATATTTAGGCTTTAATATTAACAAAAGGATTGCTCAAAATAACTGCAAAAACTAACTGAAATTACAATACTGGACAGATATCAGCTTTCTCTGTTTGGAAAGCTGAAGACTTGTCGGCAAAGCATGCGTCTCAAATTGCTCTGTTAACTGTAACAAAACTAACAAGGGAAATATGCACTTATGGACAACCAGTTTATAGACAGAGACTGTACATAAAGTTCATGTGACACACAATTCATTGCACATTTCTTTTTACTTGTGTATTTAAAGCTACAGAGTGTAACCAACCATCAGCAACCGGTGGTTAAAAGTGAAGCCTTTGCAAAAGTGCCAGAAGTTACAGTTCACCCCTAAATTCACTAGGGGCTCTGAAACAGAGCAAATCTCCACAGACTCCAAATTCACAGTAGAAACTTATCCTTTTACAGGTTGTTTAATCTTGAAAGTCTGTATAATTTAGGGCATGTCCTTTTGATTGACAGGCCAATCCCATTTCCAGCAGTAAGAAGGCAGAGAGTAGCACAACTAGGTAACAGCGAGCCTTAGCTTTAACCTCCATTAGCCAATAACTCCTAAATCCAGGTTAGCTTGGTTATTTCTTAGCTACAAGTAATATGGAGTTTGATTGATGTCAATCATCCACCCCCCACACTTACACCATCCTACTCAGCTTTACCTCTTTGAACATTATTCTGGGAGATATGACACCTATAAAATCTATGGGTGGAACCAATGGGTGACGTCATGGAGGGACTGTCTATATAGGTGGTGTGTGGTGCCATTTATTTATATAGTGTATGACTCTAAGGTGGGGGGGCAGTTGCCCCCTAGTGGATCTGCTGCTAAGTGGCAGTAAATCTGGAGATATAAATCATGATCTACTGCAGCTGGTAACTGTAAAAGACGCGTCACGTAAATTTTTTTACCTTAAAACTCCACATCCCAGACTTGTTCGATGATAAAGTGACATCTATCATGTGTATCCATCATATGCAGCGACGTCCTGAGGCTGAGAAACCTCACTGTACAACTTTTACATCTGGGATGCAACGTGACGTTTTGCTTCACATTAAAATAAGTAACTGGCTGTTTTGAACACAACGTCGCTGATTCAGCAAAGAAACGCTGGAAGAACAAAAGAGACAAAACAAGAGTCATCGTAAGATTGTCTTCAGCTGGCTGGAGAGAGCTAACAGGTCAGGTAGGACACAAGATGGATGCCACATTAGCTTTTGGATAGGGGTGCGTGACAGGAAAATGGCAAAAGTTCTGTCATGTGTCTGGATATGGAGGAGGTTGTGTTTTATTTACTTGGCATTTATCTGTTTGTCTGTTAGTCTTCAAGATAACGCAAAAAGTTATGGAGGGACTTTAATGACATTTTCAGGAGTTGTTGGAAATGTAAAAAGAAAGAACTGATTTAATTTTAGTGGTGATCCGGATCACCGTTTGGATCCAGGAACTTTTTAAAGGATTCTTTAACAATGTGAGATAGGGCCATTTTCAACATTTGTGCTCATAACTCCAACGAAAATGGTTGGAGCGCTTAGGGAAAAAAAATCCAGGACAAGCTTCCAACAGGTTGTAAAATATATTGATCCAGGTAAAGGAATCATTCCAGAGTCTGTGATCCAGAATATGACAAAAGAGGAGGCCTTTGGAATTTTTATCATAGGAAGAGAACAAATCATCACAAAATGGGGAGAACTGTGGCCCTTGGGGGAGGTTTGCGCTCTCCGAGTGCTTTTCTATTTATCCTTTTAAATATAAATGCTCACCATCACACACCTAGTCCCTTATTTAAATGTCTTTGCATGGAAAACTCATTTAGTCTGTCTTAGCCTTCAAACATAATCATTACAGAATGATGCAGGAAACTGGCAGATAACAGGTTTAGAGCTGCACAACCTCACTACATTCGGGCTGTGAGAGTTAAAGGACTGTTATTCACACAGACGCTCTGACAACTCCTCATCATGTCTAACTGCTGCATCTCTATTTTTCTTATGTAGCCTCAGTTGTAATCAAAAGAAATATTTTGTACTTGCTTTGTGTTTTGCACAAGTCTTTTTCTTGTCAGGATTTTTTTTCTTATCTTCCTAGATTTTTTTTTTTCGTCTTTTTACTTTTGGTGGTCAGGGACAATCTGCTGTCCAATTGTTCAGAGAGCACTCTAATCCAGCCTTAGATCTGCGTTGTGCAGCACAGCCTAATAGGACGTAGTATTAACCCTGATGACAATACTACCAGCTGTCGCAGTGGCCCTCTGTTGGCCGCTGGTAGAAGTGTGTCCATGAGGGGGGTGGGGGGTGGGAAGGGAGCTGGTGGAGGGGGTTGACTGACAGAGAAGGAGGCAGATGCAGATGGACAGGGATAGAGAGAGTGAGTCTGTGTGATGCTCTTAGTTTGACGTGAACTAACGAAGGTTGCAGCTCGGAGGAGAAAATTCCAGAAGTGCTTTCTTTTTGGACAACTACCTCGATTTAACTTCTCATCCTTCTTCATTATCTAAATCAAATCTTGTTTTTTGTTATTTTTTCTGAACACATTTTCTTTCATGGTTACTTTTCTGTCTCACGAGCCCAGCTTTTCTTTCATCACCAAACGTCCAACCACCTTTCCTCACCTGCTGCATCTCCGCCCTGATACTTGTGGCAGTGTGGTGACAGTGGTTGGCTCTGTACTGGCTCTGTATGGCTGAATGAGGTGGTGTGAGGGGGGAGCTTGCTCTGGTGGTTTTCTCTGAGGGATTGCGTAGTTGAAGTCAGGACCAGGACAAACAGGTGGAGGAGGAGGATGGCAGTGGCTCTGGAAGAAGTGTGGGGCCGAGTGAAGAACGTCTGCAAGCAGAACGGACTGCTCATCCTGTCTGTGCTGGCTGTGGTCATCGGCTGTCTGCTCGGCTTCTTCCTCAGAGGCAAGCAGCTCTCCGAGCAGGTCAGTTGGTTGAAATACTGGAGGCTGAATGGGATCCCCTCCTACCACCACAACCCACACTTCCTGACAACAAACAGACACTTGCCTTACCCTCCCCCTTTCCTACCTGCCTTATCCCCCCCACCTCAAATGTCTCAACATGATCCCCTTAAATGCCAGTGTGGATTCAAACACAACCTAAATTCAAGACAGAAACCAGTTCCTTCATCCCTACAGCTCCTTGCTTTGACTCCACCTTTGCAGGGATACACTGCTGGTTTATATGTAGTTCATGGCGGCGTTGCCGCAACTTCAAATCAAACATAATTCTAACCTTAAAAAGCCAAATTAACCTCCAAATCATTACTTATCACTGATTTATCTGTAGTCAGGAGGAAATTATTGTACTGTAAAGAGTTAAATACAGAAAATGCTCAACCACACTTCTATAGAGATGCTTAGTTCAGGAGAAAAACCTGTTTGCCCATTGATAAATAGTGCAGGTTTCATGACTATGATTGGCCACACAGTGGTCTTTATAAAAAAGGAAGTGGAATGTAATCTCTGAAGGATTGCACTTTACAGATGAGAGGACTGAGTTAATAGATGTTTTATTTAAAGGACTAACACAAGGCTTAAACTACAAATGCAAAATTGAGCCAAAATTCCAGTTAAAAACCTCAATGGTTGGGTGTTTTGATTACACTCCATGATCTCCATGATGGCTACCATGGCCCATTCTCATAAATCAAGGTCAGAATGATTTACAATCTCAAACCCGGCTACTACAAGGGAGAAAAGGGACATTTCACTCCCTACAAAAAATAAGCAGCATGATTTTTTTCCCCCCTTTGAAAAAGGAAGACAGAAAAGAAGTGAAGCAGTATTATTTGCTTAGATTGTGTACGGCTTTAGTGAGTCTATGGCAAGGGATTGCTTAAGGGGAGATTAGTTGTGAATCGCCCACAGAACCATCAAGTCAGCATCATACCATTTGTTCTTACTTATATAATTCACACAAGACTGAGAGGGAAGAGGAATTAAATAGTCAGATTTCAGAGAATGGTAGGAGCCTGCTAGGAAAGGATGCCAAACTAGATTAAAAAATATGATGTTTTATGGAAAACAGGATTGTTCTGTAATTGGCTCTGATTTGTAATGAATGGAGACAGCTCCAGATATATGGATAGCATGCTGATGCTCTCAAAGTCATCCAATCATTCATTTATTTTCTGAACCACTTAGCCTATCCCATCATCATTTGGCAATAGGCACCCTGTACTCATCACCAGTTGTGTCAGAGTCCTTTAAAAGTAAACTGTTTTTAGTTGAGCACACTGCATGCTTAGCATGCGAACATTGCAAGTTTACTAGTTTGTTTAGCATGTTAGCATGCACCAATAGCAGGTTCAGTAGTTTGTTTAGCTTATTAGCATACAAGCATAGCAAGTTTAGTAGTTTGCTTAGCCTATTAGCATGCAAACAAATCAAGTTCACTAGTTTGTTTTTTGATGTTGGCGTGCAAACATTGCAAGTTTAGTAGTTTTTTAAGCATGTTAGCATGCACAATTAGCAAGTTCAGTTGTTTGTTTAGTATGCTAGCTTGCCAGCATATCAAGTTTAGTAGTTTGTTTTACCAATTAGCATGCAAACAAAGCAAATTCACTTGCTTGTTTTAGATGCTAGCATGCAAACATAGCAAGTTTAGCTGTTTATTTAACCTTTTAACATAATCATAGCAAGTTCAGTGGTTTGTTTAGCCTATTAACTTGCAAACAACGCACGTTTAGTTTAGTTTAACTGGTTAGAATGAAAACATATCAACTTAACTTGCCTAATTTAACCTTTTAGCATGCAAACATTGCTAATCAGCACCAGACACTTGGATTAATGTTTGACACTGACAAAAAGCTGCATTCTTTTTATGGGACATGAGAAGAATCACAAAGAGGAGCACATTATTATCACAGTTTATGAAACAATCACAAAATGGCTGACACTGAGCAGGTGGAAATGTCAATGCTAATGAAAAAAACAAATTTGACTTTTGTCAGAAGTGTTTCAAAGTAAATTCATCATGAAAATGTCATTTTAGGATTAAGTGGCTTCTTTATGCTTTCAGTCAGTTTCATTGTTGTTAGAACACATTACCTACTCAATCAAGGTTGAGCATAAAATTGCTGTTATTTGATTAAAGTTAAGAAATCATAATGCCTTGAGTAGAAACAGAAACTGTGCTAGCATGTCACCATCATAGCTTATGACTCAGCAATTATAATGTTAGGACAGAAAGTTTGGACACACTTTCCCATTAAATCTAATGGGAAAGTGTGACCAAACCTTTGAGGAAATTGCCAACAAACGGTGGGAATATACTTTCTATGCTGACGTGAGACTTGTGGAAGATGATGTTAAACCTTACAGGTGACCTACATCTTACATCTTCTTTATATAAGCAAACATTTCCTCTGTGAGCAAGCTGGTATGAGTTAAGGATTCCAGTCATGCAGCTCTGGAATAAATGTTTCATGCAAATGTTGACAGATTTAATTATTGGCAAAACACCAGTAATTATATATTTGAGCAAAGTCACTAACCATTAGATTCATTAACATGGAAAGAAGAGATCAAGAGGTAATATTAAAGCAGATAATATCACCATAAAAGACAAAGGAAACTATTTCAATTGGTGCTTATGTTTTTTTTTGTTTGCTTGTTTGTTTGCTTTTTTTATTTAGGCCAGGTTATATGTGCATGATCGAAAGTAATTATCAGACCAGCATACACAAAAGTATCAGGAAAAAAAACTGACAAAAAATACAGAAATTTCAGAAGCAGATCCCTGTGATTGAACAGAGAGAGCTGTACGACACATGCTGACAAAATCTGACAACGGGAGTATTAACAGGCTGGTTGGACTGGTGTCTGCTGCTGCAGATTTCAGTACCATATAATCATCAGACGATTGTTATCAAGACAAAGACTCAAAAACAGCCTTATTGCAGAACCTGTATGCCTCTTAGAACCGGTACATATGTGATCAAATGGTCTTGTGTGTATTCGTGTGTGTGCATGTGTGTGTTAGTTCTTCATTTAGCAGATGCAATGACAGCTGGGGATGTCCTTCAAACACACATGCAAAGTCTAGCTTGCACAGGCACGCACAATGCAACCTAGCACACATGTATGAGCAAGTGTATTTGTGTATATACTCCGTATGTCCTTATAAACCTACGCAACACCTCTCCTACAATACACACACACACACACACACACACACACACAAGCTCATTTAGCCTAAAAGCTCTGCTACACCAAAACAGAAGCAAAAAGCTTTTATTGCTCCATTATCTCACAGCACAGATGTGACGTTCTTAAACTTTATTTATTTATTCCCAACTCTTTACCCGTGTTTTGCCTTTTTCACAACAGTAGTCAGAAAAATGTGTCCCTATGTCTGCTGCCTTTTAAGCTACGTGTAAACACATTCATGTCAGCCAGTGTTTCTCAATTCCAGTCCTCAGCCCCCCCGTAAGGGTGATTCTGTTGGGAGTTACTTGAGGGGAAATCCACGGTTGTACCTGCTGTTTAGCGAACCATCGGATAAATTAATGGCAATAACTGCCAGGATGTTATTTATACCCTGTTGGCTCCTCATTCCCTGACCCAAATGTCTGCTTGCAGCAGGGAAACCGTGACATGATAAACACGATAAGTTTATTATGGCAGTGGCTTTATTGCAGTAAATTTATTCAGTCAGGTCCTGATCATTTTGTTTCCGTCTCACAGATTGTGAGTTCTTTTACTCTTTTTGTTTGTTTGTTTTTTCAATTATTCTTGATATTGTCTAATCTTTTCAAGCTGGCTGTGAGGTCAGCCAGTAACCGTGACTCCATGCGACAGACAGCTGCTTTTTCATAAAAGCTGAAAATCCAATTAAAGAGAGCGAAGTGTAGAGTTGAAGAGAAGAAACTCAACAGGTCCGAGCTCTTCGTAGAAAAGTTACGAATACCACTGACTTGTAAAAGGCGGTTTTGAATGACAAACCTTCTGGTTTTTTACTGTCAGGACTTCTGCGAAGATCTTTTATGTTTTAAGTCACATCTGTGAAAGAAGAGAAGACATTCCTGTAACTTCGGCTGTAAGCAGAAACACAGTCAATAAAAGATGCTCGGTGAATTCAGAAGGAGAAGTTAGATGAGACGAGAAGTCCGTGCACAACGTGCTTCGAAGGCCGGACTCCATTCAAGGCATTAAAAACGAGATAAAGGAATCTTTGTTTGTTCTATCTATAGATTTATTTCATTCTTCAACCAAACAATCAGTCCAAACTCGAGTCTTACAGCTTGAATGGAAGGAAAAATAATACATAATTACCAAACCCCCCCTCCCACACACACACACACACACACACACACACACACACACACACACACACAAACCATGAAGCATTTAAAAGAATTCACATCTTTGTTGTATTTTCTTATAAAAGTGGCTTAAACAAGTTTTCAAATGCAATATTTGATTTTACTTTATTATTTTCTTCATCCAGATTATGCCATCGATGTCTCCACACATCAGTGCAACGCTTTTATTCTGAAAATCTCACATCTCTCTAATGGCTTTGTCTCAAATCTCTCCTGGATATAAATCTGTAAACATTTCTAATTAGTTTTATACCTTCAGAACACTGTTTCATCTAAATCATTACATCTTAATCCAAGTAATCAACCAGATGGATCTCTATTTACATCCAATAATGACCCTTATTGCTCTTTTTTGTGATGGGGGTGGCAGTGGCTCAGGTGGTAGAGTCAGACAGCCTGTGACCAGTGGTCACCCTGAGGGGGACACCAGCCGTTCCTGAGGGCCAGTCTCAATGCAGAGGGTTGCATCAGGAAGGGAAACCGGGGTAAAACATGTACTAAAGCGCGACACAGGCTTCCGTACCAGCTGGAAGCCGAAGCTTCGCTGTGGCGACCCCCTTCAAGGGAAAAAAGCCGAAGCATAAACAACATTGCTCTTCTTTAATGGAATGAAAACTGGATTAAAGCATATTTTACATTAAGTTTTCTTATTTCACTGCGATAAGTCAGATATAAAACAGATCCAGTGCAATATTTTTCAGTCAATATACCTTATTTAGTTCAATAATTCATCACTTTTATTCAGAATTCATCAATAATAACACCCAAAAACTTCATTACTCTTCATCTGTCAATTCTAAAACCTGCTGTATCCAAAGAAATGTCCTTGTTAGGACTTCTACGTCTACATATACTGTTTTATCAAGATTTATAGATCATTTATCTACATTGGACACACTTTTCCATTGGGTTTGATAAGAGCATGTGCTCAAACTTTTGACTGGTAGTGTCTGTCATACAAAGGCAACATCCAGCACAGTGACTGATGAAATATTATTTTTCTCTGCTGCTTGCAGGAAGTGAAGTACTTCCAGTTTCCTGGAGAGCTGCTGATGAGGATGCTGAAGATGTTAATTTTGCCACTCGTCGTATCCAGGTATGAGGTGCAGCTGTACGAGACAGCAACACTTAAACACACACCAGTCTTTCCATACGTTGTGTACACAATGCAGTAGATAAAAGTGTGAAAATGTTCTTTGGATTTGCACAGCTTGGCAAAATGAATACACATATATATATATATATATATATATATATATATATATATATATATATATATATATATATATATACATATATATATATATATATATATATATATATATATACATATATATATATATATATATATATATACATATATATATATATATATATACATATATATATATATATATATATATATATATATATATATATATATATATATATATATATATATATATGTATATATATATATATTTTTTTTTTTTTTTTTTTTTTTTTTTTTTTTTTTTTGCATTGCCAGAAGTAGGAAGTGAAAACAGCTTTGCATTATGATTTTATGTCATTTTGTACAGTGATGCAGTAAAGTGAGACAAATTAAAGAGACCTGATGTGAGGCTTTTTTTTTTTTTTTTTTTTTTTAAACTATGCAGGATTATTTCACTGGCATTGAGCTGCTGCCTCTGGCAGGGATTAATATGACTGTGAATTGTTGCCATGTGAGAAATCATGGCTGTTTACTTTGTCTCACCTCATCTCCTGGATCAATGAAATATAAAAACTCTCTGTTCTGGGAGCAATTTAGATGTTCTCTGGAGAACACCGACTCTGCATGAAGGTGATTGTTTGAATACTGATAAGAAGTGACTGAATAGAATCGCATCATAAAGCTGCAAAAATGGTGATTTAACATGTTAGATGCTGGAAGATAAAACATGGGAGGAATGTAAAATTACAAATGCAGAGTGAGATGAGAATAAATAACTGCAATTGTCACAGTCTTAATTAAAAATAAGTGAAATGGAAAACATCTCAAAGCATACAAAGCAGTGAGAAAACAACTGCAAGTGAGAAAATGTCTGCAATTAATCTGCGACAATGAGACCACATATAAAGCAGTCCACGTCTGATTTCTGGTGCAGTCTCCATGCAGCATCATTAGTTAGTTACGTCTGGCCTGCAGGGGTTTCCGATTGCACCGCTTCATGATGATTGGGATGGATGAAAAGCACAAACTAGAGGAGATTGTTGCTGCACCCAATTACCTTTTTTTTTTTTTTTTTTTAAACCATCAAAGATTAAAGAGAAACGTCTCTATGGAAGTAAATCTGATGTCCTTTTGTTGCTTGGGATGCATTCTCAGGAGAGCGCCAGATTTTCCAGTTTGATTATTTTAGGCCTAAAGCTCTTAGTTGCCTGCATGAGGTCAGTGATGTCTCTAACACACAAAACTCCCCAAACAAATCATGCAAACGCACCGGTTACATGCAGGGTGCTTTGTGCAATAAGCTACTTATAATCCATGCAACAGCAAAGACTGGATGAGAAGTTAATCCTCCCCCCCTCTCTGTCTCTCACTGGCTGCGTCCCCTCTGTGCTTTTATTTCTATCTCTCAGTGTTTATGTGCATTTTTTACAACGTTTTACTGCATGACTTATTCTCTGCACTACAAGCACAAGGCAGAGATCAGAAGGACGCTGTCTTACAAACACATGACTGCTACGTCATGATCTCCCCCCAGCTTCACAGATTCGGGGCAGTGTATCACTTCAGTGCATGATTCCTGCCAAACATGAAGCACGTGACAGTGAGAGACATTTACTACAACTAATCTGAAGCATTGCCTACAGGCAGGGGGGGGGTGGCAAGCACAACCAGGCCCACGCACTGCTTCAGTGCACATTAAATTGTAAAAGTAAACATCTAATACTTTGTGCGTGGTCTGCAGCGCGTGGCGTCTTCCTCCTCATACCTGCCTGCCATTCGATTCAGGCAATAATTGCTAAAAGGAGATGGAAGGTGTTGTTGGCATCCTGCAGCTGCTGTGTTCTGACTCATCACTGATCACCTGCTCCCGGCCAATTTAAGATGATCTGCAGGGCGTCCCTGTTTCTCCACAAGCCGCTGACAACATGCATGCCTGCTGAGACGCAGAAACAGTGACGGATATCCTGCTTTTTTTTTTTTTTCCTCTCTGCTGTCAGAGTATCAAACTGGGATACGCAGACCGGCTGCTTGACATGATGCATGGTACAGTAGGGCTTATCTAGGGGTGAATATCCTCCCTCGCCCTATAGCCGGTCTGTCCCCATTTTTCCCCTCCCAGCGCCATCTGCGCACCAGCCACAGCGGAAACCAGATTATCCCATGAATGCGTCATGCAGAATCAATGGCCACTATGCTTACTGCCTGCTCATCTTCTGCTCCTTTTATTTTTTTCAGGCATTTCAATTAAAATACTGTTTGAAGTGATAAAATACCGACCAAACAGATCTATTTATGGCATTTTTGCATTATTTTGTTTGCTCATTTAAGATGCGTTGTGATGGTCAGATGTAATCAGATCTGATTGGGTACACCCTGCAGGTTGTTTACAAGGTCTTATAGAGAAATATGATGCACAAACCACCAGGAGGACGTTTTGTTCGGAGCTAAGCCACTTTGCCTCACAAAGGCATTTTTTGGTTTGCCGGAAATTTAAAAGTATGATTAAGGATTTTGTGCAGGTCAGAGGGTCTAAAACTGTTCGACAAACATGGAACAGCATGTGTTTTATTAAGTCTGAGCACCCTGCTCCGATTTCCATTTGCTATTCCTGCCTTTTGGATTTAAGATTAAACCAACAAGCCACATTTGGAAAAGCCTGTTCCAGTGATATTATACAATATATTTGCTCGGGTGGCTCAGCATTTGCCAGATCAGAACTCAGTGTCAGCCATTACACAGGAACGGCGTGGTTTGTCATGTAATTAGTCTCAGTACAGACTGATTTACTTGTACAGCACCTGAAAATGTCTCAGTGTCACTTCCAGTTCCGTATAAAATGAAACACATGCTAACTGTTTACATTGTGGTCATTTGATTCCAGGCTGCAAAAGCAAAGTCGTCTTTCTGTCTGTCAATTTTATTTCCCCTCCAGCCTGATGCAGAAAGCTTTACTTGCATTTATGCGACACAATAAGCCTGATTTTTAATTCTTAAACTATTTTACATCCTTTGTTTGGCTCTCCCCCATCACTCTGTTCAGGAACAATAATTAATCAGCAGCCCTGCTAAACTGGTTACATATATAGACTATATGCTGGACAACAAACAAACAATTCAAACTTGCTAAGAGGAAGTATATGTTGTTTCTGGTTTCTGTGGCTTTATTACATCAGCATCTCCAACCGCGTTGCATTTCATTCAAATCAAACAGCTGTAATGTCAGCCTGCACCTTGGATGAACTCTGCAAATTTGCACATTAACCCAACATATAAGTCGCCCTGACCGCGAAAGTCCAAAGCAGAGGAAGCTTAGTGGTCGGTTATGCTGTCAGGCTGTTGGCAAAAACTGGGCCAGTGTGGATTTGAAGACAGAGACGTGTGACTTTGTTGATCTATTTCTGACTAAAATCCAATTAACTGAAATTAAAATAACACTTTATAAATCATTAAATAGAAATAAAGTTGCAACTATAAGAATTAATAAAGAGAAAAAATATTTTAAAATGAAAAACAAAAGTTGTTCAGAAGTTGTTCATGTAGCAGGGACAGAGGTGTGGTTGTAATCTCCACCGTCTCCATCACCATGAATGGGATTTTTGTTTGCTGCTTAGCAACAAGTGAGGTGATGACATCATATGCAGGTAACTCTTTTTATGAAAACACAAGCAACAGTCTAAACTCTGGGGATGCAAAGGTGCTCTTTCATAACGATGTGTCCAAATGCTTCCATAAATGTATTGCAGTCCCATCACATTTATACTGTTGGTATAAATGAGCGTTTCTCCATTTTTGCTGCCACGTGGGTTCAGTTTCAGACAGATATGAAGCAGTTTGAGCTGTTTGCTGCTGATTCCATGCATGCTGATGAACTTTTATCTGCTCTGACACAAGCTGTTTCTCTGATCAAAGCTAACTAACCGGTAAAATACAAGCGATTGTCTGGCACAGCTGTTGTCTGTGTGATTTGTATCATTTTGTCCTGTTAATTCAAGCTGATTTATAAGCATCAGCATGGCCAAACATCATTAGCAAGGCACTGTTGGCTTTTGGAGGGCTGTAAGTCTTGTTTTCTTGAAAAAAAAAAAAATCCACCTTCAGAAACATAAATGCATGTCTATGTCCTATCATCATCAGGTCATTAATGTGTTTTATAGGGGCAGAGGAGTCAGGAACATGTTCTTATGATGTTTCACTGAAACACATAATTCTGCACTCCTCAGATTCAGTCAGATATTCAAGTTCATCCTTTTTATTTGCCACATGATGAGCCAGAGAAGCAAGTGTTTAAATACCGTCCATTTAAACCTCCTTTTCTTCTCTAATAAATTCCTGACTTCTCCTTTTTAACCATTAGTACCAGTTGGATGTGACAAGTGTGTGTTTACTCAGTCTCCTTGTAGGGTATCTCCACCTTATTCACCACTGGAAGGCTACGATTCTTAAAGTGTGAATGATGAATACTGTTCAAGGCTACAATAATACATGTCGATTCTGCAGATGGAATTTATTAGTGAAGCCGTACTAATTCATTACCCTTGTTGCGGATGATACTGCAACAACAACAGTTCTGTTTCATCAGCCAGCGTCCAGCAAAATAGTTAGCCCAACCACAAGTCTTTGTCCAAAAACATCTGTTTTAGGGGAAAATTAAAGGGTTTTAAAAGGTTAACGTGTCTAAATTTGACTCATATTTACTTAATGATTAATAAATGGGAGATATTGCCATTCAGAAAAATAAATAAATAAATTTGACTTATATTGAGGATCGCTTGGGTTTTGGAAAACAGAGTCAGCAACTTGCACATCGAAACAACTGCAAATATAATAGATTTCTTTTTTTTCTAAATCTAAAAGATCTTTTAACCAGCACCATACCCGAACCAGTATAACAGGACAAATCTGGGGGTGTTTTTTCTTTAAAGCTCAGCAGAAAAGCTCAACAAAACACAAACGAGTACTCAAAAACTAAAATCCTTTTTTTTTTTTTTTTTTTTAAAGTTTAGATATTGTGTAAAATGTAAAACTTTATTTTGATTTGATTAAGCAATATCTCATTTACAGAACACAGAAATAATTTATTAATCCCCAAGGAAATTCAATATTGTAGTAAATATTGACAATACGACAACATATTGTAGAAATGTTGAATGTGGGACATTTATTATTATTTCAAGGAAAATTTTAACTCATCCTTTTATTTGTCGAAGAAAACGTTTTAAAAAGTTGAGACAGGGCAACAAATTGTTAGAAAAATAAGTTTAACTCAAAAGAAAACAGCCAGTCGGACATGCTGCAGCTAATGAAGCCCATTTGGAAAGAGACAGCAACATGAACGCAAACAAAAGAGCACCTTAGAGAGGCAGAGTCTCTGAGAAGTTCAGCAATCTGTGACAAAACTCTCTCTGCAGATTTATGGAATGATTTTAGGTTTTATGAGTCAGGAGTTATTGATGGATGCTCGTCATTTGTGGTTCCCCAGAAGTATTGCATTAAAAACAGTTTCATGTCACAAACAGTGTTGGTTTGTCTGTCTGTCTGTTCGCAACATAATTTAAGAGATTATGGTCACATTTTCATAAAATCTCAGAAATAGAATCAGGAACAAGTGATTATATTTTGCCAGTGATCCAGAATTTTTTTCTAATATTATTTAATACAAGGAGATGGGGATAATTTTGCTATTAGAACTTCTAACTCAACAATGTAGCCCTCAGTCACTGGCAAAATAAACAAACATTGCATTGGCTTTGTGGAAGTCTGTGCTTCTGGTTTTGTCATGAAATCACTACAAGGATTAGAAACACTCCCCAAAACCTCTAAATAAGAACAACATTCATGATGTCATCCACAAACACAAGATAAAGCTCTGCCACGCAAAGAAGGATCCAGAAGCAGTGTTATCCTCTCTCGACAAGAAAAATTCAAAATTTGAAAGTCTTCTGAATCATAGACATCTTGTCATCATGATGAGCAGATCCTGCCTTTTGGATGATCTGGGGATAAAATTGGAAATTTATACACCTAGAAAGACAGCATTCATTCATTATCCTAACCGCTTAATCCAATGAAGGGTCACAGGGAAAGGGCGAAAGGCAGGGTACACTCTGGACATATCACCAGGCCATCACAGAGCCACACAGAGACAAATAACCACTCACACTCAACTATGGGCAATCTGGTAACCAATTAACCTAATATGTATGTCTTTGGATGGTGGGAGGAAGCCGGATTACCTGGAAAGAACCCACATGTACATGAGGAGAACATGCAAACTCCACACAGAAAGACCAAACCTTGCCCCAGCCAAGGATTGAACCAGCGACCTTTTTGCTTATCTCACAGTGCTAACCGCTGTGCCACCATGCAGCCGACAGACAACATCAGTGTTAAAAATACAAAGTATTGTGTTGATCCACCCATCCAAGTTCATTTTCATCCATCCATCCCTTCATCATCCATCCATCCATCTCTTTATCATCCATTCATCCATCCATCCATCCCTTTATCATCCATCCATCCATCTATCCATCCCTTTATCATCCATCCATCCATCTATCCATCTCTTTATCATCCATTCATCCATCCATCCATCCCTTTATCATCCATTCATCCATCTATCCATCCCTTTATCATCCATTCATCCATCCATCCATCCCTTTATCATCCATCCATCCATCTATCCATCCCTTTATCATCCATTCATCCATCCATCCATCCCTTTATCATCCATTCATCCATCCATCCATCCCTTTATCATCCATCCATCCATCTATCCATCTCTTTATCATCCATTCATCCATCCATCCATCCCTTTATCATCCATCCATCCATCTATCCATCCCTTTATCATCCATTCATCCATCCATCCATCCCTTTATCATCCATTCATCCATCCATCCATCCCTTTATCATCCATCCATCCATCTATCCATCCCTTTATCATCCATTCATCCATCCATCCATCCCTTTATCATCCATTCATCCATCCATCCATCCCTTTATCATCCATTCATCCATCCATCCCTTTATCATCCATCCACCCATCCAAGTTAATTTTCATCCATCATCCATCCATCCATCCATCCATCCATCCATCTATCCATCCATCCATCCCTTTCTCATTCATCCATCCATCCATCCACCCATCCCTTTATCATCCATCCACCCCTCCATCATCCCTCCATCCATCCACCCATCCCTTTATCATCCATCCACCCCTCCATCCATCCATCCCTCCATCCATCCATCCACCCATCCCTTTATCATTCATCCACCCCTCCATCCATCCATCCCTCCATCTATCCATCCCTCCATCCATCCATCCATCCATCCATCCCTCCATCTATCCATCCCTCCATCCATCCATCCCTTTATCATCCATCCCTTTATCATCCATCCATCCATACATACATACATGTTAAATGACTAGAACATCAGGGCATTACAGAACCAACGCAGACAGACCAACAACCAATCACAATCCCTTCTGGGGGAATTTAGAGAGACTAATTATCTTACATGCAAATTCTTGGATGATTTACAGAAAATGTCTTTTTAGGATAAGTTTTGCACATCTCAGCAAAACAATACCAAACACATACCAAGCCCAGACACTGGTCCGGACTGGCTTCAATTCACTTCACACCTTTTACGAACCGCAAACAACTTGAAAGATAAAAACAACAAAGAAGATACAGAACTGTTGAGTAGAAGTCCTGTTTTACACAGAAATGTGTGAACTTTGGTGTCTCAGTTGTCCAGCAGCTGGTCTCCTCAGGTGTCTGGTGTGTATGGCCTCTTGTTAAAGGAAGTCAGGACGCCACCCAGCGACAAACATGAAAATGTTTTGATGCCATTTAATTGAAAATGAACTTGAATTTAACATGAAATACAAAAATGTTTCACTTTCAGTAATATGCTTTCCATATTCTGTTATGAGTCCACATTTTCTAATCATTACGTACTTTTATTTTTTTACATCTTAACTCCCGATACATAGGTATTAAAATACCTATGTATCGCTGTAGTCTTACAGGTAGTTGCTACACATTTAACACAGGTGTTTTGCTTATCGTTTCACTTTCTACAGTAACCAGAAGTTTCAGGTATAAAACTGACTTGCAGTAAGTTTCACCTCAGTTATGACGGTTAAAAGAGTTATTTATATGATGTTACCTTCTGCTGATCATGTAGCAGCTCACAGCGCTGAGTAATTACCAGTTAAAGATGAGGCACAGAGAAGGTTTTGACTTAAAGTCAAGATGCAAAGGTTCTATATAAATGTCATAAACAATTGACAGATATTCCAAGAAAAAAGCCATTGGAGCTAATGAGATGCCTGCAACCTGCAGGTTCCTCTGTTTCATCTTTAAGATTCACCTCACTAAGCCTCTCTTGTGCTGCTAATAAAGCATGCAGAGACATCACAATGATGAGGCACTCGGTTTACGTGGATTTGAGTTATGTGTTCTAATTATTTCAACCAACAAAGCTGCAGGTGTTGGTTGTGATGAGTGTAGGAAAACAAGCAGCTCTGCAGCTGCATGGAGTGTTCTTGGTTTGCTTGGTGGGTCAGGAAGCAGAGTTGGATGGACAAGAGATTTATAGAAAATTGGTTTTCTTAATCTCAAAGGACAGAGAGAGATGGATAAATACAGCAAAGTAGTGAGGGTTTCCCTTCCTGGCTCGTCCTGATGGTCACACAGCCAAGACTGAGAAACCTGCCTGACAAATGTTTATTTAATGATTAAATGGATTGTTCTGTTGCTTTTAATACAGCTGAAAAGCTTTTGTTTGTCAGATTAATCATCACTTGGGTTCCATAAAGGAATATCTGAAAGGTGTCATAAATAAAGCTTAGTTTGAATCCACAACTTTATGCTCGGAAATATACCCGAGTGATGAGCTGAATATTGATGCAACCTGTTTTATTCATTCATTCATTCATTTTCCGAACCGCTTATTCCAATTCAGGGTCGCGGGGAAGCTGGAGCCTATCCCAGCTGGCTTTGGGCGACAGGCAGGGTACACCCTGGACAGCTCGCCAGTCCATCGCAGGGCCAACCTGTTTTATTTTACACAAAACTTTATAAATAACAACCAAAACAACACTACAGTGGCAGCAGATCCAAAATATAAAACACTGAACACAAACTGGTTGGCTTTTAGCTCAACTGGTTGAGCAGCTGCCCGGTCTGGACACAGCCGGCAGACGGTCAAATCCCAGCCTGACACCCTGCGCTGCACGTCACACCCCCTTTCTGACCTCCTTTCCTCTCTCTCCAACTCCATAAGAGCCACAGTCAGCAGGCCTAAAGCAAAGGTGATCTGTAATATTACAGGTTTTACTGTATTACTTCATGTTTGCTGTATTTTTAATACCAATAAGATCACAGAAACACACAGCAAATCTATTTGTCTGGTGTAAAGTAGCATAAAGAAGCATATGTGTCAGTTACATACATAAAACATACAAATATACAGACATTACATACATGCAACATACAAACATTTCTATTTTAGAAAAAAAGATACTTGTGACTTGTTACTTGATTAAATTTCTCATCATATCCGTATAATAGTCAACTTAACTTCAAGTTTAATGCTGTTAAAAGTGTCTTTGTCCTGTAAATACATTCATACACTTATCTGCTGTTCAACTCGGTCCTGCGAGCGCTGCAGCCCTGCAGGTTTTCTGTGTATCCCTGCAACAACACACACACACACACACTATTTTAATTATTGAGTCATTGTGCAGATCCCTTTCATTTCCTTTCGTGAGGTAAAAACACACTACAGGCTCAAATATCAACGTGACGTGTCACAAATCTGATTCCTGTCTCCGAAACTGTAAATCTTTTTTTTCTTACAAAAAGATTTGGATAAAACTAAAACTTGAAACTGTTCATAAATGTTGATCTCTGTTCCTGATGCAGCTTAGATTCGTCATCAGCAGGGCATCGGACTTGCTCCTGCATGTCAAAGGTCACGTTCCACGTGTTGCTAGAGTTTACTCTGGGTGGCAGAAGGTGCTAATCCACAGTCCGTTTGTGCAAGAGATTTCTGCTTTAAGACCCTGCGTGACCGATGTTTTCTACGCTCATTGCATGTTTGTTTGTTTTTTACTTCCCTCTGACCCGACTTATTTTTCTCTCAGCCATGAACCTTGACAGCTAGGTGTTTAGATTTCATTGTAAAGATAAGAACTGGATTTACATTAGAAAAAGAAAAAAAGCGAAACAGTGACAAGATTCTCCAAAGTTACGGTCATATCTTGTAAATTTCCATCATCACATGAACGTTCCCTCCACACTATGGACTATGTTTTGGACAGCAGCGTAAATGTTCACATTACACGATTTCTGCTGAGACCTCATGTGATTATCTGGCAACTCCTGCCTTCCAAGGAGCTCTCTTTCATCTGGATGTGGGATTACTGGAAGGCTTTTGCAGCAGCGAAGGTGCAGGAGGACACTGTAAGCTCCATATGGTCTAAAAATCTTGAACCAGATCTTCTGTACGTGTGCTCTAAATATATCCAGGCGGCTGCACATGGCAGGTGACGCACTGTAACCTCAGCTGCTCTCAGCGCAGGTATTCCTTACACTGTTATAAGTCTATTTAAAGCAGCTGGTGTCCTCTGAAGGCAAACGGAAATGTGAAAAGAAATGCATTTTATTAAAAGCAGCTCACTTTTACTTGTTTCTATAGAATTTTTTTTTTTTTTTTATTAAAATCATATATAAATGTAAAAGTACAATCATTTGTTTTGTTTTTCCAGAAGATGAATGTTTGGTTGTGTTTACAACTTCACTTCATGTGATCAAAATCAAGCAGAAAACTTCATTTTTCCTGCTGGGGGTCATCCAATCTCCAGGCAGCTGAAGGAAAGCCCCTTAGTTGTTTTATGCTGCAGTTATATTTAGTGTTCAATATACCAAAAGGTGAAAAAGGTTGAGTCCCTCTAGGCGTGTGTCACTCTGCGATTAAAAACGTTGTCTCATCATGACGTCCAGCTGGAGCCAGAAGGAGCAGGAGGTGGCGAACCTTTTGGCAGGAACTCAAAGTTTTTCTTTCTGATGAGACACCAGAGAGACTGATTTTAACTTGGGTCTGTTTGCCGCTGCGTATCTGACTGAATTTCACACCGCCGCGGTGAATGATGCAAACATGGAGATAATTTGACGGTTCCGCATAACAACAGTATTTTACTGGTAGCTGCACTGTGATCTGAAGAGAAAGACAAATCTCTGATAAAACAGATCAATGCGATGTTAGTTTACTAATACTTCCTCTGTCTGCAGTCGACCAGAAAGACAATTATTACTGAAAGACATTTTCCTCCTTCAGTCATCACTTCGTGTTTCTTGTTATTACTGTGGTGGTCAGAAGGGATGTAACTTTGAAACTTTCGATTTTGAAAAGAAATCATCATTTCTATCATCAAGGCAAGTTTATTTGTGCAGCACATTACATTATAATTCAAGGTGCTTTCCATGGAAGATTAAAAGCGAAAAAGATTCAAATGTGGCAAAAGCGGCAACGAAGAGCAAAAACCACAACAAATTCATAAATTAAATTAAAATGATTTAAAGCAAGAGAAAGTTCAGTTACTGTGTAGACTTCTGGCAAAGGAGCATGAAAATAGAAAATGCAAATGATAATCTTCTCCTAAAAGAAAACCACATTGTTTTCAGTGAAAATCAGAGGACAGAAGTCAGTAAATTAAGTTAAAAATGTTATTTATGTCAGTGAAGTTTGGTTTCAGTGAGCGTTGTCCAACTGCTGTTTTCATCAGCGAATATCTGCACCAAGACTTCCTGTTTCATCCACCAGTCACTGTTTGAACGCAAACGAGTTTTAAAAAGCTAATAAAACTAAGTTAATCCTTTAGCTGACATGATGCATAAGCTAGCTAAGCAGCTGCTATTTACCCCAACGCACCAGGTGGCTCCCAGGTGTAGGTCAAATGTAAACATATGAGTTTTGAAAAGACATATATAATAATTACAAATATATGATTGAATATTGTAAATTAAAACAATGATGCACATAAAAACTCAGTTTTTTGCTATTTTATCATGATTGTGTGTCAACCATGAAATTTTAGTTTAATTAAATTATTCAACTTTCTTACTCTGAGCATGTTGATATTTTCTGTTACTTCTGAACAAAAGTTCAGGATCCCAGCTTCACTTTTAATATTAAAAACTGAAAATTAATCCCAGGCTATTTTCCCCAGTAAGATTAAAAACCACAGCAAGAATGATACTGGTATGATGTAAGCCAAACGAGGGTGTGTGTTACGTTGACTTATAAAATGATCAAACATCAGTGATATTTAAACACAGTGGTACTGAGGTGGTTTGGAGAAGATTTGGACCGGCCCTGCATCCTTCCCAGCAGTTTACTTCTGCTGACTTTGCCCTGATGTCTGGCGGCGCAGGACCCGCCGCAGATCAGCCGTCCTGCACCAGCAGGTGATTAAGAAGGTTAGAAACTTGGCAGCTTCCGCGCGGCTAAATGAGGTTGCTGCAACACTTCTGATACAGTGAACTATTATTTGACAACAACCAGATGTGGCCAAGCTGTTGCTGTGACGTGACCTTTCGTCTGACTCAGTAGATGTTGACTGTGGATATACAGTAAGCCCCTCTACCAGCCATGGATTTCATGCAGCGTCCCCCACCTCCCCTTGCAATCTGTGTCCTGCTGAACATAAGCCTGCAGGGGACAACGACCCTGAGCTGGCAACATGGAGGCTGGAAAAGGCAAATTTTGATGCAGATTTGGATGGCGTCACATTGGCTCCTGGTTTTAAATAATAGTTTTACCAGTCTCTCCAGAGATTTTTCCTCCTTTAACAGACTTTTCAGAAACAGACGAGACTCTAAGGACTTGCTTTTCATGTTCATCTCATTTGTTTCATCTTTTACATAACTTATCAACCTGAACACAGATTCTTACTGATTCTGTCAACTCAGAGTCTCCAAAAGATGATGCTAAAGTTTTAGTTTTAAGACTAATAAACAAGAATAAAACAAACTTAACGACATGTCTGCAGTTCATTCTCCAGAAATTTGGCAGCACACTAATGGTCACGTAAGAAAGAAAAAACATCCTTAGTTAATTGTAAGTTAGAACATCGTGACATAAAACTTTTTCATCACATTGTAACAGCTGCTATGAACACACAACGTCAGATGAGGTGGAGCACATGAGATATGACGCTGTGTCATCATTTGCTTACAGTAATAACGCTGAAAGACAGAAACAGACTGTTTCTGTAAGCCAGGGCCATGCTCCATGTTTGTCTTCGCTCAGTGGGAAGATCTGACTTGGTGCTGATGCCATCCATCCAGTTTCATAACCGCTTTGTCCAATTCAGGGTAACAGGAAACTGGAGCCGATCCCAGCAATCACTGGGCGAGAAGCAGGTTCATCCTGGACACGGCCTGGGGCAGATGCATCACGTCTTATCCTGTGATGCATGTTAAAACTCTATCAGCGTATTTTACCAAACTTGCTTTATGTTTAGAAATGTGACTTTGTGCTGCAGGGATTTTAGCTGCTGTATGTTTGGCCTGAAGAAAGCCACAGTTATTTTACACCTTTTTTTTTTTCAATCATTTGCTATTTTGGAATTTGCTGTCATGCAGTAACGTCTTATTAAACATTAACAACTTGCACAGCAGAGAGAAAAAGAGATTTATTATCAAACTTAACACTTACCAAATGAACTAGATGTAATTCTGACTGTTGGTGGTAACAGACTGAGCTAAAACGGTGGTAAATAGTAACTTTCTGAAGCCCTACGCAGCAAAAGTAAACGTGTCAGTGAAGTGGACATAAGCCTCTAAGCTGAAATACTCTTTACAGCCCATTTAAATGCTAATTTATCTCCTGTACTTGTAATGTGAAGCTGTTTTCTCCACATTTTCAGGCTTTCTAAGCAAAAAGGCCGCAAAGCTCTGAAAACCTGAACAGCAAATGTGTTAGTCATTCCATGTAAAATATATAATCTGCATATTTTACATGTAATGTGAAACTCTGGTTGTTTTAAATGGCTTCTGCAGATTCAGTGGCCTGCACAGTTTAAAAAACATTCATCCATCCAGCCACAATGTTATGGATTCTGTGAGATTTACTCCACAATAACTCAACTCAATTTTATTTATACAGCCCTTTAAAACAACCAGAGTCGTAACAAAGTGCTGTACACACTTGGCCAAAATAAAACCAAAATAAAATTGTTAAAATGCAAATAAATAATACAATAAAACAACAGGTCATCCAAGGAATACGGAATTAAAACAATGAAACAAACTGAATAGTCAGAATAGCAGGACGAAACAATCTGGTCGACTTCTCTGATTTCACTGTTTGGTGTGATTTTATTCAGAATCATTTCTAAATGAACTCTAATCAAACATGAAGGCATACTCTTCTGTTCTGGCCAGAAGTTTCCGATGTTTGGACGGTGAATCAGTGTTGAGAAATTTAGATTAAACTGTTTTGAGAATATATCAGTTTCTGATACAGACTCATGATTGTTGTTATGTTAATGAACCACTGAGCTATGCATGCAGGACTGTTTGTATGCTTTCTATTCTTTTTATATAATGTTCAGTCATTTGTTTCTTTCATGTGAGAATCTGGTACCAAGAAATGTTTTGTCTTTCTGTGTTTTCTGTTAAAAACAACCTTTTTTTACAAAAAAAAACAAAAAAAAACTCAGCTCTGAGTGAGTCTTGACCTGAAGACATCATGAGGAGACCGTCCGTCGAGTAAAAAAGAGCTTTGTGAATAAAGTTTGGTTTGATGAAAGGCTTGTTTGTGTCCATGCTTAAAGCACCGTAGTCAAGCTGAACATGGAACATAAACCCCCTGCAAACGCATCATCTGGTCTTTCATTGAGTTTTGTTTTTTTTTTTATTCTGTTGCATTGATAGAACATTTTTTCATATTTGTAAGACTTTGAATATAAACAGCTGAGCGCTCTGAGTCCTTCATGCATAAATGATTACAAGCTCAACATTTTTAACATATCAGAGCACGTTCATGTTTTCTACGCGGTATTTAAAGTATTTACTGGACTACAGGCTGACAGCAGCGCTTCAAGCCCAGCAGTCGCTCTCCATACCCATCTCTAACCTTTATTTATGTACTTTTCCTCTTTCTCCATCACCCCTCTCCCCTCAGTTTGATGTCTGGTCTTGCTGCACTGGATGCCAAATGTTCAAGTCGACTGGGCATCATGACCATTTCTTACTATCTATGGACCACCTTCGTTGCTGTGGTTGTGGGGATCGTCATGGTGTACATCATCCACCCAGGCGGCGCTGCCCAGAAGGAGGACTCCGAGGAGAGCAAGAAACCGATGACCAGCTCTGCTGACGCTCTTCTGGATCTCATTCGGTAAGAGGCAGCTGTGAAAATGTCCATGCCATTGGGCTCACATGAAAACTGCACGAGCATCGCCATGGCAACACATTTCACCGACAGAAACAAGCATCCACATGACTGTATTTACATGAGGGAAGCATTTCATTTTCAAAAGCAGCAGAGGAACTGAGATACTGTGAGAAATGCGTTGCATGGACGTTTGGCTACGGTTAACATTCAGTCAAACTCCCTGCAGTGAGAGACAACCTGGACACTGCCCAAGAAGACTAACGTCCAAAACGCTGGAGGTCAGAGTGTAAGCCTGAAGCCTTATGTGCCAGTGGGTTACAGTGCTAAGCTAATTAGTCCTGATGAAGTCCAGGTTTGTTGAGTTAGAGATAACGTGCCGAGAGAGTCACGACGGCGACTAAAGTCAGTCGGTCAGTGGATCAAAGTCAACATCTTAGGAAAACCGAGTTGCTGAGGTGGCGACTGGATTGTTTTCATTCATCCTGAATGGCTGAGAGAAAGAAAGAAAACATAAAAACAGATAATAAAATAGTTATAAAGTCATACCTAACTGTTTATATCCTGCTGATTGGGAACATTTTCATGTACAGAGCAGGATTTCATGCTTGGTTAACTCAGTTTCAGCCACAACACATAAAAAGAAATACATTTTAAAAAAAAAAAAAAAAAAGGAAAGAGGGTTGTAGTAATAAACTGGCCAAGCTCATAAAATCCAAGTATGTACTGATCATGTGCAGTGGTGAAACTCTGTCGCTCAGTGTGTGTGTGTGTGTGTGTGTGTGTGTGTGTGTGTGTGTGTGCTTTACAGAGCACAGCTGTGCTTCGGATTTATCCTGCAAAGCTTCTTTACAGCCTTCATCTATCATACAGGCATAGGCCTGCCATATCAGTACACTCGCAACCGGGCCCAAGCGTCTGTGCTTGTGTGTGTTTGTGTTTTGGTGAGCGTGTTATGACTGCATATCATGAATATGTAGGAAAATATGCAGTTTTTATCACGATACCTGAGGTCGGAGTGATTTCATTCCCCTGCTTTGCTCTGTCTCAATCAGAAGTCAGTCTGCTGAGCTGCTGAGTGGTCCAATCAGTGCAGAATATTTTTACATCGATCTGTTTAAGGCACGAGTTGTAAAACACAATATGTCCTCTAATCTCTTCCTATCGGAGTTGTACAGTTTGCGTTCCGATGGAGATCTGCATTGACGTGGGATTTGCAGACACTTCTAATGCAGTGCTGACCTTGTTGATTGACTGACACTGTTTGTTGTGTAGGTAATGCTCCATACATAACATCTCTTCTTCTAGAAAACAATAAAGGCAGCAATCGGCACAGCTTGAAGCAATCAGAACAGCTTTATGATGCTCTCGCCTTCTGGATTTGATCAACGCTGCTGTTTATTCAATGCATATTTTACAAACCAGCGTAAACCTCTCAGCCTAAAGTAAAGCTTTGTGTCAGATATGTTAAAGGTAGGCATTAGGTCTTCAAGTTTGCATGTTATGACAGTTTTTTCACTATTCTTTACAATGCAATTGCAAAAATGTGCTTTTTTTTCATATTTGTTTTGTCCTATTCATCTTTGATGCGTTGCCTTGATTTTTTCTGTGCTCATATTTTGAATATATACAAACATACATTATCCACAGTGTGCCGCAGTCTAACAAAATGTTCCAGCTTTCAATTCAATTTATCTTCACTTATATAGCGCCACTTCACAACAATCACATCCCAGGGCTCTGAACAAACACATCAATTCCAGCCGATTCATAATAAATAGTCTAGTTAAGGAAAAGCAACAGAGATTGCATCAAAACTTGACTTCGATCTAAACCCCCATCCTGAGCTGCACAATTGCAGTAATTGTTAATGTTACTGCAATCCATTGGTGGTTAAACTTGTATGATGGGAGTTGAGTAGACCCACTTATTATGTCTTAGAGCAGTTCATCATCGACTTCCTTCCCTCGTTTCTCTTCCATCATCAAGTCCACAATGCTGCTTTTCCTCGTTGCAGACACAGAACTCAACAAGATAACTGATTACAGATAGGCTTCTTATAGAAGTAAAAGGTACCATCCCGACTGTGTAGCTTTCAGTTCATAGAAAAGTAGCTGTAATGAATTTCTTTATTCATCAATGGAAAATGCACATTTCTCAAAACAGATTACTTGCAGGAGGAGCATTGATGAAAACCTGTAAAAGGAGCTCCATCTGATTTGCACTCACGGAATCAATACCAATAACACAGGAAGAGAGCACACATGGTTATAATCATTACCTTCAAAGAGGAAGCTGAAATAGAAATAGATGACTGGAGCAGAGAGA
This sequence comes from Telmatherina bonti, assembly GCF_933228915.1. NCBI lineage: Eukaryota > Metazoa > Chordata > Actinopteri > Atheriniformes > Telmatherinidae > Telmatherina > Telmatherina bonti. The sequence goes on from NC_136625.1 coordinate 33,229,753, forward strand.
TGCAGCTAATGTTTTAATAAACCAGATGTCAAAGATGTCAAAGTTATTCTGGCATCAGTGTAAACTATGATGTGTCAAACTGCTTCTAATAACTTAGAATCCACACAAATCATGTTATATTAGCTGATTAAAAGTTTTCAAACTTTCGCAAAGACTTTATTTGACGTAGTTTTGTTATAATTAGTTCACACAATGTGTTTGAGTCACTGACTGAATGATTTTCATTTTCTGGTCACATGGTTGTGACTTTTAGTCATTAAATCTCAGCAATGACAATCACATTACACGATTTCTGCTGAGACCTCATGTGATTATCTGGCAACTCCTGCCTTCCAAGGAGCTCTCTTTCATCTGGATGTGGGATTACTGGAAGGCTTTTGCAGCAGCGAAGGTGCAGGAGGACACTGTAAGCTCCATATGGTCTAAAAATCTTGAACCAGATCTTCTGTACGTGTGCTCTAAATATATCCAGGCGGCTGCACATGGCAGGTGACGCACTGTAACCTCAGCTGCTCTCAGCGCAGGTATTCCTTACACTGTTATAAGTCTATTTAAAGCAGCTGGTGTCCTCTGAAGGCAAACGGAAATGTGAAAAGAAATGCATTTTATTAAAAGCAGCTCACTTTTACTTGTTTCTATAGAATTTTTTTTTTTTTTTTTTTTATTAAAATCATATATAAATGTAAAAGTACAATCATTTGTTTTGTTTTTCCAGAAGATGAATGTTTGGTTGTGTTTACAACTTCACTTCATGTGATCAAAATCAAGCAGAAAACTTCATTTTTCCTGCTGGGGGTCATCCAATCTCCAGGCAGCTGAAGGAAAGCCCCTTAGTTGTTTTATGCTGCAGTTATATTTAGTGTTCAATATACCAAAAGGTGAAAAAGGTTGAGTCCCTCTAGGCGTGTGTCACTCTGCGATTAAAAACGTTGTCTCATCATGACGTCCAGCTGGAGCCAGAAGGAGCAGGAGGTGGCGAACCTTTTGGCAGGAACTCAAAGTTTTTCTTTCTGATGAGACACCAGAGAGATTGATTTTAACTTGGGTCTGTTTGCCGCTGCGTATCTGACTGAATTTCACACCGCCGCGGTGAATGATGCAAACATGGAGATAATTTGACGGTTCCGCATAACAACAGTATTTTACTGGTAGCTGCACTGTGATCTGAAGAGAAAGACAAATCTCTGATAAAACAGATCAATGCGATGTTAGTTTACTAATACTTCCTCTGTCTGCAGTCGACCAGAAAGACAATTATTACTGAAAGACATTTTCCTCCTTCAGTCATCACTTCGTGTTTCTTGTTATTACTGTGGTGGTCAGAAGGGATGTAACTTTGAAACTTTCGATTTTGAAAAGAAATCATCATTTCAATCATCAAGGCAAGTTTATTTGTGCAGCACATTACATTATAATTCAAGGTGCTTTCCATGGAAGATTAAAAGCGAAAAAGATTCAAATGTGGCAAAAGCGGCAACGAAGAGCAAAAACCACAACAAATTCATAAATTAAATTAAAATGATTTAAAGCAAGAGAAAGTTCAGTTACTGTGTAGACTTCTGGCAAAGGAGCATGAAAATAGAAAATGCAAATGATAATCTTCTCCTAAAAGAAAACCACATTGTTTTCAGTGAAAATCAGAGGATAGAAGTCAGTAAATTAAGTTAAAAATGTTATTTATGTCAGTGAAGTTTGGTTTCAGTGAGCGTTGTCCAACTGCTGTTTTCATCAGCGAATATCTGCACCAAGACTTCCTGTTTCATCCACCAGTCACTGTTTGAACGCAAACGAGTTTTAAAAAGCTAATAAAACTAAGTTAATCCTTTAGCTGACATGATGCATAAGCTAGCTAAGCAGCTGCTATTTACCCCAACGCACCAGGTGGCTCCCAGTCACTAGTCCTTTAGCATTAACTAGCATAACAAACATTACCTGTTGCTCAAGCTGGATGGCAACATGGATACACAGAATTTAGTGTCAGATTGACGACTGTTCTCTGTGTTTTTGTTATTGTTAATAACATGTAGTGTTTCTTCAGCCATGACATCATGCTGTTTTTCCTCTGCTCTGTTTGCATGTTGAGCCGCTCCAGTGCAAACACACCAACATCGACAGGAAAACTGTGTCAACCACTAACCCCCCCACAGTCTCCGACTGCAAACATCTTCATAAAATAAAGCTGCGTTCTTTGCATTCACATATTTTATTATATTCATTAATGTTTGTTGCCACATTTAAAGATTCCCACTGCTTTTTGAATTACCAAAATTTATTTGACATTGCTAACTAATTAATCCAATTCTCATCCGTTCTTCTCTGATGTGCACAGAAAAGCCCCCTCAGTCATGGCAGAAGGTCTTCTACTTCTAGTGTTTGCACAGATTAGTCTCTAGTCACATCTGATGGTCACTAAAGAAATTTAACCCATTTCTCAAACTCTCTTCCACAGCAACATGTTTCCAGCTAACTTGGTTCAAGCTACGTTTCAACAGGTAAGCTAATGTGTTAACTGCACATGTACTAAACAGAAAACATGCTAACATGCTATTTTGTACTGAAAATAGAAAAGCTAACATGCTATTTAATCATTTTAGTGTCATGTTCAAAACAACAGGTTTGAAAATGACGCCTAAGGAAATAAGTCTGATCACTTTCTTTGTAAGTGGTGAAATGAGGGCTAAGAACAGCTTAGCTTAGCATAAAGGATGGAAACAGGAGGCTACCTTGATTGTTTTTAAAAGTACTAAATGCAATTAAAAGGAATTAAAAATATTTTATTTATCTTGGGGTTATAATTATAAATTATAAGGTTTAGGTTTTTTGTTTGTTATCCTTTGTTGCTAATTGATTGATAATTAATTGACTGTCTTAGTCTCCTGGAGGGTTCTGGCAGGAAAAGTTGTCTTTCAGTTTACATGAAGTAGCCTCTGACTGAGCACTCTGGCTGTGTCTAAATGTCCACACTACTTCCCACATAGTTCCCTATATAGTGTTCCCACCATTTTTTTAGGGGGGGGGGGGGTCCAAATGTCCAGAGAGAAAAAAGTAGTGCGCTCAAAATTACCCACTCACTGAGTCATCTGCAGGTTTATTCACTAACAGCAGCTTGTTTTCTTTGTCTCTCATTTTTTATTTAACCTGATAGTTTTAGGTGCTCCTGACAGTTCATAGCTTAGTCCTCCGCAGGGGGAATGGGAATCTAAAGTTGGCCTGTTTGTGTATATGTGTGTGTATGTGTATGTACATGCACTTATACAGGCAAATGCATATGGGCATATATGTGTATGTATATGCATATGTCTGGTTTTTTTTCTCTCTTTATCTCTCTCTTTTCCTCTATGAGGCGTTTTCTTTCTCTTTCCCTTTGTCTTTCTGTCTCTCTTCTATCCTCTCCGGTCTGGTCCAGCAGTAGAAACTCTGTATTACAATTATGTAAAATAAATAGAGAAATAAAATAAGAATGCAGAATATCAAGGGGATCATACCAGTAATGCTCCCCTTGACAAAGTGAAATTTGCTCAGCAGAACACAGCATCCAGACCATCATTCTCCTTGCTTAAATGCAGGACAAGACACAAAAAAGAAAAATACACACAACAAATCTTTAAAGTCTTGTTTGGAGGTTTGGGGTAATTCCTATACAATGAATTTATTGGCTTTAATTATTTTACAAAAGAGGATAATAAGAATAATTAACAAAACTGCTCCCAAAGAGCGTACAACAAAATTGTTTTGGAAGTCGGGACTGCTAAAATTGCAAGATTTGATTGTGTTGAAAACGGTAATAATTATGCATAAAGCTAAACATTCTTGTTGCCAGCAGGACTGAAACTCTTTTTATTGGAAATGATGAAACAAGTATATGAAATTGTGATTTTAAACACCTTTTGCAAGAACTACACTCAAACAAACAGGTGTCTCAGTGGTTGGTGTAAAACAATGGAAAGCACTTAAAAGTATTTTTAAAAGTTGTTCTAATCATTTTCAATTTAAATTCAAATATAAGGAGTTCATACTAAAAATGTATGAAAAGAATTGTTAAAAGGGTTTAAAAAATTAAAATAAAATGAGTTTTTCTTACCTGTGTTTAGTTCTTAGTGTTTGCCGTAGATGAGGCCATCTAGTTGGTTTACTTTGAAATGAGGATTGGGGTGTAATAAAATAATTCTTCTTCCTACTCCAATTTTCTTTTCTTTTCTTTTACATGAAATGTACTACAATTGTTGACTTATAATTATTGTAACTCTGGAATGTATTTTCTGGGGTTTTTTTTTAATTTATTGCTATATCATGGAGAAGAGAATAAAAAAGTTGAAATAAAAAAAAATAAAGTAGCGAGCATCGATGGTCACTAGACGTGTCAATGTAGACCACAATGGAGCTCAAAGCGGCGCAAGTGACACGAACATCAAAGCAGGTTAAAAAAAAAATGGATAATTCATTTTAAATCTGTAGTTGTTGAATAAATATGCAAAAAAGAAAAAAGAAAATAGAAAATATAATAAAATAAAATATTCTCACGCGAGTATGGATTGAATTTGAAGCGACACGTGGCGGTTGCTGCGGTGATAGTTGGTAGTCACGTGATCTGTGACGAGGAAAAACAGCCAGTTTGGTGTCTGAATTGCCAATAGAAAAGGTTCACTATATAGTACAGCCCAGTGTAGTAAATGAGGGGTTATGGAATAGTGTGGACATTTGGATACAGTCTCTGTAGTTTCCTTACTGTGTTATGTAGAGTGTTGTCCCTTGGGATCAATATCATGAGCATGTCCCATCCTGTTCATTTAATTCAAATATAAAGGCCCGTACATATGCCACAAGAACAGATAATTTAGTCTGTTGTACTATGTGGCGACAACAAGAAGAAAATGGTGAGGATATTTACCACTTTGCAGTAAATTACTTTCGAGTACCTCACAGTATGTGTGTGTGTGTGTGTGTGTGTGTGTGTGTGTGTGTGTGTGTGTGTGTGTGTGTGTATGTGTTTACATCAAGGCTCTTCAGCTCTCGTCTTTCAGGGTTACTATTAGGGTTAGGAAACTGAATCAAAAAATTGGGATTTTTTGCTTCACAATTTTAAAACAGATTTTTTGTTTGTTAAATATTTAATTTTTTTTTTTTAAATAAATAGAAATAATCCATTATTTCATTTTTGTCATTTTGATTGTTTTTATTGATCTTTTTACTTGTCTTCTTGGGCATTATAGCAGCAGAATGATGGTCTGGTTACTGTGCTGTTTTTTCCAAATTGAAATATAGAAAAATGACGAGCAAAAAAAAGTTGGGTTTTTTTTTTAAGTCTACAAAAAATCAGTAATATTGAAGAATCATGAGAATCGCAATTTAAATCAAATTGGCACCCAAAAAAATTGGAATCGGATTGGGAAAAAAGCATATCATCACAGCCCTAGTTACTATCCTGTGGAGTTTAGATGTATCCCTGCTTCAACACAACACGCTCAAATCACTGGAACTGAACTTTGACAACAAGCTGTTGGATCTAAATCCTGCAGATGGCATCCCTAATGGACCAGAGCTGGAGAATCTCACCGTATATGATGTGTTAGACTTCACTCACTCCTTCCACCAGCTGTACTTTGAAATCAGTTACACCTCATTGAATCCTTCACATCAGCTGAAAAGACTTCCTACCTGTCGCGTCTCCATATAAACCATGACTACTCTAAATTTCTGAACAATATTGTTCTTTTCTCACACATTTCTTTATTCTTGCCTTTGTAGGCCTTAAGAGAAAGTTAACAATCCTCTACTTGTACTGATGAATAGCAAAGTGTCTTTCAAGTGCACACTGACAATATGCTACTTCAGTTTGTGAGTAGGGAATGGATACGTTTATTGTATAAATGCAATGTGATACCCATTAATATAATGATTTTTGTGAATAATTTCTCCTGCTTATTGGGATTTTTGCAAAAGTTCACTGTTTTAAATTATTATTGCATTTAAAATTTACATCTTTGTATTGTTGTTCAGTGTTTTGTTTCGTCTTTTTGTATGGACCCCTGGAAGACAAGTTGGTCCCACTGTGGAGACAGCTAATGGGGATCCTTCTAAACAATAAATAATAATATTAATGTATTAAGCTAACTAGCTGCTTGCCTTTGATTCAAATTTAATGTGGCTACAAGGTGTCAATTTATAAATGGCATAAGTCATTTGCATAACCCACTTCCTCTCAAGATGTACATAATATATAAATAAATTATTTTTAGAAACCTATAAAGACTCCAGAGAGATGAAGTAGCTGCTACTTTAAGTGTCTTTTTAAGCATACTGTTCACTGTTCTGATGACCTATGCTTTGTTTTGGTTTCAAGTATCGAACGCATAGAGTCGCAGAGCTTATTCCCAAACCAACCGTGGCGCAGCTCCTGGATGAAACCACGACGCGCAGGGTGTACATCTACGGCATCCAGGATGACAACGGCACGGACGTGCAGAACTTCTCCCTGGATCTGACGCCGCCTCCTGACGTCATTGTGAAAACGTCGCCTGGTACCAGTGAAGGCATGAACGTGCTTGGGATTGTTATCTTCTCTGCAACTATGGGTAATTATTATGTGGAATGAATCCTCAATATGATAGTAAAAATGTACACTGTAGTGTACCAAAGGTGACTATTTTACTAACCTTTTACTCATTCCTCTGTTTAAATCCAGGGATAATGCTGGGAAGAATGGGACCCAATGGAAGTGCTTTGGTCAACTTCTGCCAGAGTTTAAATGAGGCAGTCTTGAAGATTGTTGCCATTGTCATTTGGTAAGAATGTTATTTTTACCTCCGCCAAGGAGGTTATGTTTTTGTTGGAGTTTGTTTGTTTGTTTGTCTGTTAGCAACATTACTCAGAAGGTTATGGATGGATTTTAATGAAGTCTTCGGGATATGTTGGGGGTGTCATGAGAAACAAATGATGAAATTTTGGTGGAGATCTGGAAGAGATCCTGGATTCTGGTTTTTAAATAAAAAGTACAAAGCAGGCGCCGCGCCACTGACTACCACGTCATCGTATGCAGTGGGTGTGGGCGTAATGTGCGTAACTTTGGCAATGATTGGCCGATCAGTATGACCGACCCCTCTTTCTAGTTGCATGATACGGTAGAATCACGCAGATGTCATCACGTTTACATAAATGTGACCAAACGGCACCGACAAAGCAGGAAATGTTTGTGATGCAGAATTACTGACACCAGTTGTCGTCCAATCAAACTGATGTTACCGGGCAGAAGATTGTGACTACTCCCAAAGCACATTGGGAAACATAGTTGCTTTACTGAATGCAGTTTTATAATGTTGGATTAAAGTTTTGGAGGTAAAACAGCAAAGGTAAGACAGAATATGTAATGATGTTTTTCAAACGTGATGCATAAATTCAGCCTTCTTTTGAATCTGATTGAGTATATCTTGGTCATAGCAAGTCTTGGTCATTGGACTCTGTTAGATGTGTGCTTTCAGTAGAAGTGCTGTTTGTTCATTTCCATGCCGCTGGGTGGACACAAGGGTCCAATATTTTTGTTTACGTATTTCTGCGGAATTTGTTTACTTGGTCTTTTAATTAACCTCCGCCAACGAGATTATGTTGTTGCTGGAATTTGTTTGTTTGGTTGTCTGTTAGCAACATTACTCAGAAAGTTCAGGATGAATTTTAAATTTTCAGGGTTTGTTAGGGGTCTCACAAGGAACAAATGGTTACAATTCGGTGGAGATCCAGAAGAGATTCTGGATTCTGGATCACTTTGAAGTTATTTTGGGTGTTAATCACAATATGCTTGGCGGAGGTCTGCGCTCTCCAAGTGCTTTTCTAGTTATTATTATTATTATTATTATTATTAATGCTTTGATATATTATTAAGTGATATAGTAATTCAATATTAACATAATGTATATTATTGTTTATTATTTATTTTTTATGATTATAATGATAATTATCATTATTATAAGGATGGTATTTTTGTAAATGAGCCACTTCAGTGAATGTCAGTGAGTCAACCAATACATTACCACTCACTGAAGAATAAATAAATAAATATGATACAACTGAACATAGACGCTTACATTGTAATCAAACAAGTTTGCCTTTATGAAAAAATGTGACGTCTTAATTAAATTGGAAAGATTAGGAAAGATGGCGGTATCAGGAAGAGCCAGAGTGGTGAAGAAGTGTGTAAATGTAATAGATCAGATTTCCTTTATTAAACTTTTGCCAAAGCTTCATTTAAACATTAGCATGATCATATGAGGGGCAATGCTGGGCGATCTCGCCCACCAACATTTCAACTGATGGAGCGACAAGATCAAAACTCAGACCTCTCAAATGAATCATTTCTTTTCCAGCCAACGGCTCCTCTCATCTGTACTTATCCTTTTTGTCTTCTAGGTACTTTCCCTTTGGAATTGTGTTCCTGGTTGCTGGGAAGATCTTAGAAATGGATGACCCTTCAGCCATGGGGAAGAAGTTGGGTTTTTACGCCATCACTGTGGTAATGGGCTTAGTGCTGCATGGTCTGTTCATCCTCCCAGCTATGTACTTCTTCATCACTAAGAAGAGTCCCATAGTTTACATCAGAGGCATCCTGCAGGCGCTGCTCATCTCCTTGGCCACCTCTTCAAGGTAATAGGGAAACCTCTCAGAATGAACACCACAGGCTTTATATTCCTGTCCTTTCATTACATCAAGCATATTATCGGGGATCGAAGTTTGTCTGTGGAAAATGGGATGGGGGGGGGCTTCAGAAATGATTAGGTGCATGTTTTTCAATCAGTAAGGTTATATACTTATGTGGAGGCTTATTTTTAATTTGATTATTTAAATATTGCTGTTATATTGTACAGCGCTTTGTGCTGCTCTTCTTATGACTTAAGTGCTATATATAAACAGCATAAATAAAGCATATAGCAATATATAAATAGCACTTTTCATGTGTATTCTGCTCTTAGAATATAAAAGTGCAATATGTGGTGCAGTATCAATGACATAACCAACATCAATGAATGGTTATTTATGAAGATCCTTAAAGGCCTTAAAGCATTGGTGCCGAAGTTTGATCCTTGGGAGCTACTGTCCTGTGACTATAAGATGCATCTCATCTCCAACACACCTGAATCAAATGGCTTTCCCTCTCCTGCATGTCATCCCTCTCCTGCATGTCATCCGGCTCTGCGGACGATCATTTGATTCATGTGTGTTGGACAAGGGTTGCATCTAAAAGTTTCAGTTTGGTGAATCTTGAAGACCCAACTTCGGCACCCCTGCCTTTAAGTGTAGGCCTATATCAAATATAAAGCCTTCTGTATGTACAAGGTGTTTTGTTTTGTTTTTTGTTTTTATTTACCGGACGGAAAGTCATCATAGTTTTTTGCTTTACCGGGAGAATGACAATGAAACTCCGGTGGAGGTTATTTTTTTACTCTATCATTGCAGATAATGCAGCTGTTTACACCTTTTGTTTTCTCTCATCTTTTCATGCTGCAGCTCTGCCACTCTGCCTATCACCTTTAAGTGCCTCCTTGAGAACAACCACATTGACAGGCGGATCATCCGCTTTGTGCTGCCGGTCGGGGCCACCATCAACATGGACGGTACAGCTCTCTACGAGGCGGTGGCGGCCATCTTTATTGCCCAAGTGAATAATTATGAGCTTGACTTTGGGCAAATCATCACCATTAGGTAAGATGTGATTAGATATTTCCAACTTTTTGTGCAGTATTTCTGTAGATACTGGGTGGTTTGACAGATGCTTGCAAACCTATTTATAGCCTCACTGCTTCTTTTGAAAATATGAGAGAGAAGAGTGAACCTTTACAGGGTAACCACAGGTTTTATCATTTTACTGGAATACCTGAAAAACCGAGATGACCGAACAGGCTGGTCTGAGTAGTTCAGATAATCATCTTCAGGCTTTACAGAGCATGCTCTGACCAAATATGACAAAATATCCAGTGAGCAGCTGGTGTGTGGATTAGAAAATTCCTTGTCAATGACAGAAGAGAATGGCTGATATTAAAAAAAAAAAAACACTGGTTACAACCAAGGTATGCAACATCATCTCGCATTGAACCTTGAAGCAGATGGTCTACAGTAGCAGAAACCCACAATTCACACAGACTCACCAAAACTGGACAGTAGAAGATGGAGAAACGTTGCTGGTTTGATGAGTCTCCATTTAAGCTCCACATTCACATGGTAGGATCAGAATCTGTTGGAACCATGGATCCTTCCTGCCGTCAGGATAAACGCTTCAGGTTGCTGCTGGTGTGATGGTGTGGGAGGGTAGTTTCTTTGAGTACCAACATGACATGGTTCAAACATCACAGCCAACCTAAGTGGTGTTGCTGACCATGTTCATCCCAAACCATCATCTGAAGGATTCTTCAGTCCTGCAGGAGATGTCTGACTCTGCTTGTGGCTGGAGATCTAATTCATTCGGTTTGCCAACTACGTGGCTGAGATGGGCCAGTTAAACACCATCCATAATCTCCTGTACTTCAGATGTAAAATGTCTTTTTATTTAACCGTTTACTGCTTGAGGGAACCCGGCAGGTTTTCATCTTTCAGCTTAAGTTTCATCGTGAAAACTGGAAGGACTTCCTGATGTAAGAAAACATACACATTTACTGGAAAACTAAATAGAAGATATCCACACTAGTTATGTTTATCCACGTCTCTATTATTCCTGCCATGCTGTTTGGTTTGGTAAACCCTGATCTCTGTCCCACAGTTGTTGTTCTTCTTCATCATCTTATTCCTCTCCTCCTCCTCCACTGAAAAGAAATTGGTGCATTAGTGCCACCAAGTGGTCTGGAGTGTCTCTCCTTCCCCTGTCATGTTGTCATACCCCCAGTTTGACAACCACTGGTTTGGCCTACAGGGGCAAACTAACTAAGTCTTAAGGCCTTCACACACTGCAGCCAATGCGAATAAATGGGATGAAACTGCAAACAAATCAGAGGTGTAATATCTACATTTGTCTATGCACACCATGTGTTGTAAAATTATTTCAGTCGAGTCCAAAACAGATTTTTGTTCCAAAATATTTGAATTGCAGGGTTAAAAATTCTGTGGCTGATCTCCACACCCTCCCAAAGTTTGACAGTTTTCCTGCTCAGGCATGACCCTCAATGGCTTTCTATACTCTGCTGGTTAAATGGTTATTTTTAGAGGGCGCAGAGATCCAAAATCTACCACTCTCTCAACAACAGTAACTCAGCAGTCAGTTGGTGACCTGCCGTTGTACAACATTGTGAGCTGCTGGAAGAGAAAGATGTTTGTCGCTCTTTGCCAGCAACTGCTGTTGTACAGCAATGTAAGAAACTATGGTAACCTGATGTCTGGACATCCATCCGTCCATCCATCCATCCATCCATCCCTCCCTTTATCATCCATCCATCCATCTATCCATCCAAGTCTCCATCCATCAATATACATCTATCCATCCATCTATCCATCCAAGTCTCCATCCATCAATATATATCTATCCATCCATACATACAGCCCTTTATATCCATACATACAGCCCTTTATATCCATACATACAGCCCTTTATATCCATCCATACATACAGCCCTTTATATCCATCCATACATACAGCCCTTTATATCCATCCATACATACAGCCCTTTATATCCATCCATCTATCATCATTCATCTATCCGTCCGTCCGTCTGTCTGTCCAACCATCCATCCCTTTATCATCCATCCAGCCATCTTTCCATTCCTTTACCATCCATCCATCATTCAACCCTAAATCAGTCAGGCTAAGATGCTAAAGCTAAACAAACTTTTGCAATGACAGACCTTTATTACAATTGCATGTTTCCAAAGCACATTACACACCATTGCAAGCGTCACGGGGTAATAACCTCCAACTTTGGTTTCTAAGGGGAGCATTTTATATGAATAAACATGCAAGAAGAGATTTAAGTTTGTCCGCAAGTATTTGACCTTCGTATTAAAAAAAAAAAAAAAAAAAGACTAAAAATGTCCCCAAGGTGAGCTAAAAAGGGTCGTCAGCCACGGCCCTTTAATGGAGTCACTTTGATGTCGCCCCTTTTTCTCCCCAGTCTCTTGATGTGTCTCCGATTCCATTCCGGGGAGAGATCTGTGTGAGGGACAGGTGATCAGCAACTGAATGGGCCTGCTAGTCTGCCTGAAGGGGTGGGACATTTATCACCACCCGCAGGAAAAGAGGGAGAACTTAGCTTAGAGGAGGGGGATTGCCGAACGCTCCCCCTCCGCTGATCCAACGACGCATCCTGTCACTGGCTCCTTCTTTGTCGCCTCCAGCTCCACCACGGGATCCTCTTCCCGTCCTGACACGTCCTCACACATCCACAGCGTCTCCAGATCTGTCACATGCGCTCCACATCACGAGCCACCATCCTCCTCAGGTCTCCGCTGGCATTGTCCTTCCTGGTACTGGCACCAGTCCTTATGAGGCCCATCAACTTTTCTGTTGAACAGTGCGACAAAATACCCGTCAACAGGTGCAGAAGTCTGACTGAGAGGAACAGAAAACACCTGACTGGAGCGGAAACATTAAAGGATTATTCAACTAAATATTAGTGTATGAGTGAAGTAACATATAATATTTTATCAGATATGTTTGCTTTTCAAAAGATCTTTTTATTGAACATCATAATAATGTCATGATCTTCATAACATTTTTATTTATCATTACTTTTGTCAATTTCAACTTATTTCCCAGGCAGCTGATTTAGTCCTTCTTTAATGAGAGGGTATGAATACATATGAGGACGACTGTATATGTGTCTAACAAGGATTATTTTTTCACTCAAACTAACGTCAGCCTGACGTGTTTATATATATATATATATATATATATATATATATATATATATATATATATATATATATATATATATATACATATATATATATATATATATATATATATATATATATATATATATATATATATATATATATATATGTATGTATATATATATATATATATATATATATATATGTATATATATATATATATATATATATATATATATATAAATAATCATAGTTTCTAAAATTTTAAGCTTTTATGTTTCTGCTGTTCTTTATTTGTTATTTATTTACAGTTAATTAATTAAATTAACATAAATTAAATTTGACGATCTCAGTTAATATTAGATAAAATGTAAAATAAAAAAAAGTAGAATTTAAGATATTTTGAGTTTAAGCGTGAATAAAATCCAACATTACGCGTTGAGTTGAATTCTGAATTAATGAAACTATTATGAGATTTACTAGATTTTCATATATGTAAATATCACTCAGATTACGGCTCATATGAGCTTCTTAGTCTAATCTGATTTCTGATAAATCAGTCTCAAAGCTCTGCGGAGAGACGACCAGACAAAACAGAAACAACCACCATCTTCCTGACACCTCGCCACCATGTTTTCAGCTAACAAGTTAAAGAGGCTCCATGTGTGAAGGAAAAACTCCAGACGTTCACCTCATTTAAGGATGTGTCTGACTTTAATATCATTAAGAGCAGAGCTCTCGTCACGGCTGCAGTCTGTGCACATTCCCTCATTATTATAATCCCTCTGCGGGTAAAACCCATATGACCTGTATTACTCATCTCCCATGTCACGCCAGAATTATAATAATTTTCCTCCCTGTGCCCTGTCCGGGTGCCTTTTGGCTTCTCCATCTGTACACTGACTCGACCCCAACCCTGACCCTCCCTGGCCGGCAGAATGACACCGTTACAATGCAATGGAAAATCCAAACTGCTCATTGTCTCATAATTCTACCTTCATGCTGCCACAGGAAGCTCTTAGATACACAACGTGCAGATAAAAATGATTAAATAAAATAACATGAATCTATCGCAGTAAATGTGCAGCACAAGTTCAGGCAGAGGTTAAACTTTCCTGATTAATATCACATCGCATCTCTTTTCTAAGCACAGAAAGCTGCTGATTTGATCATTGTGCACACAGTTTCCTTCATAACTGCTCATCGGATATTCAGTCATGAGTTTAACCCTTTAGCTTCCACACTAACAGACCAGAGAAAAATGTCCCTCTGTGCTTTTCTGGTTGTTTTGGACAAGAATGAACAGAATAAATTATTGTAGCAGATGGTTGAGATGTTAAAATGAAGAAATTAATAATAAATCAACAGTGAAATGTTTGAAATGTGAAACAGTAGTGTTATAAGAAACACTCAGTTTGGCTTTTACATACCCAAACCAGTTGGTAGAGACGCTCAAGCAGGTTTATTTCCACATTTTTACAAAGAAGTTCATCAAAGTCACTGCAAATTTACATCTACCAAATGGTAGGCCAGTATCTTAAAGGGTTAATAAACAGACTTTTGTTGGATAAAAGCAACAAATCAGAGATGTGCAGCAGAATTTGTCCTTTTCTGGGTGAGAAGTTGTTGTATTTCCCATCCATGTCTCCTCTTAGTCAGCCAGGGTTGATTTTTTAGGGTTTGCAAGATTAACTGCAAGCTATATATAACCCTTTAATGCATGGTGGTCATTACAGCAGAGGGCGACTTAGAGGCTTGTTTTATTTTTTTTTCATGGGTGGAAACGTAGCCTCTACAGTGGACAATATGGAGTCCTCTAATACACTACTTACTGAGAACAAATGTATGTTTTATATAATTAATATGCTTTTACCAAGTTTGTCTCAGTGATAAACAGGAGAATTAAAATGTGCATTTTTAAAAATGTTCATATTGTATGAACATGATATAATATGTACCGGCTAATCTAAAGGTAATTGATTATACAAATTATGAGGTGATTTATTGCATTTTATCATATTAAATCTAATAAGAATATTAAGTCATTCAATTATTTTGACTTTTTAAGCCAAAATTAAGAAGACTTAATTCTGCAATACCTTTAGTATTAGGGTGGCAAAATGGTAGTTTAGATTGAATGTACTGACAATGTTCTTATTTCAGATTAATTTTATGGACAGCCTTGAATGTGTTTTACTTAATTTTACATTTTGTACACGTATTTGTATTTTGTATGTATATATATACATATATATATATATATATATATATATATATATATATATATATATATATATATATATATATATATATATATATATATATATATATACATATATATAAAGGCATATAAGTGTAACTTTTAATTTTCGCAATGAAATGTAATCTGTGTATACTTTCTTATTGTGTAAAATGCCCAACAAGGGGTGGGCATTGAAAATTAGCCTTGGCTAAAATGCTGCAGTGTGTGCCATCATTCATGGAGCATACTTGTCCCTATCAAATAAAAATAATTTTTAAAAAATGTTTAGCTGTAAATGAGACATAATGTTTATGATTTCATCATTTTGTGCCACATTATTTCTGTCTGCTCCTATAGCATCACTGCTACGGCGGCTAGCATCGGCGCGGCTGGAATTCCACAGGCTGGACTTGTCACCATGGTGATTGTGCTGACTTCTGTGGGCCTGCCCACTGATGACATCACTCTCATCATTGCTGTTGATTGGGCTTTGTAAGTACAGTCTACTCTTTCCATTGGTTAAAAAAAATTCCAGGAAACGATCGGGTTTTTCTTTTCTTTTCTCTTTATTTTCTAGAATCAGTGACATTTATGTAGATAAATGCACTGTTGATGTATCTGATAAATCACTGTTTTTTCTTCTTTGTTCACTTTTTTCTTTTATTATGTTAAAAAATAAGCGTAATGAACTAAAAATAAATAAATAAAATAAAAAGACTGATCAATCCAACTGATGAGTTATTGTGAAAAAAGTCTTTTTCACGTGTTTCACCAACACTGAATGGCTTTGCTGCCCAGGGATCGCTTCAGGACCATGGTCAATGTGATGGGCGACGCTCTGGCCACGGGAATCATGGCGCACATCTGCAGGAAAGATTTTGTCAAAGAAGGAGAGCAGGTAAAAACAATAAAGTCAAAACTCTAGATCTAGATGGGGCGACTATTTAGAAAAATATGGATTTTTTTTTATTATTAAAAAAGCATTTGCTTTGACTCAGTTGGAGTATCTTTGAAGGGGGTGCTATTATGGTATTTCAAGTTTTCTGAGCTTTCTACAGTGTTACAGTGTTGAATCCTCATCAGACATGTGAATGGCACTGTTTTTTATCATCTAAATGCAAGTTTGAGTTTGAGTTCCAGCACTCTCCGTTCAGTTTCCATGGCAACAAAAAAACGCATCGTTTTAGAGAGTTTTTTTCTACTTCAAAATCCTTGTGACTTCCCGGGGGATATGGTTCGGTGATTGTTTACTTTCTACTGGTTAACAAGGGCATGTACAAATACATCAGGCGGGTGGAAAACGTCGGATAAAGTTGTTTCCAACGATGGCTGGTGAGTTTACCAAAGAGAGACATCCTGCTGCATTCGTTGCTGTGGGTTGCTGTTTTCCACTTTGTTTTCAGGCTCTGATTCAGGTTCCAACATGTAGGGCTGTGTTGACATTGTATTTTGTTTTTTTTATTGAGTTCATATGAGCCTAATCCTTCTGTTTATGAGATGTTACAATGATGGCCAAAGCAGGTGCGGTGCGTGTTCCCGATGTAGCGCAGTGGCAGGAGGCGGAGCTTAATGCGGAAGAGTCTCAATCCACTCGTTTTGCCCACAGGCTGATCTGACAGCCTACGGAGAGGGTCGGTCTGAAGTAAATAAAGCCATTTGTGACAATAACTCGATCAATCCCAGCTCTTCTGGTCTCAGAAATAAAAATAAATTAGCCTGAAATGCACATAATAGTTCCACTTTAAAAAACTGGGATGTTTTTTATCCTTTCACCTGGTTGCACATCAGTAAGAGGCTCTAGATCTGGTGTAAGGACAAATCCACAACTCTGTTCCTTAGTTTTTGTTTTTTTTAATCATCTTTTTCCAAAAATAAAAAAATCTCTGCTTGTAGCGCTACATGGCAACACCTGTGTCCAACTGGACTCGCAGCAGTCTCAACAGCACATGTCTATGATGTCCTTTACTATTTGATTTCTTGCTTGTGTTGTTCTCACTCTCAGATGTAAGTCGCTTTGGATTAAAGCGTCTGCTAAATGACTATAGAATAGAATAGAATAGAAAAGGTGTTGTTGCTTTGTGCAGACTTGAGATACATCTCATCTATTTGCAATGAAGTAAAAAAGCACATATCTAGGCATTTGTAGTTGATATTTAAAATCTTTACGTATCGTCACATTTCATGCAAAACTACAACTATAAAACCCTTTTAGCTATAATTGTAATGAATAAATAAAAGATCCATGCATTTTCCACCTACTTAGACCAGTTCAGGGTGATGGGAGGAGCTGGAGGTCATCATCAGTCAATCACGGGGTCAATGTGGAGATAATTAAGAAAAACAAACATGCATGTGCACATTATCTACTAGGGGTCAGTGTGGACCAGTTCACCCAGTATGCCTGCCTGTAGACTATTAGAACAAGCTGGTGTACGTAGAGATAAAACCTATGCTGGCACTTAGTTTTTATCATGCAAGAACATGTAAATTAGCATGTAAAGTCCCAGTCAAAAGCAGGAAACACTGTGCTGTAATGAAACAGTTACAGTAAAAACACCACACCATTGTACAGCCTCAAATGATGCACTGAGATATTGTAAATACTTTAATTTATAAAGCACTTTTCATGCAAAGACCAGCACTAAGTGCGATATAATACAATAAATTATACATATGAAACAACATAAAACAGCCAAAGTATCTTTCAGTTTAAAAATACACACCTGAGTCCAGTCTGTCTTTCACACACACACACACACACACACACACACACACACACACACACACACACACACACACACACAAACATAACTTGTAACCTAGGGGTCCTCAATCCAGGTCCTCAAGGGCCGGTGTCCTGCAGGCTTTCAAAGTGTCTCTGCTGCAACACACCTGATTCAAATCGGTGTGTGTGCAGCAGATATGGGCGGAGCTTGTCTGGCTCTGCATCAGATGTGTTCCAGCAGGGAAAACCTGCAGGACACCGGCCCTCGAGGACCTGGCTTGAAGATCCCTGCTGTAATCCCTACTTTATCTCTTCACTGAATGTGCGTATAAAAATATCAGTGTAAATAAACATCTACCTTGACATTGTGAGATGCTGCATATGAATTCTAATAGCAGTCCATGTGCCGCATCTATTCATTAAAATCTCTGAACATTAATCAACTTGTAAACAGACCACTTTTCCAAAGTTTATTTTTTCATTTATTAACCTGTTTAAACATTTATTTACAAGATATTCATCCAAGGAAATTATTCTTTTTGTTTTCGCCAGCTAAACTCATTTCATTTAGAAAACATAAACAAATCTGAAATGCTAAAAGGAAATAAAAGAAGTCAGAATAGGTCTCGCAGCAC
This sequence comes from Telmatherina bonti, assembly GCF_933228915.1. NCBI lineage: Eukaryota > Metazoa > Chordata > Actinopteri > Atheriniformes > Telmatherinidae > Telmatherina > Telmatherina bonti. Next base: position 33,248,156 of record NC_136625.1, read on the forward strand.
ATATATAGCATTCTCAAAAGCTGATGACAGATCACAGCTGGATGCTCTCCATCTTTAGCTTCTGCAGATAGAAGCGCAACAAAAAGCATTAGCTAACATTAGCATTAACGTTAGCGCTTGCCCAGAAAGACCTCCTTATATAAAACAGTTTGAGATTACAAATCCATGTTGACTGAAAATGGTTTTTCAAGATACAGTGGTCCCAAGTTCCTTACAGAGGTTACTTTCTGAAAACACTCTGTGATTAATAAAAAGCCCAAAATTACAGCTTTATTAAATTTTTTTACAGTTCAAATGCATGTTAAGGCCTAATTATCCTTCCTCACGAGTGTTTATAAACCTTTCCCAAACTGTCATGAACATTTCCAACATTCTCACATACTTTATACACTCTCAGAAACCTACATATATTTAACATGAATTTCATTATAATTACTCACCCCGTAAAGTATATTCTGGCTTCTCTGTTGGCGCTGCGTCCCACCGTCATCTGTAACATCGTTTTCACAGAAGGCCTGGGTGTTGCCGTCTTATTTCTCACTGGCATTTCTTTTTTTCTGCGTGGCAATGTTCTTATACACCGACATGCCACTTTTGATGATATTGGAGAACTGTAATGAGTGGAACTACAAACACTATCTAACCCTTTATAGGGCTCTTAATTAAATCCCTATAAATTAGAAATTTTTACCTAAAATTGTCTTTCTGGTGTGTACCAAGACCTCCATTCTGTTGTTACATTAACAAAAAAAAAAAAAGAAAAAAAGTTTCATGCTGAATATGAAAAAAATGAAGTGATCAAAAATAGTCACTTGCCTCATAAAGGGTTAAATTAGCTATTTTAAATACAAAAAAAAATCTGTGAAACAGCGAGACCATAGAAGATGAACTGCGATATGACGAGGGACCACAGTATTTCTAAGCCTCTATGGCTACATTATTCACTGGGATACAAGTGGTACTTTTGTAGTACCACCACTGAGCTAACTGATCATGTCCACCTAAGATTTATTTCCATATTTAACTCTTATGCCCAGAGATTACCCCAGACTGCCTTATTCTTTACACAGTATCTTGCAGTGAGGATGTTGAAAGATTAAAGTTTGCTTTTGCTTTTATGTTGTTGTTTGTTTGGTTTAACTTTAAGATCAAATGGCAAATGCTCCTTTTATATCCAATTATGACACCTTTACCAATCATCAATTAGTCGGCTGCTTGTTGAACTTTCAAGAATGGTGGTCATGTAGATTTCTATGGATTTTTCTGTCTTTTTCTGCCAGTCTCTTGGGTTTTTGCAAGTAATTTTTTTTGTTTTGCAGTTTTTTTTGTTTTTTTTTAATTACAATGTGTTTTCCATTTAAATGCAAATGCTATTTTCTGGCTATCACAAGCGTGGTACTCTGGATTGAGTATCTAACAATAAGACATTCTTTTTTGATTTTTCATCCATTAGGTGCCTCTGATATGTGAAACAAAACCCATGATAAGCATCCAGCAGATGATGTCGTATCAAAACCAGAAGAACGGCTGCTACCAGCCTCCACCGGGCAACAAGCAGGACCACGTTTCCCCAGATGTGGCTCGCCTGATCCAGCTAGAAGAGGGGATTCGGCCAGTAGAGAAGAAGAAGCACTCTCACGGCGTCCATCACAAGAGAGAGCACAGGGACAAGGACCACTGCTCTGTTGACATGAATGGGCTGGAGACAAATGTATAGAAGTATTTGCTCGGGTAATTGTTACTCATACACCCACAGCTGCAGAACCGGGAGGACAGAAAAATGCATCAAAGAGCCAAGATGACTGCTTAAAGTTCACATGCTTTTCTCCTCCAAGGACAGCCACTCACCATGGATGTATGCAGCGAGAGATGGGGAAAAAAAAAAAAAAAAGACTATTTTATTTTCTACATTATCATTATGATGACCCACTTTTGTTTCTGTTTGTGTGTACATATTTATCAGAGAAGTATTATACGGTAGCAGCAGTAAAAGTCTGCTGCTGTGACTGACATTCGAAAACAAAGAATGGATCCTGTGCAAGATTCACTCACAGCTGAGCTACCACATCTCAGAGAAAAAGAACCGGTGAACATCGTAGCTTATATCGGATCATAAAAGACAGATGAGAAAGAGGGAATTCAGTTTTCTGATGTGTAAGAATTGTCTCTGTTTGGCAACTGGACCCCGATGCCTCATGTAGGTGGCGTAATGACACGAACAAAGGAAGGGGAAAGGTCGTCACCCCGTTTAGAGTCTTAATGAGCGTCTCGGATTAAAAGAGACAGATGGGGGGTATTCTGTTATTAAGAAAAGATGGAGGCGGACTGTTGTATATCCATAACGAGAGTTTTGAAGAAAAGAGATCTGATTGGCTTTGAAAGTAGCAGGCGAGAAGACGACTGAACCAGAACTGATATGAAGAATTAGGAGAGTTTGTGGAAGTAGCCTGATGATAAAAAAAAAAAATAAAAAAAAAAAACGTCCAAACAACTGAGAAATGAGACAGATGAAGAGATCTTATTTACTGAACCCAAGAATCCACTTCATAGTTAATGAAAAGTCTCCATCCCTCCGTGGACCAAAATACATCTTCTGTTTTATCTTCTTATTTTGTTACGATATGGAACGTTTTATTAGCATAACATTGGCAGAAGTTTTATGCAGCGATTTTGTCTCTGTGTTTCTTATGAATAATCTCAAGCAAAATTCTGTTGGCTTGAATAAAAAAGATGGAAAATAATTCTCTTAGATGTGCAGATTCAGTAAAGCATGTAAATGACGAGACAACATGGTAAATACATGACCTCACAGCAGACTTTTAAGTTGTGGATAACATGAAAAGGTGGTCTCCTGGCTCTCTGACGACCAGAGTGCGTCTTAGGTGGCAGGAAAACACCTTTCGTTTACGTTGGTTGGGAATCACCCAAAGTTTTGATAAACTTCTGCTATGTCACAATATTTATTTCTATCTAATGCTTAGTTAATTTTTTCATCAACATGTTGAAGTGATGATGAGACAGTCCGACTGCTGCACAAAGCCGCCTTCAGCTCATCCTTATGGTTCTCCATGGGGTTCAGGTCAGGCCAGTCTATGTCCAAAGTGATGTCTCCTGTGCCCTGAACCACTCTTTCACAATCTGACCCCAGGAATCCTGGTGTTGTCATCTTGGAATAAAGCCGCGCCATCATGGCAGATGGAATAACCTGCTCATTCAGTATATTCAGGTATCAGCTGACCTCATTATTCAGACATAATGTTGCTGAACGTAGACCTGACCAACTGCAGCGACCCCAGATCATAGAATTCCCCCACAGGCTTGTCCAGTAGGCACTGGGTGTGATGGCTGCATGACTTTATCTGCCTCTCTTCTAACCCCAATGCCCCCCCCCATCACTCTGGAACAGGAGAAATCTGGACTCATCAGACCATGTGACCTTCTTCTTCCAGCTCCAGAGCCCAGTCTTTATGCTTCCTTACAAAACGAAGCATTTTGCTCCAGTTAGCAGTTTTCTTACAGCTACACAGGTGTTCAGACCCTTAAGTTTCCTTAACGTTGGTCATGTGGAAATGTTCTGACTTTCACTATTAAAACATAACCCGAGTTTTACTGTTGTTTTTGTACAATTTGATTTCACCAAACATTTAGGTGAGCACCAATCACGATTAATTAGGATGTTTTTCTGTGCACATCTCCTCCTGGACGATGGTTTTCCACTATCCTTCCAGTTTTTAACAATGCATTGGACAGTTATTAACCCAGTTCAGTAGTTTCTCTGCTTGATGCCAGCGATTTGCCCTTCTGAAACAGACTAACATCTTTTCCAAGACCACAGGATGTGTCTTCCCACATGGTTGGTTCAGAAATGAGAAGCTTGTTGCATTAGTTGGGGTTAGATGACTTGTTGCCAGTTGAAAGACACTAACCCATGCAGTAATTACCCAATACCTCTGTAACCCTATTTACTAGGTTAAACCCTGATAAAGTATGACTTGTAAGCACTAGAGCTGAGATAAAACTCGGATGTCTAACATCTCCGTTGCGTACCATTAGCCACTTCCTATTTCATTCACCAGCAGGAACACAAGCCTGCACAACTCGCATGATTAAAACCCATCCATTACATGATAACAAGATATTTAACATATGAGCAGCTTAGAGTTGTTTCTGACCTTTACGGAGGCATGCTGCTGAAGCTCTCTCATCCTTCGCATTCGGACATTTTCTCCAACAGACATAAATATGCAAAATATTACAAAACACAGCTAACGATTAATAAACTCAACATAATATTTATTTATTGAATTCTGATTGGTTGAAGTTTGCTTGGAAAGGTTCAGCAATAAACCATTTTATAAAATGAGCGGAAGCTTAAAAAGCAAATGGAAAAATGCAACTGGACTTGAGACTTTAGTCCAATTTGGCTTCTATCATTTCCAGCTCACAGTTTATGTTTCCCCATCAAAGTCTTTTCCACACACTTCTCTTCTCTGCCTTGTTGTCCCAAGCCCATGTGGGTCCTTCACCTCTTACCTGCATTAGTACACAGCAAACTGATGATGATGAAACAAAGTGGAGTGTTTGTCCCTATGAAGATGTTTTCTCAACTTGTCCTTGCCTCACACTGTTGTCCCTCTTTGCCTTAAATGACCAAAGGAGAAGCAATCAGGACGTTGCTGATTTATACTGAGACAAGCATCAAGGCCACACGCGGTACTCTGCTCATATGGATGTGACGTATGCTCTACATGTATGTATTTCAAAAGATTTTAAAAGAAACAACATAGTTTGCTATTCGTGCCAGTGTGTTTCTGAGAACTTCTATTCTTTTTTTGTTTAATTAAACATTTCAATGTAGTCCAAAACTCTGTATAATGGAAAAGCAAAGAAAAATATATCAATATACAGAAGCATCGTGTTTGTCTTGTCAGTGTTTTTTGGGATGTTTATGTTTCATGATGTTTGAGGTAAAATGCGGCAGTTCAGGCCTGAGACAACATGAATGCATCTAGTAAGAATTGCAAGAAAAAAACCCAAAAAGGTGTTTTAAAAAAAAAAATTACACATAACACAAATAATTTCAACATTATACAAATTTCATCCTTTTTTTTTTATTTTTATTATAACTGATTAATTGCCTGTGAACGCAAATAGCTAATAACTGATCAGCCAATCCGATGGCCGATTAGTTATGTGTCTGAATAATGAGGTCAGCTGATACGTGAATATACTGAACTCAATGTATTTAGTCATGTAGACATGGTGAAGAGGACTCGGTGGAGTCCAAACTGAGCATCAGATGTAGGTAACCTCAACTGTGGCATGTTGGTCGGAATATTATCGAAACTGCGGCTCTGCCAGGATTTTCCCACACAACCATCTCTGAGGTTTACAGAGGTCTGAAGAAGAGAAAATTTCCAGCACTTGTCTGGACCAGAATGTCTCGTTGACTTTAAAGCTTCTTCTCTTTCAAATGCACTCATACACCCAAACACCCCCCACCTTATTCTGCACTCCAGACCCAACTTCTGTCTCTTCAACTGTATATTAATGAGGAAATAAACACCTGGCTTGACACGGCTGTGTATGCATGTCATTTTAAAATGAAGACAAGGAAGCTCTAAGTGGTGTGTGTGTGTGTGTGTGTGTGTGTGTGTGTGTGTGTGTGTGTGTGTGTGTGTGTGTGTGTGTGTGTGTGTGTGTGTGTATAAAGTCATTCAACCTCAGGTGAGTAAATACAACAAGAAACTGAAGTGAGTTATTCTATTCCTAAGATTTTGAATGACTGACATTCATTCATTTCTGATTTTTTTTAACCACTTAGTCCAACTAAGGGTCACAGGGAAGCTGGAGCCTCTCCCAGTATTAACTGGGCAAGAGGCAGGGTTAACCTGCACTGCAAAAACTCAGCCTTAAAAAACAAGAAAAAAATATACAACAATTAGGTAAATGTTGCTTAAAATAAGAGAAATTAAGATAAATTATAAAATAAATAAGATAAATAAATAAATGAGATAAAATAAGATAAATTATCTGCCAACAGAACAAGAAAATTTGGCTTGTCAAGACTTCCCAAAACAAGTAAAAAATACTCTTAAAACAAGAGGAATTCTCTGGCATAAAAACTAAGAATTATCTTACCTTTAAAAAAAAAAAAAAAAAAAAAAAAAAAAAAAAAAAAAAACCCATATGTGGACTCAGTTTAAGATTTTTAATCTGACTTAGATTTCAGTTTTTGCAGTGTGGACACCAGTCCATCACAGTGAATGACTGACAGCTCAAATATATTCATTCCACACATTTAGGTTTCTTTAATAAAGAATTTACCAGTAATAGTTTGACTGGAGGAAATAAACAAGTTCCACATGTGTGTCAGCAGCCTGATGAGCAGCACGGATGTGAAGGAGGTGAGTGGATGATGATGATGCACAGGGACCTTCCCCACAGCTAATAGGACTTTTTTAAAACAGTGCAGAATACTGAATAAGAGTGTTTTAAACTTTCCTTTTACTTCCCAGGAAAATATAATCCTGAAGTAGTAAAAGCGCTAGCTAAGCTTCCAAAGATGACTTGAGGTAAACCAAACCAGATTAGGTCAGTGTGAACTGCTGAGATTCAGCCAAGCCCACCACCTCGTACTTGTTATCTGCTAAAGACGCATCAGCTCATCCGTATTGACCACAGATGCAGAGCAGCTCACTGCTGTACATCAGAGTCCAGCCAGCCGGTCAGCTGGCTGAGGGACAGGACGGTAAACTAGGTGATAAGATATGAATGAGGAGAGCAGACTGGATGTGACAGACTGCATGCAGTGGGGGGGTCAAGAGGGAAAAGTCTGGATCAACATGCCAGAAACTGGGAAACTGGACCAGTGAAGAAGAATGAGGGAAATGGGACACAAAGGCTGAAAAACGAGGACACAAACTGTGATGAGTGAAATCCCGTCTGTAGAGTGTTGCCATGCCAACAAAACTACACGGCTGCATACACATTTATTTTGTCTTTTAATTTGTCTTTTGTCTTTTAATTAAATTGAGAGACAGTAAATCTCATTTTTCCAGATGGCAGCACAAAATTAAAAATACATCATTTCGATAACAGGTTGAGCGTGCGATATCTCATGGGTGATTTCTGTTCACATGAACTTCATCATCTTCAGACAATAACTCTGAACCCTGAAAAACTCCTTGAATTTAATCATCACACACACATTCATTTGATCAATCACACACCCGCTCTTTCTTTTAAAGGGAGAAAAACTCCAGACGTTGTCATCAGTAAAATTTTCATTCATTAAAATTACAATAATTGCAGTTTTTCAAAGATTACTTGCAAAAGGATTTCAGAAAATAATTAAATTCAAAACAGCTTCAAACCCCGAGCAGCTTAACTTTGAAGTTTTCTGACTGGAGGATTAATAAAACATGGTGTGTCGTGTGAATTCCACTTCTAAAGAACCCCCTGATGCCTCAGATCAGACCAACATCTACACAGAGCTGAGCTTTGTGCTTTCAGCTGCAAGCGAAGGTTTCCGTCATCGGAGACCAATCATGTTATCAAAGAATTAATGAACTTGTTAATTGGTCTAATTCAAAGAGAGAAACTGAGTTTTTTTTCTGAATTTCCGCAGTAGAAGTGAGCAGAAGCTCTCACAGCCTGGCATTGACTGGCGCTCTCCAGAGTTTGTGCAGCTTCACGGCCATGGACTCGCTGCCATGGATCTTCAGCTTCCCTTCAGAACACACCTGGTGTGAACAGAGATGAAGAAAAAGAGAAAAAGTTCAACTTGTTCATCTTAATCGCAACCTGACGCTGTTGAAAACCTGGAACTCAAAATGCTTCTTTGCAAACAAGACTGAAAAAGATTTAATTATGCTTTTATTTTCTGTTTTTAATCTATTTATTAGAAAAGTTTTTCATTTACAGATCAGAACTGTCCAGTTATTGACAAACACCATGCATCAACAATCCAAGAAGACATGAATAAACTAACCAGATAAATAATGGAAATAAATCGACAGGAGTTCAGTGGAACCAGAGTTTACCTCTATTTATTGGGGAGATTTGTCTGGTTGGGCTAAAAATAAAATCAATTTAGTTCATAATGAAGAGACAGAGAATGAAAATGAAAGAGAAAGACGACGGACATATCAGGACTGATTGAGTCACACGCTGAATGTCAGACTGTTAATGATTAATGACTGATAATGATATAATCCTAATCTTTTTATTTATTTTTGGGGGTGTGTGCATGTGTGTGTGTGTGTGTGTGTGTGCAAGTTAATTTATTGTGTAAAGCAGATTAATAACAGAATAAAGCTGGAGGAAAGGTAACTAAATGAATTCTGTTGTGACTTGATATCATTTAGAAAACGATATCAGAATAAATGAACTGGACTTTGGGAGGAGTGGTGGGTCTAGCTGGGTTGAGGAGAGGGCTGTGGCAATCTGATAGTAAAAGCATCACTGCTCCTACTTTATTTTTTTCTTTTTCAAGCAGAGTTGTTACATTTCTATGTCTCCTTTTTAATTTTTAAAACAAATTTCTGCTTTCTGTTTCACTAAAGGAAACGAGTAAAGCTCAGATTGTCAGCCATCAGCTGATCCTCAAGGTGGGACATAAGGATCCCTCATGATCATACTTGCAGGATGAGCAGACACATTTTTGAGAAGCACTAGGTGTGGATGGACATAGAAAGTATTCAGAATCAGAAAGACTTTTATAGCCACTGTTTGTGAACAATTCACTAAGAACTATGAACTGGTTTTAGTGATAAGGTGCTGAATAATAAAAATAACAATAAAAACACTGAATAATAATGTGAAAGCAGAAATACAGCTAGATATAGATATATATCTATATAGATATATATCTATAGATATATATCTATATAGATATATAGATATATATCATATAGATATATAGATATATAGATATATATCGCTCTCTATATCTCTCTCTATATCTCTCTCTATATATATAATTTTTTTGTTAAAAATGTATAATAACAAGTAAAGGTAAATCTAAACTTGTATATAGACATGCAGATATGTACAGTATGTACAGTAGCATCCGAACCACCATGCAAATTGGCAGTGCAATAGATGAAAATAATCTAGTATATATATCCCATAGACTGTATATAAAGAGATGGGCGGAGTCTCCGTGACGTCACCCAGAGGTTTATGAAGAGCTGAGTTGAAGCTTGGTGGGGCGGTTCCTACAATCGCCATGTTAGCAGCGTTATGCGCGTCGTCTCGCCCGGAAAATTCAAATATGGACAAAGAGGTGGAGCTGAAAAGGGGGCTGTGAGTGTCATGGTGGATGATTGACATCAAGCGCACTCCAAGCTTTCTGTAGCTAAAAGCTAACCGAGCTAACCCAGAGATAACGGGAGCTAACCAGCTAACGGAGGTAAGCGGGCTAAAGCTAAGTCATGTTATTAACCTGTCAAAAACCACAGTTGTTCTACATTCTTCTTAAGCGAAGCCGAAGATTGGTACCTGTCAATCAAAAGGACACGCCCCTAAATATGCCGAACTTCGAGATTAAATTACTTTTAAACGGGCGAGTTAGGAAAAAATTCTCTCCCCCCACAGTTGTCATGAAGGTAAACCTGACCTATAAACCTATAAACCTAAAATGGATTTTTGAACCAGGCTGTAAACATGTTTATTTTTGCTTGGAAGTTGGCCTTTTTAACATGGGAGTCTATGGGGATTTGCAGCCAGCCCCTAGTGGATGAAGGGGGAATTGCAGCTTCATGCACCTCCGCATAGGCTTCACTTTTAACCGCCGGAGGTTGCGCTTGATATATACACACAGATATGTACCGTGGCATTCGAACGACCCTGCAAATTGACGGTACAATAGATGAAGTGATGTGACATGACTTCTTTAAGTGACTGGAGTTATAAGTGTCCAGCTCAGGTATTCTGTTCATTAGTCTGACAGTAGAGGGGAAGAAACTGTTTTTATGGCGAGAGGTTCTGGTCTGAATGGACCGTCTGCCAGAGGGAAGTGGCTCAAATAGTCCATGTCCAGGGTGAGAAAAGTCAGCTGCTATCCGGCCTGCTTGTCCCAGAGTCCTGGAGACATAAAGGTCCTGGAGAGATGGGAGGCTGCAGCTCATGTTATTTATCATTAGACAAGCGTCGCTGTAACCATGACATAGAACTGTAAATGGATCACACTTGTTTCAACATCAGCTTTCCAGCTTCACCTGCTAACCAAATGCTAACCAATCCTTCCAATGTATGTCTTTTTGTCCCGTTGTGCAGGCTTAATCCAGAAGCAACAACGTTTTCCAGTTACCACATTAGCTCAGTGCCTTTCAGACATGATTAGGAACTCACAACGACTCTGCGCCTGTTACTCTGACATTTCAATAAAAACAAGGTTCAGAAATCCCGTCTCAAAACAGCAACTTAAGTAGCTAAAATAGTTGTTAATGTCACACAGTTAGGATGCAAAGAGATTCTGTAATTGATAGAGAAAGTTTCCTCAGTTATAAATCAACTTAACATATCATTGATTTTTACATGTTTGGATCGAACAGATACAATGTTCTGATAGCACGCTAAGTTAGCTTGTGGTCACTGTATCATAGCTTCCAGGATGCACTTTGGATGACACATCCATTCGTCCGCATGATAAAGCAACAATTCAGACAGAAATATAAAACTTAGAAACACCAATAAGAAGTGGGATAAAATGAAAGAAATGTGGAAAACTAACATTTATAAGTTCATGATACAATTACTTCATCACAATTATATGATAAAATAAGGGGGAAAATAATCAAGTCAAATTGAAAGTAAAAATAATATAAATGATGAAACAAACTGTATATTTTAAACATGCTAAATCAAAATTTATTTCAAATTTTACACTTTGATCATTGTATTTTTTTTATAGCATTTATTGCAATAATGATGCTTAATTAATTAATTAATTTGGCCTTAGTCAATTGTGCACATTGCTGGCAAAATGTTTAAAGTTTAAAGTCAGCACGGTTCAGCTTGTGGGAAATCAGAGGTTTTAGTTTCAGATGGCTTCAAAAATTCCCATTAAACGGCATTAATCAGACAGACACGGGTATTTAGTCAGCGCCAGACAACAGACATCACTCGGTGAAAACAAAAAACATTTTTATGACACAGCAGATGGGTGGGCTGCCCCAAAATCCTGCAGCAAAACAGACAGAAGTTTGTCTGCTGTGCACGTTCACACACAAACACATGAAATTTAATACGTCTGGTGCAATAAAAAAAAAAGAATAAATCAAATAAACAGACCCTTCTGCATTTTACTTTATTTCTTTTCTCTTATATTGTGCACTGTGTATCTTTATCTAAAAAAGCTGGTGTGATGGTAAATGACTCAATCTCAGGATTTTATCAGAGAAAATGTCCAGTTTTATTCAATCACGTTCATAATTTTGTTCTATTTGGTGATTCAGCCAAATACATGTTTAATGGGAAGCATAAACTAACATGGCATAACTGATCCTTTTCTTCAATTCAGACTAAATAAATTAAATTGCAAGTACAGATAAGGCCTGCTGAAAATCACTCAAAGATCACTGGATTTTGCTGTGATGTGTAGATGTTACCAAGTCTGACCTTCTGGGACGGCCGTTGCAACCTTCACAGAAAATGGTACTGCAGTGATGCCTTCACACATAAAGCCAGAGTGTTTAGTTGTATTAATGTTACCAGAAGAGTGTGTGCATGAAAACGGCTTTAGAGAATCTAATATGTTAAATTGATCCTTCACTTTACTTTATCAATTTATACCCCAAAAGGATAATTCGGTGACACATCACATTGCATTGAACAGCAGTTCTCAACCTTTTTGCAACACAGTATCCCTTTTAAAACATTTTTTTCAGCTAAGTACCCCCTAACCACCGCAAAATATTTTTGGTTAAGAGAAAACATGAAGCACTTTGTCATTCGTGTTTATGATTTGGCTCGTTACAGGCGGGGTTCAATTCACGTCAAAATGTGGGATTTTGGAAGGAATGGAAATGGAATGAAATGGTGTAAATGTAAATTCAGTTTACATTTATTAAAATATATAAAATATTGATATAGTGTATTTATAAATATTTTATTTAAGAATTTTTTAAATATCCTGCAGAAATACACTGCAACAACGGACGCAGTATGAACAACAAACGAGGACTCTTAACGTGATCACTTGGTATTTACCCACAGCTACGTCAAATGCAGGAAGTGACTTTTTTTGTAGTCCGCTTCCTGTATTTGGTCCGCTTGAAACGGGCCGAGACCTTCGTTTGTAAGCAGACCGAGTCCGCTTCTTTGGTCTGGATCAGAATTTGTTTGGCGCGTTCACATTTCCCCAAACAAAGCGGACTTTCCAAGCAAACAAAGTCGGATTTGAATCAAAAAGGCTGATGTGAATGTGCCCTTAAACAGATCTGTTCTTAATCATGCAATCCTTAAAACTACAACTATCAAAGATCAACAACAACAAACCTGAACCAAAACTTCATCCTAAATTAAAACAGCAGTCCGATGATTTGGACTGACTAGTCGAACTGTCCTCTGTGAAAAGAACTACTTGCTTTGTCAGGTTTGCTTTCAGCAGCAAAGCTAATCCTTCAATTTTATACTTCACACCTTTAAGACAAGTTTTCATGGCTTTGGGGGCAAAGTGGAGTCCAATCATCACATCTCAAGACTCTGAACACTTGAAAGATATGATTAGTGGCTAAATATCCAGCATACTCGATATTCTGCAAAAGACTGTGGGAGAGAAGTTGCTTAGTGAGAAATAAAAAGCTAAATATTACTCAAGACAGGTTCAGATGTGACCCCATCAAGACTTAAAACTCCCTCTCCTGTTGCTTCATCTCTGGGTGTTGCGTTTAACGATTACACTGTACTTGGATTTAAATGGAATCTGAACGTAAACCATATTTATCTCAGCTTGGGTCCAGAGATCAAAGCCACTCTCAGCAATAAAATGTCCATAATATATATTTATAAAGCCGTGAGATGGCAGCAAAAAGGTGGACGCCCTCAATATAATATCTCCTTTGAAGCCCCACTACTGAACTAACCCTATCTCTTCTCTTAACTCTCTCAAGCGAGTAAAAATCTGTGATGTTGACTTATCTCTTGCTGTCACTTTTCTCCCTTCCATGACAATGTATTCTTACTTCTGTTTGCTGAATCTGCCATAGTGCGCACGTTCAAAACGCCCAGTGTGTTGGCATGCAGTTGCTAGCGTGTGATGCTATACGCTGAAGAAAAATTGTTGCTATTAAGTGAAGCACTGAGCATCACCAAAGTTGCTAAGTGCAGTATCTAAATCTCAGGATAATGCTTGGCAGTATGTTGTTGCACCATCACAACAAGTAAGAAGTCCACTTATAAAGTCATATCAGATGAGTTTCTTTTGAGGTACTGTTGACTACATTATGTTGAATTAAATTGAATTGAATAATACTTCCTTGATACCAACAAGGAAACATATTTTAATGCAAAAAGAATAAAATATATATGAAAACTTTCAAACAATAGTAGATATAATCAATATTTACCTTTTGAAGGCTAGCCTTTCCAGTCATCAGATTTGGTAAATCATCATCACCAATGGAGAAAATGCAGTCTGCGGTTTCACCTAGAAGACAATCCATAAATAACTGATTTATTACAACCCCTACCACTGCATTTTCACATTAAAACAGATCAATTTACACACATAAAGAACGATGGACATTTTTGCTTTTATGAAAAAGTTTAGTTTTTTTTTCATAAAGCATAAAAATATTTGCTTTTGTTTTTAAAAAAATTACATTTTTTCATATTGTACGTACTACCGACACACAAAAAGTGACCTCGTTAGTTCCAGAAATGCTCCAAATATGAAGCTATAAAAGGCACAGATCAGTGTTTTCATGTATACAAACATGCAGTGAGATATGAATATAAACATATATTTCAACATTTCCTGTTATGAAAGCAACAATCTGGAAACTGCTGTGATATTTAGAGCAAAAATTATTCCTGCTATGTTTACGCAGCATTACCAATCGAATTCCCAAATGTCAAAATCTATCTGTTGGTGCAAATTACAACCATGTCAATTATTTTAAGAAATATTTTTCAATGTGTACGTATATTTAGAAAATGAAGAGAATAACTTAAGAACTTGTGGTCAGGCAATATTGACAACAAAGTTACAGACCAGAGGTGGAAATACTGAAAATATCTTTAATAGTATTTCAGTACTCATACCTAAAAACAACAAAATTGTAGCAACACTTAAAAAAATATTCAGTATCATTAATTGTTATATTGCCCAACTTGTAAGAAAATAATTTTCCAAAGAAATTTTTTTTAACTCAAGCTGCTCCAAGAAAATATCAACAACACCGAGTAGATGTCTGATACATCAACAGCCAAAGGTCTGGACAGACTTTTTCATTAAATCCAAAGTGGAAATGTGTCCAAACATTTGACTGGAACTGGACATGGCCAGGGGGAACTGAAATGCAACTAGCAATAAATAAATAAATAAACGGTGACAGCAACACAAGAGAAGTGAAGTCACCAACAATCATAGAAGCTACAGTTTAAGCCAGAGGTGTCCAAAGTCTGTCCTCAAGGGACACTGTCCTGCAGGTTTCAGTTTTCCTGCTTCAAAACACCTGACCCAATTAAATGGCTCCAACAGCCTATGAAGATCTGTGCAATGAATTATTACCCTGAGTAAGGGGAAGGGACAGATGGAAATCCCACAGGATTGTGGCCTCTGAATGCGCCTTGATTAAGCTTTAATATAAGTGTGAAATTGTGAAAGACTGTTTAATAACTTAATGCAGGCTTTATTTATCTTCAGAACATGTTAAAAATAATAATTTTTTAAAAAGTTTTACTTTATTAATCCTAATTTGGAAATGAGGGTCTGCATTTTACCCATTTCCAACTGATTTCATGAGGCAACGCAAGTTTATCTGTAAAGCATATTTCATTTCCAAAACAATTCAAAGTGCTTCACATAAAACATTATCAGCATTACATATGGTGCAAAGAAAAAACATTAAAGGAAAAAAATCACAATAAACTCATCAATGAAATTAAAATACCTGAAAACAAGATAAGTTTAAAGGTAGAGTATGTGAGATTTTCAATATTTTCAAAATAAATTAAATAAAATAACTACAATCATAATTAGTTTTTTTGAACATGTAGGTTCCAGTCTGTCCATATTTGATGCATTATTAAATTACAAGTTTAATTAATGACAAATGACAAAAAGCACTTTTTTTTTTTACTGGTAGGCAAACATTTAAGACGGGTCTTTGTCATTAATTAAACTTGTAATTTAATAACACATCAAATATGGACAGACTGGAACCTACATGTTAAAAAAAAAAAAACTATCTAATTATGATTGTAGTTATTTTTTAGTTAATTTTTTTTTTTAATTATTGAAAATCTTACATACTCCACCTTTAAAGTTGTGTGCAGATTTCAGGCGCAATGATAAACAAAACACTGGTTTAAAGTGTTTGCATTTGGTTAAAGTTTAATCTGATACTTTGTTCCACTTGTTTGCAGTGTAACAGCTAAATGCTGCTTCTCCATGTTTAGTCTGGTTTGGACTGGACTCTGGTCTGGACTCTGGTCTGGACTCTGGTCTGGACTAGCTGACCCGAGTCTTTGGATCTAAGAGCTCTGCTTGGTTTATATTCTCTGAACATATCACAGATCTGGATAAGTTGTTTTGGGATTTGTAAAACTCACTGTTTTCATTTATAAACCATGTGTATCGCCTTATTCAAGTTTACATGCACATTTATTATTATTTAATAATTCTGGTTTCCATGTTTCCCCATCTGTCTCACATGGTCTGTGTTTGTTTGTTCATGGCATGTAAGTCTAGTACTTTTATTTATCTGCACAGTGGACGCTGACATGTCGCTTCAATTTGCAAAGTGATGTCCATCACTTTAAAAGGAAAAAAACAACAATTTCACGGTCTCTGAACCTGTTTATGAATCTATTGGAGGATTTCCATTAAAAATACTTCTGAAGTGAAAATTTAGAAGAACAAATTAAAGATTATTGGTAAGAAAATATTGGTAAATGAGCTACAATATAACAGAAATCATATCTGCTCAGAGTAATGTTATGTAACCCCCTTCCTGCTGCTTGCCCCCTTGATATCGACGCCTGGTGTAAAAGTGGTTCCCTGTTGTGTTGCAGTAACACACATTTAAGAAGCTGCAATTCAGTCAGTGTCTCTTTAGTTATTCCATTTACATGAAAACAGCTGTGAAGCAGGAATTATGCTATTTTCACAACAGACCTGAGCAGTGTGAGAAAAGCCAGTGGACGACATCATAGTCACAACAGTCCTGACGCTGCAGATGCAGTGATTTAACTGCGACTGATGAAACAAGCAACGGGGAAACGTGAGGCAGCTGCTCATTTTGAATGGCTAAAGCAGATCTTTACTGCTCAGAAAGATCTGTTTGTGAGGTGGGGGGGTGGTGCTCATTGTCTTTGATGTCAAAAGGGATAATATCAAGAGGGATTTTGTATATGTCCGCTTTTAAGTGAGTATGACCTTTGTGACCACATCATAAGTCAGCTGCTTTAAAGACGTCATCACTGGAAGTGACTGGGAACCAATGAAAAGAAGCAAACAAGCCGGAAACAAAGAGAACGTTGCTGGTTAAGATCTGCTGTCTTTTATTTTATTTTTTTCCTTCTTTTTGTGGAACAGAAGTCTTCATGTGAAACAAAGCATGCTAAAATGAAGGCTGCAATTGGATTCACAATATAAATAATTAGCAAAGAGCTAACATTAGCTTACCTACTTACCATAACACATCTGTTTCTTGTATGTTACACCATTTAAAAATAAACAATCCAGCCCTTAAAAGCCTAAAATAGCTAAGAAGTTGTTTTTTTTTAGCTGTAAGAAGAGTTTTGCCTTTTAAGATGTAACAAGTGGATGGCATCATCATGTAACGCTACATGCAGTGCAGAGCAGAGATATAAACATACAGTGGTTCTAAGGATTTGTAGGAGACGCACTGTTGACATATACACAGAGAGAATATTTTACCATTGTTTCCAGTGTATTTGAAATAGTTTCACCATTTATTTTTTGGTTGTTTTTTCCCACAGTTTGTCAGTAGTTTCAGCATAGTTAGTTGCTCCTTTTTACCACAGTTCTTTAGCGACTAAGCAGTTTTTTATTTGTTTTTAACCTAATATTCGTAGTTTTTAGCTCAGTAGACATTAGTGTAAGAGCATGAAAAGTTTAATGTGGCCTCTGCGTGCCTGTATGACCTCCCTACAACGCCTGGGCATGCTCCTGATGAGGCGGTGGATGTTCTCCTGGGGGATCTCCTCCCAGACCTGGACTAAAGCATCCACCAACTCCTGGACAGTCTGTGGTGCAACTTGGCGTTGGTGGATGGAGCGAGACATGATGTCCCGGATGTGCTCAGTTGGATTCAGGTCTGGGGAACGGGCGGGCCAGTCCTTAACATTAATGCCTTCATGTTGCAGGAACTGCTGACACACTCCAGCCACATGAGGTCTAGTATTGTCTTGCATTAGGAGGAACCCAGGGCCAACCACACCAGCATATGGTGCCACAAGGGGTCTGAGGATCTCATCTCGGTACCTAATGGCAGTCAGGCTACCTCTGGCGAGCACATGGAGTGCTGTACGGCCACCCCACACCATTACTGAATTTGTACTTGTACCATTGTACCATTTCAATGTTCCTATTGTTTGTGTATTTTTTTATATCTAAGGCATAATTTAAACTCTTGTACATTAATTATTGCCCATTGCAACCTTTTAGTTTAAATCACAGATACAGATCATAGAAATATGACGTACGTGAACGCAGGCATAGATGGGCCATTTCTGTTGCAGTTTTTAAAGGGTTAAACTAATAACCCCGGTTTCAGGTAATGCCATTTTGCAGGTAATGCCATTAAAAGCCCAAAAAACAACAACAAGCATTTTAAAGGCCATATCCTGGAAAAATAGATATAAACCAGCATTTAAGGATGTCCTTGACCATTTGTTTTCCATTTCAGAAAGCAGAAGAGGGCTGAAAAATAATGGCTAAGATTCCCCTTGACTCACCAGAGAGCCTACCAAATGGAATAGAGTCACGCGGAAATTTATGAAACTTGCTCTGTTTGTGTGTACATGTTACTGTGTGTGTGTGTGTGTGTGTGTGTATCTGCGGATAGTGAAAAGTTGTTTTTTTCTTTCAATGAGAGAGAATGTTTATTAGCTAAAATTTCTCCACCTTTTTTTGGATCATGTTTCTCTTTGACAACAAAAAAACAGAATGAGCTCAGAAAAAACTGTTACCCTCTTCATCATCATCATCATCATCATCTTCACTGAAATAAGGAAATGGTCGTCAAGGGAAGAACAGCAACAGTTGTCGGCTGCAGCTGATCGGGATCCAATCAGACGAAAATAAAATACAAGAAAGGCTTGTGTTCTGCCTCCTGTCTGTAATTACACATCCATACCCCTGTATTTATAATCATCATGTATAATCATATAATCTCTAAAGAAAGCTGAGACATATGAGACAACTATGGACATATTAATCTGGAACATTTCCACAGCATCTGCGTAAGGTCAGTGGTCTCACCACCGTGCGCTCTGTCTGACAAGCACAGTTATGCACTGTTCTGTTGGGATTGACCGGTTTGTGACCACATTTCTGTGCGATAACCACTATTATTTTTAAAAAAAAACAACACACAAAATATGTATTTCTTTGTTTGCTTGCACGAGCTGTTGAAGACACTCCACCATGGAAATGCCTGTCGGAACTGAAGTGAACCCTCAAAAGAACTCCATCTGGTGTAGCAGAAACCAGCCGTACCGCCTTCTTCAGACCCAGAAGAGAAACCGCAACACAACGCTGTATCCCTACGCTCACGTCCAAAAGTGTTTTTCCACCAGCATCAGACAAGCCAGCCCTACTTGTACTCAGGCGTTGTGCGAGTATAAACGCAGCTTTACCATCGATGTGTGCGTTTGTCACTGAGAGATTCTGCAAAAGTTCTGTAGTGCATCTTTACAAACAGAATCTAACAGATGTGGGCTGATTCAATATTCAATTGAGTCATCGCAACGTGACACACACGCCGATTTAATTAATTCATAAATGTTAAAAAAACAATTATTTTTCTTAATGATTTAAAGGCAGAAACTCTGCTGCAAAGTGTGGCAGGAACATAACGATCACACGCGCCGGTAGCAAACTAAACAGAGACACCAAGAAGGCGGCTTGACTTGCAGCTATTGTAGGCCAACACTTGGAAACATTTTGGTTTTTATAGACACGAGAAGAGACTAAACTTATTCTATATGCAAGTTGTTCAAAGCCAAAATAAAACACAACAGTGACTCCCAGCATGTGACAGCAGCGCTGTTTCAGCCCAGGTTAGAGGAGTAGAAAAAAGCTGCTGGTTGTTGCTCCCAACTACTGCTAACACATTTTCCTGTAAATTACATGGAAAATTTGATCATAATATGAAGAGTTTGTTCGAGAGTTTATTGGATTTACATATGATTTGACATATAAGATAGTGAAGGTGAATTACTTGAATTATTAGAAAGAGATCGGAGTATAGAGTCGTATTAAAGTAGCCATGGAGAAAAGGGAAAAAACAACTGAATGGTGAAGAAGCTCCATTAAAAATCCTGAAAACTGTTTATTAATCAATTCATAAAGCCCTGAATCGTAACTGAATCAAATGGTGGGGCACCATGTAAACCTAGAACTAAACACAAGCCTTTAATTAATAATAAAGTCTTTAATCTGACTGTGATCGTATGAGTAAACATCTGTTTGGATACATACCTGAGTTACAGGACACGGAGCCTTTGCCATGTTTTGCATCCACAACCCAAGTTGCCTCCTTCCCATTAGGACCATCCGTCACATTAAAAGCAAACACCCCACCGATCTTCTTGACAAGCGTCTCTCCATCCTGCAAGAAATAAACAGGATTTTTAAATTCCATGAAGTATTTCTCGGCATGCAGTAGGTATAGATAAACAGATCCTGCTCACTCTAGCAAATCTAATTCTGAAGTTCCTCGCTGTTGAGTGAAAAGCCTGACGTGTACGAGTGTGATCAAAATCACGTCTGTCTAAATGTACTGCACTGCTAAAAAAAAAAACACAAGAAAACGAGCAGAGTGAAACTACAGGGAAAAGTGGAAGTGTTGTTCTGAATCTGCATGAGACCAACTCCAAGTCTGTTTTCATTTTACTGCATCAAGTTAAGACTATTTGCAAAGAAACGACGTTGCCAACCAATTAAAGTTTTAAAATGTAACTACAACCTTTACAACACAGATGGGTAACTAGAGTACCCGTCAGCCACAGTTTAGTGTAGATTATTTTCATTTATTCTTTACTTTGTACCATCTGCATTTCAGCACAGTGTACAAATAAACTCCAACACTCACTGGAAAACAAACTTGGCGCACAAACCTCTTTTAGTGTTACGATTTTAAGTACATGGATTTTATATTGTGGAAATTTAACCCTCTGGGGACCAAGGGTATTTTCGAGAAATAAACTTTGCCTGACTTTTTCTTTGTTTAAATGCTAATAAACACCACCTTTCAATGCTCCATAATGTCCTATACCTTGTTTTTTATTATTTTAAATTGATATATCAAACTGCTATGTAAATGAGGCTCCTTTGCTTGAAATAAAGAGTATTATAATTTTGAAGCATGACTAAAGGTACTGAAGGGGACTGAAGCTTTCCGAAATCACTGTCAGCTGCACACACTGTATCTGTTACCAAGTTATACATCTGTTACGACGCCGTCGTGTCGTTCATGTTGAAATAAACTACTTGAGTAATGCAAATGTTTGTTTGAGCAATTACGCATGGTATGCGTGTGTAAAAGCTGTTGTTTTCATCATTTATCGGCCTTGTAAATACAGAAGGAAGCTATCCGACTGCTAATGACACCGATGCAGAGTGATTGACACTGTTTGGAGGCGTTTCCTGAGGCATCATCGGCTCTGATTGGACAAAAACGTGTCATGCCCCAAAAACAAAGGCTCTGATTGGAACATCTATTTTGACACAACACTGTATCACTTATGAATGGGCTACAGTGATGTCAGAACTACCGTCTGAAAGCCCGGAGTCTCCCGATTAAGAGGAGGAAAAAAAGCAAGTTTCTATCTTTTATGGTTACTGAACTGAGACGTTTTCTACAACTTGTCCTCAACTTTTGCTCGCGAGCTTATGATATGCTCTTAGAGACTTGTATGCTGGATGTTCATGAATGTTTCAAATAAAAGAAATAGCTTAACATATTGTGAAGTGTTTTTAATTCCTGCCCACTCCACAGGCCTGCAGGTAACCTGCAGGAAAACACTGAAATGTCTTCTTTGGGTTTTGACTTTGCCGTTTTAAAATTCATGAAGTGAGAGAGAGAGAAAAGGTTTTGGCAAGAGTAAAGGAAAGAATTTAAAACACCTCACCCCTGTTTATGTTTATGTAAAGTAACACTGAGCTATGAAGAAAAACAGAAGTCTAAGGATGAACACATAACTGGATGCATAAATACGACACTTCATTCAGATCACAAGCAAATTAGGAGGAAATAAGTGGGAGTCAAACGAGAAACTTACCTGCTCTAGATGTCTTTCAATCTCTTTA
Source organism: Telmatherina bonti (assembly GCF_933228915.1). NCBI lineage: Eukaryota > Metazoa > Chordata > Actinopteri > Atheriniformes > Telmatherinidae > Telmatherina > Telmatherina bonti. The sequence goes on from NC_136625.1 coordinate 33,269,886, forward strand.
AAGATGGGGTAAGCTTTAAAGTCCTCCACACTACTGCCTGAGCTGCTGGCGGCTGCACCTACGAGGAACCTTTGGAGGGAAGTAATACGAACTCAGTGCAATGCTTTCTGGTTGTGTAAGGTTGTTTCCGTAAAACTAGTTCAGTCTTGTCCTGAATCATGCGCCGTAGGCACGCTGACTTACACCGACCTAAAATACAACGACAGCACACTGAAAAATAATCCTAAAGTAAGTAATAAAGTGAAAAAGATATAAAGTATCAATGTAACAAATTATTTTTACTCAAGTTTTTGAAGAAAATAAAAGTACTAGTAAAATAATAAAAGTGTAGTTTTACTGCACCACATTTTACTTTTACTTGATTGAGCTTGAGCGAAACCCTACGTACTACTTTTTTCTTTACTTTTTCTTTACATTTTATCATTTACTTTCTGATTCAAATCCGAGTCGGTTTGCCTGGAAAGTTTGCTTCATTTGGCGAAATGTAAATGTATGAAACAAATTCTGATTCGGATCAAAGAAGCGGATTCGGTTTGCCTACAAACGCAGGTCTCGGTCCGTTTCAAGCGGACCAAATACAGGAAGAGGACTACCAAAAGGTTTTCCTGCTTTTAACGTAGTATTGCATTGTGGGTAAATGCATAATGATGGCGTTAAGGCTCCTCTGCCTCATGTGGTGTTCATACTGCGTCTGGTACTGGATGTTTTTGGGGGTTTTTTTACCCTGCGTTATGCAGATTTAAAGCACGCACTACTGGAAAAAGAAGGTAAACTTTTAGACAAACCAATTAAAGGATACAACTTTTTTCCTCTGGTTTATTCCTCAGCTGCAGATTTCCGCCTTACGGGCCCTGTTCACACCGCATCAAAGTGAATGTTTGGTAATCAAATCATTCAGATTTTTCCAAACACACTGAAGGTATCAATAACAGAAATCCTCGTGCTTCTTGTTTATGGGAGTTTAAAGGGGTCCTATGATGGTATTTGGAGTTTTCTGAGCTTTCTACAGTGTTACAGTGTTGAATCCTCATCAGACATGTGAACGGCACTGTTTTTTTTTATCACCTAAACGCATGTTTGAGTTTGAGTTCCAGCACGCTCTCCGTTCGGTTTCCATGGCGACGAAAAATGCGTCGTTTTAGAGAGTTTTTTCTACTTGGAAATCCTTGTGACATCCTGGGGGATAAGGTTCGGTGATTGGTTACCTTCTACTGGTTAACAAGGGCATGTACAAATACATCAGGCGGGTGGAAAACGTGGGATAAAGTTATTTCCAACGATGGCTGGTGAGTTTACCAAAGAGAGACATCCTGCTGCATTCGTTGCTGTGGGTTGCTGTTTTCCACTTCGTTTTCAGGGTCTGATTCAGGTTCCAACATGTAGGGCTGTATGCTATGTGTTGACATGGTATTTTGTTTTTTTATTGAGTTCATATTAGCCTAATCCTTCTGTTTATGAGATGTTACAATGACAGCAAAAGCAGGTGCGGTGCGCGCTCCCGATGTAGCGCGGTGGCGGGAGGCGGGGCTTAATGCGGAAGAGTCTCAATCCACTCGTTTTGCCCGCAGGCTGATCTGACAGCCTACGGAGAGGGTCGGATATAAAGCCATTTGTGACAATAACTCGATCAATCTCAGCCCTTCTGGTCTCAGAAATTAAAATAAATTAGCCTGAAATGCACATAATAGTTCCACCTTAATGAACTGTAATCAGTTTTCACAATTCTTTGAGTGCCGATTCAATTTAAATTGTGATTTCTCGGTTTTGGTGAATTTTACTTTGCGTTTTAAACAGCAGAGCATGTGAAAAAATTGCACGATGACCAAGTTCACAGATTATATCACGAGCCAGATTTCCAAAAAAAAAAAAAAATCAACTGTGTGTCAGTTTTTAAAATTTATTCAGCAGCAATATATCTGAAGCAGCTGTTCAAACTCATACTCTTGTTTAAGAAGCTTGAACTGCATATAAAAGTGCTGGTTTGAGTTTCTGTTGGCTTTCCGCTGCTGTACGCTTGGCTATTAGCTACGTATTTACCTCAGGATGGCGTCTGGCTAGGTAGGCAGTAATGTCGGTTGTCAGTACATCACATGTGTATTACAGAGTTTATAAACAGCTTTTGATGTGTTCAGCTCTGCTTTTCCCTTTAAAGCAAAAAAATCCAAAATGTGTCCACACTTTTAACTTAAAATGTGATGGAGGAGGTTTTATCTCTGCCCATTTGTACAGGTTGTCCGCCATTCTCCGTCTTCTGTTTACGTGTTTTCCAAGATATAACATCATGTTATTAGACGGTGGAAAAAGAGACATTTCGCCCCCTGCTGGAGAAAAGTTGTAACTTCTTTCCATCTGGCATCGAAACATAAACATTTAAAACTGAAACAAAAAAAAAACAACAATTTATCACCAAAATAATCAATTTAAAAATTGAAAAACCAAAATTCCCAATTTTTATGTCAAACAATTTTTTCTCCCACCCCTAGTAATCAGCAGTGCCAAGGCTTTTCCCCATCAAGCGCCTCCTATAGACGGCTTATTCAGCATACATCTAGCATCTTTCCTAACCTGTTCACTCTCCCCAACCAGCAAAAGACGATCTTACAATGACTCTTGTTTTGTCTATATTATATATATATATATATATATACATACACACATACACACATATATATATATATATATATATATATACACATACACACATATATATATATATATATATATATATATATATATATATATATATATATATATATATATATATATATACATACACATACACACATATACACATACACATATATATATATATATATATATATATATATATATATATATATATATATATACACACATACACATATACACACATACACACACATATATATATATATATATATATATATATATATATATATATATATCTTCGTGAAGTTTTATGGTCGGAAAGTTACGTCCGACCATAAAACGTTATGGTCGGACGAAGTTACGTCATGCTTCTTTAAAGTCTAACCCCAAGAAGCCTTTTGTTAATTTACTTCTTATAAACATGGAGTGTTTGCAAATCATGCACATTAAATTGTTTATTCACATCCCTGTCCAGTGCCATCTGACCTGATATCACTTCCACGCTCTAAATACAAATGCTCATGTAAGCTACATTAAACACAGCCAGCTGTAGGAAACAAACAGGACATTATGTCCACCCATGTCTTTATAAATTACCAAAAAAAATGTCAGTGACCTAAATAACATTATTACATATAATGAAATGAACATACTATAGAGTCCACACAGTCATACTTTGTCACTTAAATGGTTAAATAATTAATTTATGAAGAAAGTGAAAGATTAAATTATATTTCAGCATTTTGTTTAGTTCAGCTGCAGAGTTACATGAAGTGGCCCCTTTCTGTAAGGAAAATTAAGAAAAATCTGCAGTCAGACTAACATGAACAGGGCCCAGACTGCCTCCAAACATGGCTTGGATCTGTGTGTTCTCCATGCATCACATGTTTGTTCACATCGTTGCTCAGAGCTGTCCGCTTCTAATCAGATCACTGACGATGCATGTAAACAGCGCGTGTAAACAAGGCCTTTCAGACAACAAACACTTGAAGGCCATTAAATAATCATTTGACCAAGTGGTAATAAATAAATGAAGCATATCTGTCACCTAGACTGCTGTGGGAAGCCCATCTTGTAAAGTGTGACAACCACAGCTCCTCCCAGGCCAATGTTGTGCTGCAAGGCCACTTTCGCCCCTGGGACCTGCCTCCGGCCCGCCTGTCCTCGGAGCTGCCAGCACAGTTCTGCACACTGGGCCAGACCTGTGGGAGAATCAGCAGAAAGACAAGGACAGAAACCGAGGACAAGGACGGTTAAAAAAAAAAAACCAAATGGAAATCTGCTTCTACTGACTAAAAAAAAACCACAGTGAAATACAGGAACATGAAATGAATCCATTTACAGGAGGGGAAAACAGGCTTGTTTATTGCTAGTAAGACTACAGAACTAAAGCAAGATGCACTCGTTTTAGTATGAAGATGCACTTAATGCACAGAACTAAAAGCTCCCCAGTTTATTAATTTCAAAAGACGCATACTGCAGATTTTTTAATACAAATCTGATCCACATTCATGTTTTGCTGCAAATGGAAAAAGTAAACACATGCTTAAAAAACAAAAACAAAAAAAAAACAGTTTGTTTCATTAAAATCACAAAAAACCTTGAATTTCACACAATATCTAAAGCCTTCTTTAATATCTTAAACTTGGCTGAAAGATGTGATTTCAATTGTGGAAGAAACTCAAGTGATCCTTGAGTTTCACACATTTTATTAACATTTTAATAACATTTTAACTAAGAGTTTAAAAAAAAAGGGACTAAATAATTTGTCATGTTATCTGATTATTGTCCGTATTAATCCTTTATAAACCGGAATAAAATCCCATCAAGATCCTTTGCATGGGTGGTGTGGTGGCACGTCGTTTTTCTTCTTTACCACCACTTGGAAGTAAGTCTAGCAACTTAAACTTGAAACCTGAGTAGACCAGTTCTGCTTTCTTCTGGTTTTAAGAAGAAAAAATAACAAAATATGAACAGGATCACACTATGTTGCTTCTAACGTCTCAGGCTTCAATCTGACTAATTAGCAGCTTTCAGTGACGTATGGTGACTTAAGAAATGTAAAATTATACATTTTAGCAAATATAAACTTTCAGAGCTCAAAATCCTTTAAAATATTTTTACCTTTTCTTTAAATTAAATTATAATATGTAAAATAATAAATCTGACTCTAACAAGTGGCTTGGTCAAGAGGACATCAGTGCATGTCAAAAAAAAAAAAAAAAAAAAAGGAATGCCACAAAGTGTACTAAAATAATTAATATTTTAGCAACTTCATTCAGCCCAACAAGTTTTTAGTGCCATCATTGAGATCATGAGATGCAAGTACTCAATTTCAAAAGATTCTTGATGTCAGTCATTCCCACTGTTGCCGCGTGCAGCTCAGGATGGGAGATTGGATCGAAGTCATGACTCAATGTAATCAGTTGGTTTCTATTAGAGGATATGTATGAATTGACTTGAAATGATGTGTATGTAAAGTGCTTTGTGACAACACTGTTGTGAAGTGGCGCTATACAAATAAAGCTGAACTGAATTGGAAAGCAAAAAGTAACAAAATGCCCAGGTAGTAAATGAGCTCCAACATCTTCAGCTCAGTAAGATGTTCCGAGGCGCAGCTTGTTTCCCCAGGTCAGTCCAGACTCTGGAAACATTTAAGGGATAAGTCACACACACCATACGGCATAATGGTTATGACTCATTGAAGACGTGAAGACAGACTGATCAGAACCAAGCCAAGATGAGCCTTGTATATCTGAGAGGAAACTTCAGAGAGCCCCTTGGTTTGGCCGTACAGATCACAACGGTGAGTGGGAAAACTGCGACTGGTGCGCTCCAGCTTCTCAGAGTTCAAAGCAGTCGGGAACAGGTGACACCATGACCAGGTAGTTGGTGTTCCAGGTGCAACAACACAGAAAAATAGTATTATTTCTGTTTGTTTGCTCTATGGTTGTTATTTCTTGGGGAAAAACCTGGAATTAATTCTAATTACAGTCAGATATAATGCTGGTGATGCTGTTGTCACGACTACATGAGGTGGGCATGGCTCCGGTTTCTATAATAAGGATCAAGAACAGAGGAGATCTTGCGTAGGTTTTGATGTGCTTTCCTCTAATGAGGTGAATTTTTCAGTACTTTGGGTGCTGGGCTGTTAACAGAATGATGTCTACCTGCAGGTTTTTCTGTCCTGCTGCAGGAAATGACACAAGGCGCAGCTACAATGATGGTAGGATGATTAAATACCCATAGTTCATTGTGACTTGTCTGCAGTTTCTCATATTGTTCTTGTATCTTTACAGTGAAGATGTTTTATCTCATGTCTTATGTCTGCTCAGGTTGGTTTTGTTTCTGCAGTGTTTTGTGTAGCTAACCACAGGCTCCGTAGCAGGACTAATCATTGTTCTGCTCTGTCCCTGTCACATGCACTGTCATTTCAGAATTTTGTACTGACCCATGGGATCAAATTATACTTTCACCAGTTCAAAAGGTGCCCATCTGTGGCGTTAGCTGCCTTGATGCCCGAACCCCACCCCACATCAGTAACAAATAGACTTCTGCCACTACTATATTATAAGAACTTTTATGGACAAAGATCTTCCTTTTATGTGCTGCTGACCAAAGCCTGGAGGAAAATTCCATGTCACGTTAGGACTACAACAACACCAAGACTGTTTAAATGCTTTAGGTGCTTTTTATGTCCTTGAAGATGTGTTGTGTGTCTGTTTGTGTTTCTGCAGAACCAATTTTCTGCTGAAAATGTGTTTTTTGCTGAATTATGTCTGGTTGCTTTAAATCGTTTCCTGCATAAAATAAACTGTTAAAGTGAAAATATTTTTTCTAGACAGGTTGGTGTTTGGTCGCTGCAATGAGCTGTCTGTGTGTGTGAGTGTGCAGGTAAGAAGACGCAGTCAAGCGGTAACTTTTTTATATTTTGTGTGATTAATCGGATTTTAATCTCAACTACGATCTGGGGGTCCCAGGTTGGGATGCTCCTCCTCTGTCCCGTGTTCCCGAGGGGGTCCCAGGTTGGGGCGCTCTTCCTCTGTCCAGAGTTCCCGGCGAGGAGGTCGCTCCTTCTCCTCCGTCTCCAGTGTCCGGCGAGGAGGTCGCGCCTTCTCCCCCGTCTCCAGTGTCCGGCGAGGAGGTCGCTCCTTCTCCCCCGTCTCCAGTGTCCGGCGAGGAGGTCGCTCCTTCTCCCCCGTCTCCAGTGTCCGGCGAGGAGGTCGCTCCTTCTCCTCCGTCTCCAGTGTCCGGCGAGGAGGTCGCTCCTTCTCCTCCGCCTCCAGTGTCCGGCGAGGAGGTCGCTCCTTCTCCTCCGTCTCCAGTGTCCGGCGAGGAGGTCGCTCCTTCTCCTCCGCCTCCAGTGTCCGGCGAGGAGGTCGCTCCTTCTCCTCCGTCCCCAGTGTCCGGCGAGGAGGTCGCTCCTTCTCCTCCGTCCCCAGTGTCCGGCGAGGAGGTCGCTCCTTCTCCCCCGTCTCCAGTGTCCGGCGAGGAGGTCGCTCCTTCTCCTCCGCCTCCAGTGTCCGGCGAGGAGGTCGCTCCTTCTCCCCCGTCTCCAGTGTCCGGCGAGGAGGTCGCTCCTTCTCCCCCGTCTCCAGTGTCCGGCGAGGAGGTCGCTCCTTCTCCTCCGTCTCCAGTGTCCGGCGAGGAGGTCGCTCCTTCTCCCCCGTCTCCAGTGTCCGGCGAGGAGGTCGCTCCTTCTCCCCCGTCTCCAGTGTCCGGCGAGGAGGTCGCTCCTTCTCCTCCGTCTCCAGTGTCCGGCGAGGAGGTCGCTCCTTCTCCTCCGTCTCCAGTGTCCGGCGAGGAGGTCGCTCCTTCTCCTCCGTCTCCAGTGTCCGGCGAGGAGGTCGCTCCTTCTCCTCCGTCCCCAGTGTCCGGCGAGGAGGTCGCTCCTTCTCCTCCGTCCCCAGTGTCCGGCGAGGAGGTCGCTCCTTCTCCCCCGTCTCCAGTGTCCGGCGAGGAGGTCGCTCCTTCTCCTCCGCCTCCAGTGTCCGGCGAGGAGGTCGCTCCTTCTCCCCCGTCTCCAGTGTCCGGCGAGGAGGTCGCTCCTTCTCCCCCGTCCCCAGTGTCCGGCGAGGAGGTCGCTCCTTCTCCCCCGTCCCCAGTGTCCGGCGAGGAGGTCGCTCCTTCTCCTCCGTCTCCAGTGTCCGGCGAGGAGGTCGCTCCTTCTCCCCCGTCTCCAGTGTCCGGCGAGGAGGTCGCTCCTTCTCCTCCGTCCCCAGTGTCCGGCGAGGAGGTCGCTCCTTCTCCTCCGTCTCCAGTGTCCGGCGAGGAGGTCGCTCCTTCTCCCCCGTCTCCAGTGTCCGGCGAGGAGGTCGCTCCTTCTCCCCCGTCTCCAGTGTCCGGCGAGGAGGTCGCTCCTTCTCCCCCGTCTCCAGTGTCCGGCGAGGAGGTCGCTCCTTCTCCTCCGTCTCCAGTGTCCGGCGAGGAGGTCGCTCCTTCTCCCCCGTCTCCAGTGTCCGGCGAGGAGGTCGCTCCTTCTCCTCCATCTCCAGTATCCAATGAGGGGGATCCAGAGCCAGGCCTGCCCCCGTCGTCTCGGCCTCCCGGCCGTCCTCCAGAGTTGGGCCCTTTGGTCTCTTCCCCCGGCCCTGTGCGCCTGGACTTTGCTTTTCCCCTGGTCCCTCCTCCGGGCCCCCTCCTCCCACCCATCTCTGGACTCTGGACTTTTTTGGGCCATCCGGTGGCTGGCCCTTAAGGGGGGGGGTACTGTTATGATGTGGTGGTTTCTGTTTTGATGTGGTGGTTTCATTCAGTGCCTTAGTTTCTAGTTTCCTGTTTTATTTTGTACTTTTTCCTGTTTAGTTCTCTTGGTTCTTGTTTAGCTTCATTGATTTTCTGTTCATTGGTTTCACCTGGGTTCATTTGTTTCACCTGTGTCTCATTTTGTTCCAGTGTTTTGTACCCCTCTGTTTCAGTTGTGTTTGGATCATTTTGTTGCCTTACATGGTTGTTAGTCTCCCTGAGTACCTCTGTTAATTAAACCTTCTGGAATCTACACCTCCCTGCTTTCTCATCTCTGTGTTTGGGTCCACATCTCCACTTCATCATAACAGTTCTGGGTGTTTTAAAGACACACTACAGAACTTTTGCCATGTTTCCCCATCATAGGCCTCCTATTGACGGCTAATTCAGCATCCATCCTGAATCCTACCTTAGCTCTCAAAGACTCAAGAAACTCAAACCAAAGGCTCTACCACCTGAGCCACTGCCACCCCTACAGCAAAAGCTGACAAAACAAAAAAAAAAAAAAAAGAGCATGGGTGGTCATTTATGGTTTCTGTTTATATAAAACCGGGCCTGATTGCTTAAAATAAGCAAATGATCGACATTCTGTGAAAGGACCAGAGAAGTCTCTAAATGTAAAGCAGTATGCTCGCTGAGAGAGGTGCCATAATGACTCCTAATCTGACAACTTACTCTGCAATCGCTTCAGTGACAGCTCTCGGGCTATAGCTATTGTTAAGCATTTTATCCTGTCTGCTTAATGAGATTTGAATTCTCCCATTATCCCAGCGAGCTAAAAGACTTAAAGGGGAAGGACTTGTTTGCCTTTCATAATCAGCTGTACTTGCTTAGTCTCAAGCACTTGTCTAAATACCAATTCAATATATATCTACCAATGAGCTCATTTCAATGCAGAGCTACAGAACTCTTCAGAGAGGTGGCTCTGAGCCGCAGGTAGAGCTTCTGTCGCCTCAAGGTTGCCAGTTTGATTCCTGCTCCCCCTACACTGCAGGTTAATGGGGGGCTTAAGTGTTCTCTGAGGATAAATGCGGAGGGACGCGTCAGCGTCAGGAGGGCTATCCGACATAAAACGTGCCAAAGTTCAAGCCCATAGTTCCTCCATCACAGCTCGGTAGTTAGAAAGCTGGTGATTGGCTGTAGCGAACCTTTCAGGGAAAAAAGCCGAAAGGGGAACAACAACATTTACTTTTACTTTTCATTTACTTTTTCATCATAGACGTGTAGCATCAAGGTCGCTCCATCCCTGTCCAGGGTTGGCAGGCAGGTTGGTATGTAATTAAATTTAATATAAGGATAAATTCCCACAATTTCACATTCAAAATGCTCAGATACCGCGACTCTTCATTGGACAAAGCGGTTAGGATAATAAATGAATGAATGAATGAATGAAAATGCTAATGAAATCATTTTATACATATAAATAATAATAGACATAATAATATACATTTTATACATACATATACACACATATAATAAAATTATTTCACTATGACATGCAATTAATGAATTACTGATATATTTAATTATATTATTGTGCATTTAATTCAATTTTAAATAACTGATGACACATTTAATGAATTAATTCTATTTTTAATGCATTAATAAATGAATGACACATTTAATAAATTAATTAATCATTTATCTAATTAATACATTGTGGCACTTTTACTCCTCTATATCAGATAAAGAAGTAGCTCTTCTATGATTCTTCTCAGAGCAAAAATGTGTCGAGAAGCTTCTTTTTATTTCACATTTGAAGGGAAATGAAATGATGTGTTAATTTAACAAAGATGGTAAGCGATGAACTGATGGCGATCAGGGATCCCTGAAAGTCACATCATCATGTAAAAATTAATAATTTCCTCCAGAGATGCAGTTCCAGCACAGCATCTGCAAATATTTCTGCTGAACGTGCTCAGTTTGCACACAGGGAGAGGTGGGGGGGTAATGACTCACAGCGAGTACTATAATTACTATATATTATGCTACCATAAAGAAAACAAGTCATTATTGATAGAGCAATGTGAGGGAGCTGCACGGTTTGATCGTCCTTGCTGACATAAAAATGACATGGTAAGGAGTCATCGCAGCCGAGCTCCTCACACACAGGATCGCTTTTTACTGCTAACCAGGAAGGCATCAGCATGAGACTGATGCCACCTGGTGGCCAGAGACTTAACTACAACAACCTGAATATGCACTTAAAGAGGAGAAATCTATCCTGAAAGTGACCGATTTCTGAAAGGTTATTCAACAATGAAACCAAATTTATAAGAATTACCCAAATGAAGGAGAGTTGTTCATCATAATACAATATTCTGGAAAGAAAGCATTGCTATGAATCATCCGAATGCCCAAATATTACAGCTATTCCTTAAAGGCAAAACATCATAAAGAAGAAAATGCTGAATTGAAAAAAAAAGAATATACTGTCAATGTGAAACAAATAGTTTTTAAAAGGCTTTATAAAATGATATTTCTCACTTGTGTGCTGTCCATAGAAACGATCCATGAAAAACAAGAAGCAATTAAAACGGTCTTGGGACAGTCATGTGAAAGCAGGCGTTTACTTAATGAAGTTGGAGACATAACAGCCCTCGTCAAATATTTTCAACAGTTTAACAAGTGATAAACATGCTCTCAGACACGCTGATTACTGATTATGAGGAAGTCCGTTTGGAGCCTCGAACTGTACATCTAACATGTGAAACGAGCCATGAAAACATCCGCAGCAAATGGTTTATGGAGCAGATGTGACCATTTAAAAGTGGAGTCATGAGCTCTGCATACCTGTTGCACCCAGAGGATGTCCCTTAGAGATGAGACCACCGCTTGGGTTGACCACAAACTTGCCGCCATACGTGTTGTCTCCTCTGTCGATCAGCTCTCCAGCTTTACCTGCAAACAGAGACGTGATTTTTACTGTTTTATTACAGTCATTGGAATCACCAAACCAAATACAACATTGCATATATGGAGGCTGTATTTCCAGTCCATCCAGCTTGTCGTGTATTTCAGTCGCACTGGTACTGTACAGTTAAAAAATCAATAAAAAGGTTGCGCTGTGACACGGGTCCAGATGTCAGTCCAACCTGATCAGGCAGAATAAAAATCACAAATGTCTGTTCCTGTAGTTTTGTCTGTGATAATTTCTATTGTGTAAATGTAAAAATTAGGGGGGAAAACAACATGTGCAATTAGAAAATCAGGCTTCAATCATGAACTTACAAGTTCTCAGATTATTTTCTGTTATAAATCCATCTTTAACTAACAGTATATTGCAGGTGTGTGATGGTTTTAGCCTCCAAATACTTCTGCTGGAAACATAGAAGTCTATGAGAAAGGCTGAATCCTGGTTGATGAGAATAAAAAGCAAAACAGCCCTCAAGGATCATTCTGGGTGACAAATATTATTTATTTTGTCTTCATAAACCACGTAAACCAATCTTTTTACCATTTCCATGTTTTGTATCTATGTTTTGCAGCATGACTCCACTTACATATCTCTACACACGAGGACATAGATGCAATAAAAACCAGAGGTGGTTTAGAACATGTAAACTCACTAACAAAACAAAAACAGCCTGTAGCGCTACATGTCAACGCCTGCGTCCAACTGGACGCACAGCAGTCCACCAGCACCTCGATGTCCTCAACTGTTTGATTTCATGCTTATGTTGTTCTCACTCTTATACGTAAATCACTTTGGGAAAAGCCTCTGCTAAAAGGACTGTATAACATAACATAACATAATATAAAATAATTAGAATTATAATACAATACAATATAATATAATATATAATATAATATGTAATATAATATGTAATATAATATAATATAATATAATTAGAATAGAACTACTGACTCCACTGTCAACATCCCACTTTAGATGGATTTGTTCCTACTTTAAACAAATAAACTGACTTAGGTGTTTTCATGTATAAATTTCTCTCCATTTGTGATTAAACACGAACCACGATGATGGATCCTTGAATCTGTGCACGTTAAAGAAATGGAAGAAGCGCTCCTGTTCTAATCCTCCAACAACTTCAGAGCTGGAGTCTAGTCCAGGAGCTCCATTCATACCTTCTGCGCATAAACCCAAAGCCTCGTAGGTGATGAGCTCATTGGCTGAGAAGCAGTCGTGCAGCTCGACCACGTTGACGTCACTCGGCTTCAGACCTGCAGTTTCAAAGCACTTCTTTGCTGCCAACCGGGACATGTCGTATCCAACCTAAACAAATATAAACTGTCACAAACACTTGCAGGAGTGAAGTTTTCCACAAGACATTTCTCATTAGTGTTACCATCTTAATGCAGCTGTTTTCTTCAAATGTGGAAGCCAGGTCAGTCACCATCTCCTGAGCCACAACCTCCACTGCCTGCTGTTCCAGATGATGCTTCCTGACGAAGGCCTCGCTGGCCAAAATGGCAGCGCCTGCGCCGTCTGAAGTCGGGCTGATGAGACAGGAACAGTAGTCGTGTCAGGAATGACCATTTTTTTTAGTTTCTTCCCTGCAGCTATGTTCACAGTTCCAAAAGCTAACAGAGTCTTGATGCTTGTGATAATTACCAGCACTGCAGGAGAGTAAGGAAGTCGAACACCTTCCTGGATTTCATCACCTGCTCCAAGCTGTACTCTTCCTGGAACTGGGAATAGCTGCAGGAACAGGAACAGAAACGACATATGAACAGCTGTGGAGATGGTATTAAAGAGAACGACTGCAGCGATGGCTGTCTTACGGGTTGTTGGTGGAATGTTTATGGTTTTTCCAGGCAATCTTGGCAAAGTGTTCCGGCTTTGTGCCTGAAAGAGAAGCCAACATTTTCAAATTATGTAACGACTGAGTTGGGACTGGGCGATTTATCGGATTTTAATCTCAACTACGATCTGGGGTTTCAACCATCATAAAACTAAAAGAGTGTGATTATTTTTCTCTCTGCAGTTTCCTCTCCTGCTGTCTTCAGCTGCTAATCGAGCGTCTCTGGCGTTGCAGCGCTGTGCTGTAAACTCCTCCCACAGCCGCTTTGCTTTCATTCAGACACTGTTGCCAACTTGACGACTTTCTCGCTAAATCTGGAGACTTTTATTTGTTAAAAGCGACAAATCTAGCAACTTTTACTGGAGTTATTAGAGACTTTTCTGGTGTTTTGGCGACTGACTTGAAGGCACATATAGTTCTGCAGTTACTTTAAGGAAGGAGCAGCGGGAGCCTCTCCCGTCCTAAAGCACTCCCAGGCGGCCAGTCTCAGTCGGCTCCACCTGCAGGTCGATGTAGAATAACTGCAGTAGGTTGTGGAAGTTCACCTAAACATAGTTTATACCATTGTCACTGACAACTGGCTGCATTATTTTCCTATACATAGTTCTGGTAGCTAAATCACTGTAATATCCCTCCGTTACGGGGCATTACCATAGCAACGCATTAACCAGCTGGTTCAGATCAGCCGTCTTTTAACAGGTGAATGAGAGAAACGCGCTGCAGCCTGACAGCGGTTGTTTGGCATAAAAAGTAACATCGAGGCCGACGTAAAAGAGTCCCCATATAAGCGGTAAAAGCAGATTAAACGACTCCGAACCTTGCTCTAGACGGTTACAATGCGCGACACAGAGTCTGGAACACCACGACGCGCAACGTTGTTTAAAATACTGGATAATTGTGTTATAACAATCAAGATCTTAATTTCAGTTAAAATAAGGGTGATTATAATTTTTGTCATAATCGAGCAGCCCTAGTCTGAGCCACATTTCCTGACTTTGCAGTGTTTTACTAAACCAATGGGAACTAGTTCCTTTAGTTTGGATTGTTCTCTGCCATGAAGCTCTGAAATCAATGTGAGTCTCTACTGTTACTTAGTTTCTCTCGTTCATGTATTTGATGGTGACAGAGTGAAGATAATGTTACTCAAGTTAACAGTAATGTTACGATAGGAACAATTAAAAAAACAACCAAACTTCTACATAATGAAAAGTATAAAGATGTTTAAAATTGCCATGTGCACTTGTGCTGTGTGTATTACCATATTTCTCCATATGCTCCCTGCCAGCGTTGCCAAACATCTGTGGTGCCGCTGGTGCTGCCACCATCCCGTAGCGGTTGATCATGACCTCCATGTGCTTGTCCATGGGATTGGTCCGATCCATAAACTACAAGCATTTTAAACAAAGTTTGTAAAGAAGGCAGAAAACCAGAGTGTCAGAGAAAGAACATATATTTGTATATGGAAACATTCCAGACATTCTTTATAAGAGATATAACCACTGCTGTGTTGTTATCTGACTTTAACTGCAGTGTGACGAGAACGGTCCAAGTGTAAGGCCGATCGCCTGTTCCAGTCCTGCCAGATGCTGAAAGGCTTTTGGGAGGAGGCTTTCAACACAACTGCAGCAGTGTGGGACAGAAGAATCACACCAAACCCTGTCACAGGTTTATTTGGGGTGGTGCTACAGGACTGCCACCGCTGTGACCTTCGCCATGATTAGGACCCATTTACACTGTCCCAGGTGTTTATGTATCCCTTTTCTGACACACCTGGCTCACAGTAATCAGATCCAACAACCAATAAAGATCTGCACAGTGACCGACTCATTTGAGTCAGGTGTGTTGGAACAGGGATACATGGAATATTTGAATGTGACATCAAGATTGATCCATCCATCCATCCATTTTCTAAACCGCTTAATCCAAATTCAGGGTCGCGGGGAAGCTGGAGCCTATCCCAGCTGGCTTTGCGCAAAAGGCAGGGTACACCCTGGACAGGTCGCCAGTCCATCGCAGGGACACATCAAGATTGATGTAAAAGGAAAAATAAACCCTCCTGAATTTATTGTAGATTTCCAAGGATAACTGGGTTTTATGGCCTTTACCCACATTATGCACAGGTTTCTCCAAGATCGTTAAAATACAGTCACAGTTTCATCCAAACACGATTTCTTTTGTTACACATTAACAAATATAAATAATCTATTCATTCATTATCCTAACTGCTTAGTCCAATGAAGGGTCGCGGGAAGCTGGAGCCTATCCCATCAGTCTTTGGGCGAAAGGCAGGGTACACCCTGGACAGCTCGCCAGTCCATCGTAGTTTAAATAATCTAATTATAAAATAATAATGATCTAAGCCAGGGGTGTCCAAAGACACGAGGGCCACTGTCCTGCAGGTTTTCCATGTATTCCTGCTTCTTCAACACATCTGACTTAATCAAACAGCCTTTGAATTTAAGCACAATGACTGATTCATTTGAGTCAGGCGTGTTGGAGCAGGGATGCATGGAAAACCTGGAGAATTGTGGCCCTCAATGACCAGAGCAGGACACTCCTGATCCACAGATTGGTGTTATACTGAGCTAATTTAATGCTTTTATTCCCTGAACAGGTTCTCTCGCTTGTTAATTCTTAACCTTGTGTAACTACTCCAGCTCACAGATTGCTTAACAGGGTGAAACAGTTACGATCTGGTAAATTTGCAAACAATAACTGTAGTTATCAAATTCTTGCAAATGCTATCCCTTTCTATATTAGAAGAAATAAAATGCTGGGAGTAAATGATCTCTCCTGCAGTGGAGGAAACTAAAGTAGTTGTGGAAATAAACCCCAAAGTTCCTGCAGTCAGTACAGCTGGTCAGTGTTAACTTAGTGGGGGGGACGAGGTTTGACCAGTCATCTCAGCAGGAACTACTTGGTCTCCAGTAAAAATGACCAGCAGTAACACACAAAGCAACAATTACATTTGTAACAGAATTCCAGACATGACAAAGTGAACAATATTTTATGAACTCCGACTCGTCATTTACTGTAAACAGCATGTAGAAGCATACCTTGGCAGACAAAGACCCCCTCTCCATCTTCTCAAAACCAAGAGCAAGCACACAATCAGAAAGACCTGCGAAGTCAAAGAAAACTTTCCAGACATATTTCTGCAGACACTGTTTCTATTCACATGGACCAGACACTTTTTATGAACAAATATCTGCTCAATCCATGTAGACGTGGTCAAGACGACTTGCTGAAGTTCAAACTGGGCGTCAGAATGTGGAAGAAAGAGGATTTAAATGCAGCATTGTTGTTGGTCTGAGTATTTCAGCAACTGCTGATCTAATGGGATTTTCACACACGACCATCTGTAGGGTTTACAGAGAATGGTCTGATAAAGAGAAACTATCGAGTGAGCTGCAGTTGTCTGGACCAGAATGCCTTGTTGATATCAGAGGAGAATGGGCAGACTGGTTGGAGATCATTTAAAGACAACAGGAACTCAAATAACCACTGAGGACCGCATCTGGTGGCACTTCTGTCAGCTAAGAGCAGGAATTTGAGGCTAGAATTCACAGAGACTCATCATATAGGATGAGATTCTCATCATGGATGTGCAGCAACTGTGTGACGCTTCATGTCAACACAGAGCAAAACCTCTGAGGAATGTTTCCAACACCTTGTTGAATCCATGACACCAAGAATGAAGGCCGTTCTGAAGGCAAAACAAGGTCCAACCTTGTACTAGCAAGGTGGACCTAGTGGAACAGCCATCATAATGAGCCATCATAACCTACATCAAACCACAGCCATTAGGAATCTGTATTGGGGAAAGCTACCATTACCATTTAAAAGGTTCTGACTTTATGATATTGAAGGTTTTGTTCCGTCTCACCTCCTTGGATCAGCTGGCGAGCCATGAAGAGAGCCGTGGAGCCTGTTGAGCAGTTGTTGTTCACATTGATGATGGGGATCCCAGTCAGGCCCAGGCTATGGTAAATGGCTCTCTGCCCACATGTGGAGTCCCCTGAGACAGAAGTGCCAAATAAGGCGTATTATGTCCTTAAAGTTATTTTATATGGCCTTAAAATGATCAAATATTTGCACCTTTTGCAAGCTGACTATTAACAAGAATCCAGTGATGATATTAACATAACTTATTCCCAGATTCTGTTCTAAGGTTTTTCTCAACACGTGAAAGCAAGTATATCAGATGTGTTTGTATGTTTAATGTGCAAAAAGCTGTTAAATGTATTAAAAAATGTATTTATTTTGGAACAATTTAGATGTGTAATTCATTACGAGTCTTTAAAATAGTGGTTTGTAAAATAAATTTTGAGAAATTTAAGCACAAATTATTTTTCTTTTTGGTTTACTTCTATTTTCTTTTCCATTTTCAGTTGTTGACAGTTGTTTTTAATTTATAATGTAGGCAACGCATATATGAGCATTTAGCTTCTGCCTCAACCTGCTCAGTCTGTGAAACATTTGGCGTTATTGTTGTATTTATATTAACTGATGATTGCTGACTGAATAAACTTATCCTATATTATGTATTACATGTTTTAACAACATCTTACCATAGACATATCCCACACATGCTTGTTCAATAGCTGAATATGGGATTCCTGCATCAGCTAGAGCCCGTTCACCTATGTTGTAGACAAAAATTGCAACAATTTTAATAACAGATGTAAATACTTATACATGGTGTCACTTTAGTGAATGAACAACATCCATAATTGTAAAAATATGAGGACCTGCTTCCTTTGCCATATCCGGGTAGTCATAGTTGTCTCTGGCTCCGGGCTTATCAAACTGCACCAAAACAGAGAAAATTCAGGCAAATCAGGGATAACATGTTACGAAAAACATGTTAAATTCAATCTTTCTGAAAGGTATTTTATTAACAGATAGTGTTTCTGTGGACACTGATATCATTTATGCTGCCTGAGGGTGAGTTTTTTTCGTCTATCACTTTCTCATAATGCATACTTATCAAAACACACACTTTATTTACAACACACAGGTGGAAAAACTTAATATTATTAACAATAATAATCATAAAAAGAAGAAGAAAACAAAAAAAAAGATCTAATAAAAATATCTATTCACCCCCACCTTTCTCAATTCTGACTCCATGGCCATCCACATGAGTTTGAGTCCTCAGTCTGCATTTTTATGTGCAGAAATACCAAAGTGCAGCGGGGGCAACTGCGGTCCTCGAGAGCTGCAGTCCTGCAAAAGTTAGAAATTTACCTGCTGCAACCCACCTGACAAACATCAGACTTGATTAGCAAGCCTGTGCAGAGCTTTACATCAAACTCTGCACAAGTCTGCCAATTGCCCGTTCATTTGAATCAGGTGTGTTGCAGCAGGGAAACTCCTAACATTGCAAGAATCTGACTCTCAGGGACCAGAATTGGCCACCCTTGCCTTAGCAGTCTATGCCCCCTCACATCAGCTGTTTAAATAAAACTATTTAGGCATTTTCTTTATCCTTTGTCTAAATTTTAAAAAACTAAACAGACATTTTTATGTGTGGTGACTCCAACATTGTTTCTTCAGCTATATAAACTGGAATATTTTAACTCTGTATCGAGAAACTACTACCCCTACATCTAGCATATTGACTTAATATCTTAATGTATCAATGACTATGGACATTCCTGACTTTGCCATCTTAGAGCTGAAGGTATTTAGTATAAATTGCATTCATAAAACAAACAAAATGTGCAAGCATCCCTCCCAGCTTGTATTCTTGTCCTTTTTTGACATTAGGTAAACATATCTGCGCTCTAGATCTTTTACTTACCTTTACAAACCCCATTAAATCTAACTAGCTAGCATGAAATTAGTTTTTAATAAGTATAAACAAATTAAATCCACCAGATGTGCTGTCATGCAGATAGGAACCCAGAAACCTCTTTATTGTCACTTTAACTAGTTATAACATTAGCTGTGTTGTTACTTTAACAGATCTGACCACTGAAGAGAAAACCTTTGACCCACTTTGTTCCTCTGCTGAACATGAACTATGATCTAGAAACCTTGAAACAGCAGGCATCAGATAAGTAGATATGGTTACGAAGTAGGTAGGCCATTCAGTTAACACTAGTTAGGAACTAACTAGGTAACTTCATCATTACAATAAACCATGTTAAACACATGGATTTTAGTTTATTTTGGGATAACTGGGTTTGGTAATGTTTTGGTATGTACCACGAGCAGTCAGAGGACTGTTTGCACAACAAGAACTGCCAAGTTACCCCCCTCAGTCCTTCACACCATGAACTCCTGGTTAACTTTAACTTTACTTGCTAGTTATCTCAGTTTAACTTGCGTTAGCTAGCTATGCTAACCCCCAAACTTCGCCACGGAAGCGTCTTAAAACTGATGCAAAAGATAGAAATAAAATACCTTTGTCATTCCCACACCAATGACAAACACTCTGTTTTTCTTCCCAGGTGCCATGGTCGTCTGTCCAGCTGGGTCTCCACGCAGAAACAGCTGTCTGTGCGCGAGATCAGTGCGCGTTAACCTCAGTCCAACTCCTACAACAAAGATCGTCTATACAACAACAGATGTCTTTCTCTACTGGCTAATAAAGACTCCAGTCTGGTAGGGTTCCGGTGTATCCTTGCTCCAAAACACCTGATGCCCATTAAATGTGCAGAAACTTGGCTGTTGAAGCCATTTTAATTTAATTTAAAGGCTAAGTGACACCTCTTCACATGTTTAAGCTGCTGCAGAACGGCCAACGCCTCTTCCCAACAGCAAACTCCGCCTCTAACTGGTTTGTCATGATTGATTGGTCGTGAACCTCTTACAGCAGGACCACCCACTAAAGTATAAGCACATTTAATATTTGCTAATTTGGAACCTTGTGTACATATATTTATTTATTTATTTATTTACTAATTTATTTATTTATTCATTTATTTCCTACGGGGGATTTGTCCACATTTTCGATTGTTAAAATGAATCATGTTTTTGAAAAAGAAACAAAAAACACCACTTGCCATCTTTTGCATCGGTTATAGGTTTATATGCTTCGGTATTCTTTATAGTTTTATTTTAGCTTGACCATCTTAGCCTACCCGGCCTGTTAATCATGGATGGATATCTATCTATCTATCTATCTATCTGTCTATCTGTCTGTCTATCTGTCTGTCTGTCTGTCATGAGATAGGTTTGTTAAAACTGCTAGACTTGAATTGCCGCTTGGAAACGGTGTTTGTCGTTCTGTTAAAGCGGCTATTTGCCGTTTCCAAAAGGCATTTGCCGTTCCTGAACAGTGACAATGGCCATTCTTACTGGCGCCAGGAGAGGGCGCAACATTGTGGGAAATGGCTTAAAAATCAGGACCATAAATAATATCATTTCATGCATAGTGTCCCCTATAGTGGGCATCTATTTACAAGCGTTTTTTTGTGCATATTTACGAATGAGGGTGGTATTTTTGTAAATAAACCAGTTGAGTGGATGTTAGAGTTATCCGTTAGGCACTCAATGAAGAATAAAGCAATATATGGTATCATTGAGCAAAAAGTAATTATGCAAGTTTGCATTTGTGATAAAACAGAAAAAAAAATGATAAAGCTATATTTTTTAAAAGAGTTACATAGTATAATTCTGATTACATGGTATCCTATTTTACAGATATTTATTGAATACATTAAAATAAATCATAAGTCATTATCAATTGTAAATATCATGAATAAACAGAAAGAGTATCATTGCATTTGTCTGTAGAGGTAAAATACTGTATTTAAAGAAAATCTTGCATTGTTTTTTATTAATTCATGCATGAAAGGGCTCATGTATGCGTATAAAGGGGCTTTGATACAACTTCATCAGAGACACATCTGGAGTGACTGCCCATGGACGATTGATGTATTAAAAAAATGAAATAAAACCAAATAATCTGCTTCTTGGGGCTGTGCATCCTGTGCTCTGTCTGCCCCTGGCGGCCAGTTACCGGCGGGTTCCCGGTTGGTCTCGTCTCATTTGGACCTGTACCAATGAACTGATAGTGGATGTCTTTGGCTTGGGCCTCCCTCTGCGACCTCCTGTGCAGACACTTACTTCAGGCTCATGTGGCTGGGATCTGATCTCGGGGATGGCTGCCAATCGCCCAGATGTTGGTGTCCTCTTAGTTTTGTGTAGGTGGGGTTCCATTGGCATGCTCACCCTCCTTTGAACACTTTTCACCCCATATATTTTTCATGTGACACTGTGTTGTCCTGTAGGTTTACGCACTAACAGACATTTTAAGTTAATCTATTTTTTCAGTGATTCTGGTTTCAGTTTAAGTACGTTTGTTTGTTTCGTTTTGTTTTTTGGTTTTTTGCTATGTTTTCTTTATATCTTGTTTACCTCTATTACTCTTGACAGTTGTTGACTTTGTCTTCCTGTGACAAAGATGAACCGACCAACTTGAGACCATGCAGTGCCCAAAGGCGAGTCACTGGTTAGACGGCAAACTTATTCATCTTAGAGTTTGTAAATGTTTGCTGTTTGTTGGCTTACTTAATTTATTTGCTAGCTAAACGTGCATTTTGCAGTCTCGCCCAGGGGTGTCCATCTTCGGACCTTGATGGCCACAATCTAGCAGGTTTTCCATGTATCCCTGTTCCAAAACATCCGACTCAAAATAATCAGTCCTTCTTCAGAACCTCATTGGCTGTCGAATCCTTTTAATTGTCTTATGCTCACTTTTATTATGTATTTATTTATTCATTTTGTGTTCTTAGCTGATTCCTTTTAGGTCTTATAGTCTTTTTTTTTTATCTTACGTTCTATTACTCCAGAGTTTTCATCATGGGGATCCACCACACTGGGGGCCTTGCCTATTCAATTTGCTGGGTCGTTGCCATGGGGATGGCCTCCGACAGGTTGGCTCTTGTATTACAGCCATTTGGCTGTGGTACGGATCGGGGCCAACCCTACGTATGGCCATTCCAGTGGCGAAGCACGCTATGGTTATGGGTGTGCTGGCCCCTGGTGTGAGGGGACCCCCAGGATATCATTTCCTCACATTCTGCCAAGCCAGATGTTACCTCTGTTATCTTTATTCTTTTACTATTATTATTATTATTATTATTATTACTATTATTCTCGGTTAAAGAGACGGAAGACTATTTTAGAAGCTTTATCAGGCAACATGAGATTGGGGGTGTGTCAGTATGTGTGGGTGAATGATGATGTGTCTATTTGTTTTACTTGTTGTTTTAATATATATAAAGCACTTTGAGCTGCTTCTTGTTTGAAAGGTGCTATATAAATAAACTTTTTTTTTTAAATTTGATTTAATGGAAGTAATGATTTTGGGATACATTGAAAACCTGCAGGACAGCGGCCCTTGAGGATCAACTTTGGGCACTGCTGGTCTGGCCTGTTGATGTTAATGGCCTTTTTTGTTGGAGCTCATGTTTATTACCATAATAAGAAACCAAAACTGATAGTTAAACTCCAGGATTAAACCCACATTCATTGGTAAGTGATACGATTAATAAGTCATTTACTTTTCAAATATCTGGTAACAAAATAACACATCTGTAAAATAGCTGTTATTATAAGCTTATGAAATAAAAGGACATTACAAGACTAAATGAGCTAAATTGTTTTTTGTTTTTTTTTATTACAATTATTTCCTTTATGTAAATAACATCTGTAATTTTAGGTACAAATGTGTTTGACACAACAAAAGCAACACAAGACATAAAGAAATAAAACATCTTTCACATGTCACAGTTGTCACAGCACTCCTGTTCATCACTATAAATTCCAATCAGCTCGCCAAATTTTCCCTTTCCAAAGAACCCTATGGGTAGAAAAAGCAAAAAAAGGAGCTTATTTTTGTGCCACTTTATAATAGATGTGGTTTTTTTTTTTTTTTTTTTAATAAGAGATGGTTTTTTTTAATTATAATAAAAGTTGCAAAACATATAGGTTCATATTTCGATTGACTTAAAAATAAGAACGAGGTTACCTTTTCTCTCTTTGAAAATGCAGCTGCACTTTGGACACATTTACACATTGTAAATTTCTCTCATTTCCTTTGCCCATTGGGCAACAGGGAGCTTTTTTTGCTAGGGTGGGGGGATGGGACAAGATGGATTGATAACATATCTTTTATCCACACAACAAATTTGGTTTCCCTCCTTCTATTAATATAAATATCTGTAAACCTTTTATTTATTTATGTAAAATCTGAGGTTCTGTTGTTCTTGTGAAGCACTTGGGTCAAGTGAAGTAATCTCAGCCTAAAATAATAAATTTAACTTTAACTGAAAATATCTCTGATCTATATTATATATATATATATATTATGACGTTAAAAGTGTGTAGGGCTACATATAACATATTAATTAAATACACACTCTTCTGAGGTTTTAAATATTACTCACTTTTTGAAAGCAGCAGTATTTATATTTTTCTCATATTCTCTCCGTTTTCTAATTTTGGACTTTACCCTTGTTTTTAAAGTAAGGTGTTCAGGAACCATGGAGGACTACAAGGATGGAGGGTCACCTTTCCCAACCAATGGAGGCGGAGGGACAATGACAACTGTGGCATCTTCCTGTGCTCAGAAAGCAACTTAGCCCACATTTCAAACCATGTTATGGACCAAATATATCTTATAATGTAACTCTACTTTGTCCCTTTGCAACAAGGCTGTAGAGAATGGGATCAAGGAGAAAGTCCTCATCAAAGAGGATCTTTCTCTAAACCAGTGCAGGACTCTTCAGATACATCATGCTTCTGAGATGATCAAAGGCATGAGTGTTGCTCGCCTGACATGCAGGGCTCGCACCACGTCCTGGTCAGCGAGGTAAAGTTAGTTTGATGTTTGATATTCAACAGATATTCGGACACCCAGTCTCCCGACCCAAAGCCACCTCGTCGTGGGGTTAAGATGCACGATGCAACGGTCTTCTCAACTTCATACCTTCCATCTATATTCGAACACCCAGTCTCCAGCTTAGGGTTGGTAATGAATTGCCAACCCTAAGCTGCTTTGTCGTGGGGTTGTGACAGCAAATTTCACCACAGCGGTCTTCACCACCGGCGGATAGTTAGGGACCGTCAACAAATTAACGATAGCAGAATTTAAACATAACTATCTCCGCAACCACAGGGGCTATGAATGTCAAAACAATTTTAAACAGTTTACGATTTATCTGTGAGTTCCACACTGCCTTTATTTTCGCCATTTTCATCTAGTCCTATTTTATATGAATTTTTAATTAATTCAAACATCAATAGGTTTTTACTCACATGACTTACACACCTAAAATCACTGCCTAATTACTCATCCAGTCCTGCCACACATTGCACAGCCTTAATTTTCCTCATTTTCATCTTGTGGGATTTTATATGAATTTTTTTAATATTTTGAAGTTCAATACCTTTTTAGTCATGTGACCTACACACTTCAAACACTGCCTAATGGTTCAGCTAGTCCTGCCACATATTGCACAGCCTTTATTTTCTCTATTTTCATCTTGTGGTATTTATTGTGAATTTTTTTTTTTTTTTTTAAGTTCAATAGCTTTTTAGTCATGTGACCTGAACACGTCAAAACGTTGCCTAATTGCTCATCCAGTCCTGCCACATGTTGCACAGCCTTTATTTTCTCTATTTGGCATCACCATGCACTGACGGAGCCTTATAGGTTGGGTGTGACGCGAGCTTGTTGGCAGCAGAGTTTGGTCAATTTAACTTGATGTGTAATTAGGTATTTATAGTACGTAGATTGTATCACGCCGCCTATCCGAGCTGACGTCTCATCGCGCCGCCATCTTGGATGGGTCTCCATGCGCCTCCAATGCATTTATTTGTAAGGTGTAGGTCCAACCACGACAAGAACTCCACGGATTTTTACCCGTTTTCCCTCACAATTTGGTTTGTTACAAAGGGCAGAGATATTGCTATGATACAGATCACTGTAAAACATTAAAAAACAACGTGCTTTTAAGTTAAAATATTTTGATAAGTCCTATAGTTAGATTAGCTATCTAGCTATCCCTTAGTTATGCTGCGATAGGTTTAGACTGCTGACAGACATTTCCTGGTACACTACGGCTGCTAACTTTCCAAAAACCTTGGAGTAAGATTTAATGAAGACAATCCAAATTTTGCTCTGTTAATAATAAAATATAACACTCAGAAGTTACATTACATTATATCTATATATTCATTCATTTTCATGCAGATGGAGAGCTAACAATGTCTTTGATAGTGTTTTGGTTGAACTAGTTTGCTTGTGAGGACTGAGAATTATATTCTAGGCTATGATGTGATGAGGTGTGCACTGCTTTTTTTTGTCCCTGAAAGACAAGTGCGAGGTGTTTTCGGTACATCTTGGTTAAACCTGTTGAACCTAACAGACAGTGTGAGCAAATTAAACGTTTGGACATTTTACGTTTCATGTTCAGTCTTTTCTCTAAACTTGAATATTTGGCGCAGCCGTGCAGCAGCAGCTCAGTTTCTACAGGAGACTTTGTGAACATATCCTGCTGTAAATTCCACTGCTTGTCAGTTGTCGTGGCATCTGCAGTCTAACTTCTGAACGTTGAATTACAAAACATATTTATTTAGAGATAATTACCTGAATTTTTTCCGCTAACTGGTTGATTTAGCTCATCTTGTTTTTACACAACTGGAGCGAAACCAGTATTATTTGACATGTACTGTTGCAAACAACTCCTGAAAATGATACACCACAAAAATAATGACTTTTGCACGCCGTGTTTCACTTTTGACTTAATTAACTTCACAAAACGAACTTCGCTTTAAACTGTGGAAGGACAGCTACTCCACTAAGTGTCTGCTGGTTGGGCTCAAAACTGCCATCATTTAACCAGCTAACATGATGTAACCACTTATTTTTCCCTCAAACACTTTTCATGTATTAAGGGGATCCTACTTGTTAGGAACTATTTTTCTTTGGCAGAATGATACGAGTTCAGTTATTAAAGTAACGGGCAGACATCACCTGCAGTTAGTTCCACATCTTGATGAGTTAAAAGTAAAAATGTCCTGAAGAGTAAATGCCTATGCATGTGCCGTGTTACCCACAACTATTTACAAACTTGTAACACCGATCAACACAACAAAACAGATGTTCAATAGTGAAGCTAGAATTAGTGCCTTTGTGCTTCCAACTATTCTGACTGCAGTCTATATCTAATTTCTGATTTGTTAATATTTAAGAAGCTGTTTGAGTCAAATAGCCCCCCTTCTTGGTTCTCCTGGAGGCGTTTCTTGTCCAATGTTGTCCACATCCTCATGATGTAGGACGTTTAGAGATGTGACGCACTTTTAGTTTGATCATTTTTAGAAATGAGCTTTTGTGAATGTTTATAAATAGGACTGCCGCAGATCATATAGCGGGATTGTTCTGTCGTTAAGCATCATAGCACAATAAAGCTGAATTTCTGGTTTAGATTTTGACCCCCGAATCTGTTAATGATGGATTTAAAGTGGATGTTTGTGTAATGTTTCCTTTGCTTTGCAGCCATCACCAACATGCATGAATGCTTGTACCTTTTGATACAAGTTGCCATAGACATTTACACTTTTTTTCCATCAAATTTGTTCTGAAGGACCCCATTTTTTGAGTGAATTGGTGTATGCATCTTTAAGGGTTTGATCATTTAGTTCACAGATCCAGCAGGTCTGGTCATGGTGTTGAAGGCTCTGCATGTAACTTTATTGTCACATAAAACTTTTGTTTAATTTTTGCAGCATTGCTCTCTACAACTAAGCATTTCCTTTAGAAAAACCTTATCTTTATCTTATCTTTTTATTTGGATCCCCATTAACTTCAGCAAAACTGC
This sequence comes from Telmatherina bonti, assembly GCF_933228915.1. Classification (NCBI taxonomy): domain Eukaryota; kingdom Metazoa; phylum Chordata; class Actinopteri; order Atheriniformes; family Telmatherinidae; genus Telmatherina; species Telmatherina bonti. Next base: position 33,296,863 of record NC_136625.1, read on the forward strand.
AGCTATTCTTCCCGGGGTCCGACACACAGAAAGCAGAACATTTCACATTATAGGCAAGCAAAAAATGAAAGTAAATGTATCATTGACAAAAAAAAACTAATAAAAGATAATTCTATTACATGCTCAATAAATCAGGAACAATGTCTATTCATATATTTTATTACATAACTGATGAATATATTATATGTATATGTCATACTAGCAAAAGACCCATTTTACTAACATATTTATATAATTTATATTTATTTGATAAATATGGCTGACAATGTTATATGTATCTATTCAAGAGATGTTTATTAACAATTTCAAATGTTTTATAGTAACATCTATTTCCAAGTAACCTATGTAGTTTGGACACACTTTAAACCCAGTATGCCCAAACTTTTGACTAGTAGTGTACTTTTAACCTGCAGAGATTGTCATGAAGGATCCTCAAGCTGAAAATTTTACTTGCCTTTCCTTCCAATATCCTAAATAAAAAGAAAATTTAAACCACATTTGTCCAGAAAACAAAAAAAAAAGTTCAATTTAAATATTTCCAACATCATATAATTGGTAAAAACTGGATCTGTAAATTGTCAGAATGAATAAGCTGTCTGCACATCCTGGACAATCTTTGAACTTTTATTAAGTACAGATGGCTTTGTGAAAAACAGTTTTCCTTAAATCACTTCTGAATTTCTTTTATTTTTCTCTCAGTGCAGAATTTTTTAAGTGCCAGCATAGCAACCAGTGAGGAGGTGGCAACCAGAGTCAGGACAGTTCTCATGGCTTTGAACCAGGCAGGGTAGCCAGGCAGCAAGGTCAGGTCATAATGCAGCGACAGACCCAGTCCCATGATGACAATGAGGGCTCCCTCTGTTATATTGTCCTTGCAGAGCAGTGCCAACCAGGCTAGAAGCGACGGCACTACGCTGTTACCCAGGTTCATCCAGTCTGGCTGAGCAGGGCTGCCAGGAGGGATGGCAAATCCCCAGCGGGCACCTCCTAGAAAGGACACTATAGAGGCTCCATACACCATCTGAGCATATGCAACTTCAGGGTAGAAGGACTGTGTGGCAGCCATCAGCAGAGGCGCAGACAGGAAGGGGATGAGCCCAGAGAAGCCGAGGTACAGAGCAGGTTTGGGTGCCTGGATGAGTGCCTTCATGCTAAAACCTTCTTTGCTGCTGCTTTGATTTGAAGGGTCATGTGATTTCCCATGGCACAGACGTGAGGCATGCCAGCTCATGGACCTGATGCTCAGCAACCTGTCTGTGGAAGTAGGTCTGAGGGGCAGAAACACGGCGGTGTGGACATGACACTTCTGCAGAGCCTTTGATGTGCAGTTTGGTGTGTTGATAATCTGCTGGATGCATCTCCACACCGGAATCTGGGACATTAACAATCAGAATGGAGTTTATATAATTATTTCCTCAACATACTGACAAACACAGTAGCTACTATTGGATTAATTAACTATTTATCAGCTGCAATAAGTCATTTTATTCTTACCCCTGATATTATCCGTCTTCCTGATGCAAATCTCATCATTTCTAAACTGCAAAAGACATATTCTGTTAGCCTTAATAATAAAACACACTCAATATCATGCACACATATTACATGTGTTTATATGGACACGCCAAGCTAAAGTTGCTATCAATCTTAGCATTCTCTGAGACAATGCAAATGGTGTAACAACCTCAGGTACCTAAACGTTACCGGTTAAGATTTTTTTTTACAGTAAATACCTTGTCTGGGTCGATAAAATGTATTTCCAAATAAATAATAAAGTTAATGGCAACTAGCTAAAGTAGAGGTCGTTTGCTCGCTGCCATTCTATCCGTAGTCGATTAAACGCCTGTCTTCTTGGGCTGAGTAAGACAGAGTCTGGTATCGATTGCTCTTTCTGTCAGTGGCGGGGACGTATTAAGTTGTATTCAGAGTTACAAATTCCCATTATTTGTATTATCAGACAAATAGTCTGATAATAAGTCACTTAATAAGTGTAAGTGCTTTATTAGTCCTATATATATATAAAGAGATGTGTTTTTACAAATTCTACTGTTTAGAAAGTTTGGATTCGGAAAACACATTGGATCTTCATTACGTTGCAAAATGACGACAACTCTTGAATGTAGCTCAGTTGAGTCTGCTCAGTGCCAGCGCCAGTGGTAAGCGCACCTAAAACCCAAACAAACATCGACAGCCCTATTCACCAAGAAGTTTGTAATTGTGAAAAAGAACAGTTTCGTTAGTGTTTGCAGATCTTATATGTATATCTTCAACATTTTCTATCTGGGACTATTTGCTTTGTGGAAAGAAGAAAGTACGCGGTTTCGCCATGAAACACTGCAAGTTAGCTCGCTAGCACGTAGCTAGCAGATAAATGTGTGCTACCGCTGCTAAGGTAGCCATTTTGAAACAGTGTTGTTCCAGTCGAGCCAGGTCTGTTTACCTCCTTTGTATGCTTGTGACAGTTGCTTAAAAAGATTGTTTTATGCTATTTAAACTTAACAAACAGTTTTTTACCTGGCCAAGCTCGATGACTGCAATGAGTCATTTAAAAAACTTCACAGTTCAGTTGGTGCGACTTAGCAGGCTAAGTAGCGTTAGCCGTCGGCTAACAGTTGCTAGGCTAACTTAAACCTTGGTTAATTACAGAGTTTTCTAGCTATTTAGTTAAGACAGATTTATTATGTTTATTGCTTTATGATTAATACAGACTAGATACGAAATACCGATACCGCTTTTCGTCTTTAATTGTCTTGATGTACTTTAAACCATATCATTTAGCCTGCTAGCTTGGTGAAACGTGCGTGTAGTGTAAGTATTGAATTGGTCTTGCTGCAGTGTTTTGAAGCATGTGGGCTTCGCTTACTTTATCCTGGTATTAAACAGACTGCTACTGAAACATAGCTGCAGTGGTGTCGTTGCTATTCACGTGAGAATTGTTTCATAGTGAAGTTTATGCTGCATATTATGTCCAACTCATTGATGTTGAGCTGTTACGTAATATAGTTCAGTGACTCTACATTAACTATCTGTAGTGTCTAGTTGTGCAAAAAGCCTAAGTTTTGGAGCTGATTTAATCAATGCATGCTTGAAGATTTTCAGACTGGGATTTTAAGCCCAGTTTCTCAGCATGTTTACAGACAGCATAGGGATACTGGGCCCTGTTTAGACATGCAGCAGTCTTGGGGAGAAGTGCAGAAGAAGATGGAGTTGGTGTTATTTTTATGCTGGTATAAATATTTCACGTGCAGAAGCCGACAGAATTTTATGAAAGAGCCTGATTTCAGTGTGAAATGGATCCACACAGTCGTGACGTGGTTTTGCTTTATTCACACACTTCTCAAATTATATGATAAGGTTCAAAGTAGTTTCTTTGTAAGGTTGGATGTGTCTTGAATTTGAAGGTATTTTGGGTTGTTACAGGAGTATTCGGTAAAGGAGTAGCTTCTTTAATAGTCTTGACATGCTTCAGCTACTAGCTGCAGAAATTTGTAGGAAATGGTCAGTTTAAACTGTATTTTTCTTCTTAAAAAAGCCTGATGCAACCATATTTAAGAGGGTTGATTAAAGTGGCAATAAAATTTATGTGTGCTTTATTTATTTAGCCTGAAAATAGACTAACAAACTTTTTTTTTTCAGTCAACCAACATCAACTTTAACCCAGACAACAACTCTGTGCTTCAACAGAAATACGTTCAGTGTTTGCATCTTTAATGGGTTTTTTTTAAATTTTTTTTATAGCATTCTGTTTAATTCAAGCAAAGTCCTCTAGTAAACCACTGAAGTGACTATTTATATTTGAGCCTGAAGTATTGAAATCATTTTTCTAATGCTCTTTGTGTCTTTATTGCAGATCCAGTCTGGTCTTGTGCACATTACTGTGAACCATCGGCAAGAAAATTCAAAACTGCACTGAATTTTCCTCTTTTCTTTTTTTTTTTGCGAGGGAGGCAAAATAACGTGTAAAAAGAAGGAAAGAAAATACCCATTTTTACCAGTGGTGGATGCATGCTATTTTGTTTTCTCTTTTTTCCCCGCAGTTTTTCATGATCAGAAAAAGAAGTTGATGAAGCGTTTCCTCGGAGGTTATTTTTTTTCTTTTGGACAAAGTTTAGTTGTTGCTAAAGGATGCTCATGAAGGCCTTTTGACTTTTAACCTCACACATCTATGAAATCAGAGCTGAATTCTCTATCTGCTTCAGTCAGAGAAATTGTGCTGTATAAATGGGCGTCTTACAAATGTGATTGTAAAATACGTGAAAGTAGAACTGGCGTGACGATGCACCGTTCAGCGACGTCTCTATTTCACTAACCCAACCTAAAAATGACAGCAATGTAACATAGGGCCTTCCCTCCTTCATTGTCATGTGACTTTGAAACTTTTTGCTTATTATTTTTCTTCAATTGAAGACAGTCTTTTTCACCAGTTTAATGAGGTGAGCAGTGGTTTCCAGTGACCTTCATTGCCAATGAAAGACTGTCTCTGAACTCCTTTTTTTTCTTTTTTTTTCTTTTTTTTTTTTCTTTTTTAGCATGCGATCAAGTAGATATTAAAATGATTCGGTGAAAGGTGAATCAACTCAGACGCTTTCTGGCACACAGTGTGGCAGGACAACACCTGTCTCTCTTCCTCCATCTGGTGTCAAAGTGGAACTGTTGAACAACTACTGTCCATGTTTCAGGGCGGACGATTTTCACAGACTTTTTCCTCACATTAAAAAATCACACGGGTTGGCTTTTCATCACCACTAAGGACAAACACCTGTTGCATCAATTCCTTTTTGCCAATCAGCATCTAATCTATACTGGTTTTGAGTTTTATTCATGACAGTAAACACTGAAGGATTCAGCTTGCGAGGAATAAAAGTTGGATAGATTTCATCAGAGACGTGACTGCTAGAAGGACTGCTTTGGATTCTGGTTAAAGAAGGAAAACCTGCCTCTTGCAGACATCTTTTGCTTCAGCTTCAATCATCTTCCTCCTTTCCTGCTTGGCCAGCTCTCTGGATCACCATTCCAGATCATTCCTGCAAACCCTTTGACTCGACTCCCAAGTGTTTCACCCTGGACGAAGGGATCTGCCTCTGGAGAAAGGGGCTTCACTGTCCTGGCGGAGTGGGAGTGGGAGTTTCCGGTGTGCTGCTCCCCGTCTGTCAGCGCATTGTGATCAGTGCCAACAAGCCTGAGGAACCGAGCCCAGCCAGACCGAGAGAGGAGGCAGAGGACTTCAGAGCCACAAACTCTGGGGTAATGTTCATGTTCGGCCTCGTTGACTTGCACAGGACAGATGTGTCCAGCTGTTCTCACAAGACATATTATGATTAGAGCCGTTTCTTCACTGCCTGTGATGAACAGAAAGGTTTTAAAGTCGAGACTGGTTTTTTTTGTTTTTTTTAATTAAAGCAGTAAGCTATTTATATTTCAAACTTCTCTTCCAAAAGAATATTTCAAGATGTTTTTCCATCCGAGCTGTCGACACGTTATCAGCTTCACAGCCACAGCTGCAGCAAGTGCAGCTTTGTTGTCTTCTGCTAAGAATAGGTCTCGTCTTCAGCTCATCCTGCAGGAGACCTTCGTGCTGTGAATTTCAGAATCACTGATGGCAGACAAATGACTTGAAACAGATGACATATAATCCAAAATGGACACAGATCAGAGGAGTTTTATCTGTTTTTCTGTGCTTTCATTTGTAAAATGGTAAAAAGAAAATGTCCCATTGTTTTGTTCTGTTTCTTTGCATCAGATCCTGGCCATGAGGTTTGATGCCTCGATCCACTGACCGGAAACACTGGACCTAAATGGCGCAGCATGACTTTGTCCCTGCCTGGCTTAACTTCTCCACGCCCCAGCCTGCCAAGGTAGAGGTGTGTGCTTTATTTATTCTCTTTTTCATCAAACTTCAGGACTTTTGCTTGTAGATGGGAAGGAGAGTTCCCACGTTGGTCCTCATGAGGCAGAGCTGCTTGGATGCAGCTATGGATTAAAGCTGAGCATTTGGTTTGAGTTGGGTTTCACACAGTGATTAGAAATCAGTATAATGTCCTCTTTTGGGGCGACTGCCTGAGCTTTGGTCATCTTTGAAAGCAAATTTTGATTTAGTTTAAGTCAAAGTTGAATGAATGAACTAGAGGACTAATCTATAATTAGATTTAGTCAACCAAAACTTAAATTATAAAGTGTGTTTATTAAAGTTTCCCTTCAGTTTCTGAAGTCAAATATTTATGCCTGAGTGGGATCAGATGTCTATTCACTTGTCATAGACTTTATGTACTTGACAAGTACAATGTTTTAAGATCCTACCATCTTTGAAATGTGAAAAGACGCTAATCCTTCCTTGGATCCGTTTTCCCCACCAGTGCAGGAGATTTTTTTGCGTTTACAGAGTGAAATGAACTAGAAAATAGATGAGTTGAATGAATTTTGACCGCTGCAGCCTCCCATCTGTGTGGCGTCACCTGAACTGAGGAGGATTAAGTCTCCTCCCAGAGTTTAGCAGTGGCTGGTGACTAGCACAAGCACAGAGGATGTCCAGAAATGTGAGAATTAAACACTACACAGCTCTTAAAAACATGAAAATGCTGCATCTGTTTCTGGCGAAGCACTGGGCTGAAAGGAGAGAAGCAAAAACCCAAAGCAACCTCTGTAAAGCTCGTCCTGTGTGTCCGAGCTGCACCTGGGGAAGTACAGAAACAGATCTGAGGGAAAAATCTCATCAGTTGTTCTGAGAAAACTACTGATAGGGGAGACTCGTGTATTCAAACAAAAAAAACAGGATGTTTATGGCTGGTGGAGCAACCGGGTCAAATAAAGAGGCTCCGGCTCCTTCAGCACAGGTTCGGATCCGGCTTAGGGTCACCTTGCTGTGCATCGTCCCGTCTTTCTCTGACCACCCTTCCTGTCGAGCACTGTCCAGTAACGGCCTCTAGAGCAAAATCTTTCAATGAAAAAGGGACATGATGATTTCAATCTCAGATTAATGCTTGATTCGTTTCTTTAATGACTGCTTACATGGCAGGTGTGGCATCTATAAGTTTGCAGCCTTGCTGAAGCAGCTGATGTTGCGTTAGCGTGAGGACGCCCATTGTGCAAATGTTGTTAGTGATTTGTTGTTTTCACCAGGGATCATGGCTTCACGCAGGCTATATCTCATTGTTTTGCTTTATAGCCTGTGTAAAGTATCTTTTTTTTCTCCCAGGTGTTGACATTTCCTAGCATTAGCTTCCTGAGATTACATTGAATTTAATTGTACCATGCTCCAGGAGTTAGATCAAGTTTATCCGTTGTCATTTTTACTGCACACACAGAGGAACTCTGGATCTTTGTCAGAGATTTTCTCCTCTTGCATTAGGTTTTTATTTGGGTTTTGTTTAATTTTCATTTTAAAAACAAAATAATCTCCAAACTGAGCAGAGGAAATGTATCTTGGTAAGGTTTTTTGTGTGTGTGAAGGTTTGTGAGCTGACTAAAATTTGAGTGTGTCTCACAGTCACTGCAGAAACACCTTGTGTGTATGTGTGTGTAGAGTTGATGGGAACTTGTCCTCAGGGACAGACAGTGCAGTCATCGTGTGGTTCAGCAGAGGGTCAACAAGACAGTCGGTACCTTTATGAAGGATGTGTTGCTAACAGACGTGAAGATGTAAAGCAGCAGTGGGGGGGAGATGATACAGATTGCATTTAAATACGAAGTATTTACCACCTTAAAACAAGTCTTTTATGTCTACACTCCGGAGATTAGCCTATAATTGTTCAGAAATCATTTCTTTGCAACAAATATATTATTGTAATAGGTTCTCAGGAGAAAATATGAGCATGCATGTCGTCCGTTTTTCTGTCAACATCTCCGCATTTACGCCTGACCTGAAAAGACCTGACGTTATCTCAAGTCAGCATTGCTTATTGGTAATCCACAACAGCCTGCTGCACAACTTATTGCTATCAACACTGGCCTCAGACAGGTTATTTTCGCCCAGCTGTTGTGTTTTGCTTTGACTTTTAACCACCACTCTGAGGCCACCGAGTGCCACTTCACTTTGAATCGTTTGTGTTTCTGAAGTGATGAATAGTCGACAAAACTCACAGTGTGGATTTTTGCAGCGCTGATTGGTAGGAAATCCCACAAAATGAGCCCGGTGATGGCGCCCACATGAGCCTAAATAACGGCTAATTAACTATTAGAAGTGATTATTCAGGTTGTTGTTGTTGAGGGCTGCGTTGACAACAGCTTTATCTGTGGCTAGCTGATTATAAATCCTACTGACTACTCCTCTGATTGCATTTTCATCTCAATGTTTTCATCCCTGCAGTGCAAACTAATTGTCTTCTTTTAGTGGAACTTAAATGAAGTGAGCAACGTTTGGATCCAGGAGGTGCAGTTTAATGGTGCTGGAAATCATTAACCTGCATCTACAAAGTAGGGCTGCTCGATTATGACAAAAATTATAATCATGATTATTTTGACTGAAATTGAGATCTCAATTATTAACACAATTATCCAGTATTTATAAACAACGCTGCGCATCGTGGTGTTCTAGACTCTGTGTCGCACATTATAACCGTCTAATGTACGGTTCCAGTTGTTTAATCTGCTTTTTCCGCTTATATAGGAACTTTTTTACGTTGGCCTGGATGTATGTTTTATTTCAAACAACCGCTGTCAGGCTGCAGCGCGTTTCTCTCAACCACCTGTTAAGACGGCTGATCTGAACCAGCTGGTTAACATGTTGCTATGGTAACGCCCCGTAACAGAGGGATATTACAGTGTTTAACTCACCGAACTATGTATAGGAAAATAATGCAGCCAGTTGTCACTGACAATGGTATAAACTATGTTTAGGTGAACTTCCACAACCTACTGCAATTATTCTACATGGACCTGCAGCCGGAGCCGACTGAGACTGGCCGCCTGGGAGTGCTTTAGGACGGGAGAGGTTCCCGCTGCTCCTTCCTTACAGTAACTGCAGAACAATATGTGCCGTCAAGTCAGTCGCCAAAACACCAGAAAAGTCTCCAATAACTCCAGTAAAAGCTGCTAGATTTGTCGCTTTTAACAAATAAAAGTCTCCAGATTTAGCGAGAAAGTCTCCAAGTTGGCAACAGTGTCTGAATGAAAGCAAAGCGGCTGTGGGAGGAGTTTACAGCGCTGCAACGCCAGAGACGCTCGATTAGCAGCTGAAGACAGCAGGAGAGGAAACTGCAGAGAGAAAAATAATCACACCCTTTTATTTTTATCATCGTTGAAAACCCAGATCATAATTGAGATTAAAATCGGATTAATCGCCCAGCTCTATCTGCAAAGCACTTCCGTTATGTGACAGTATTTAACTACTGTCTCTTCATCCAGGTTTCTGTTCTTAACGGCTTCATTTCAGTTTGACGGGATATTTCTGTGAACTTATCACTGACACAAAAGGGAGGCTGAAGACAAGCGGCCGATCCTAGGAGGATTTATTGAAGGTAGACTGTTGAGCCGAGGGCGTTGTGTAATCCATTCAGCAGGCCATGGCTAACTGGGAAGCAGGTCTAGCTGAATATCAGTTGCAAACCAGCTTGGTGTTTAGTTTCGTTCTCACGGTTGTGTTTGTAAGCCTGGTTAGCCATTGAATGCCTCAAACTGTGGGCCTTGGCACAGTAATGAGAAACACCGGGGGTGTTTTTATCAGGCAGGTTGGCCTTGTTTGTGACATTACAACCTAAACTAGTACAAAGTTGATGTCCTCTCGACCGATGACTTGACTTTCACTTTGACTGATCAGTCTGCATTTACTTCTCATGGTTCAGGCTTCAGTTTGTGTTTGTGGTGAAGGTTTTTTTCTCTTATAAGGATTCATAGTTCCTTATTGCTCACTGGGATGGGCTGAGAAATAAAACCTTTGGACCCGATATTATGATTAGGATATCTGAACACCCGCAGTCTGTTAAACACAAAACATTTTGAGATTAAACAACTCAGTTTCCTTCCCTACGTTTTAACTAATTTAGAAACTTTTCCAAGGGGTGCCGAAGGAGCAGCAACAGGTCTCAGTAGGGTAGCAGCAGACTTTCTAGGTGTGTGTGTGTGCGTGCGTGCGTGCGTGCGTGCGTGCGTGCGTGCGGGTGGGGAGGTTTAAATAAAAACACAACCGTTTACTGTATCTTTGTCCCGTCTAAGGAGACATTAGTATCTGTGAGGAAAGCTGAAGACAACGGTGTGATGTGCTATAAAAGCTGAAGAATATTGAAGAATTGTGAGAATTGAAATCAAATGGGCACCCAAAAAATTGGAATCTGAGAAAAGCATATCGTCACAGCCCTAGTGTTTACCCACAATGCAATGCTACGCTGCATGCAGGAAGTGACGGACCAGGATACGAATCAGAAAGGCTGGTGTAAATGTGCCCTTTAACTTAACAAAAAAAGGGGGGGGGGACGGTACAAATGAAGGTGGATACATTGGATCAGTTAATATGTACATGGCTCAGTACACACAAATACAGATACTGGTACATTCATACTTCCAGATACATGCATAAGTAACACATTTCCACATAGATCATCAATATTTTTTTTATTTAAATGTTCTTTTCATCCCGTGCATTTACATGGGAGTTTAAATATCCTCTTTATTTATTTATTAATTCCGCTTTAAACTGATGAAAAAAGAAAAAAGACCACTTAATTCCTAATGCAAATTTCTATTCGGAATTAAACTTAATTCCGATGTAAGCTGCTGGTTTATTCACATTTTAATTCTGATCTATTTCATTCCTCTGTCATGTAAACCTTCATTCTGCTCTAAGTTTATTCCGGTCGTTCTGAGCATGCTCGTTACCTTGTCCTGTCCCGATGACACGTGTTGTTTTGCCTTTCGTGTTCGGTGGTCTATCTTTCTTCTCCTTCTCAGTTGCTGCAGAAAGTGAAGTAGTATGCTGGTGTTGAGCTGCTACTTCACATTTATAATAAAAATAGTGGTGAAATTGGGACTTATTATGTAGTTTTTACAAGTTATGACTGAAAAGATGAGAAGCAGGGAGCCGACTTTGTTTATTTCCAGTAGACGTCATACGTCACGTGCACCCTCTGTCTAATCAGAACCCTTCCCAACCCGCCGCTCTAAAGAGGAATTAAGTGACGTGTTACATGTAAACCTCCATTGTGAATTATTATTTTCATGTAAACTCGTAGGAGAATATGTTAATTCTGAATTTTTAATTCCAAATTAAAAAACATCATGTAACCGTAGACATTGTGGAAACTTGCAAGCGTCAAGATTTGCTAATAGGAGAGTGTCTCAGTTGACTTGCAAGTGAATCCTGGAGCAGTGTGAAAGCAAACAGACAACACAGTGAACTAAAGAGGTTAGGTGATGTAGGAAATGACTTCGGATGTGATGCTGGATTATTGCTCACTTACTTGTTGCTGAAATCAAAGCAAATAGAAAAAGATGCAAAGTTTCTCTGAATTTTCCGCCCAGTTGAGCCGAGTCCCTCGACTATCCTGGTGTGAATGCTCTCTGAGTTACTTAAATGTTCTAGATGAGGAGAGGAGAAACTTAGGCTTGAACCAACAGAAAATCCTGAAAGCGTGAAAGAGAAATTCCTTCTATCCTTGTCTGTTGACCATGAAACACATTCATTAAAGAACTTTCTGCTTGTTGAGCTGTCATGTTTCCCCTTTGACTGACGTCCCCTTTCTGTCCTCCTGCAGTCCCCTGCTGCCAACCTTGACAAACAAGGTGAGCCTCACCACCACAGAGACGGAAGAACTGCTGTGAGCCGCCGCCGCCACAACTCCTCTGATGGTTTCTTCAACAACGGCTCCCTGCGCGCTCCAGCAGGTAACGCCTCATTCATCACACGGCACGCTGCTTTAAAGTCTTGTTTTTCTTTTGTTTTATTAGTCAAAGCAAGTTTATTTGTAGAGCACCTTTCATGTACAAGACAATTCAAAGTGCTTTATATGAAACATTAAAAGCATAAAAAACAACAAGAAAAAGCAAAAATCTATCTAAAAAATCTAATTAAAAAAAAAAAAGGTTCATGAGAAAAGAAATGGTTTTAAACTGGATGTAAAAGTGTCTCCATGTGGTGTGTCTGCAGCGTAACGGCTAAATGCTGCTTCTCCAGGTTTAGTCTGGTCTCTGATCTGGTCTCTGATCTGGTCTCTGATCTGGTTTCTGGTCTGGACTCTGGTCTGGAGTCTGATCTGGTTTCTGGTCTGAACTCTGGTCTGAACTCTGGTCTGGACTCTGGTTTGGAGTCTGGATTCTGATCTGGACTGGCCTGTGGTCTGGAGTCTGGACTCTGGACTGGTCTCTGATCTTGTTTTTGATCTTGTCTCCGGTCTTGTCCCTGGTCTGGACTCTGGTCTGGTCTCTTGTCTGGTTTCTGGTCTGGACTCCGGTCTGGACTAGCTGACCTGAGTCTTTGGATCTAAGATCTGCAGGTTTATATGTATTCTGGGATTCTGTAAACAACCAGCAAAGCTTTAACATCTGTCCTGTGACTGACTGGAAACCAGTTTAATGTTTAAACTGGAGTGATGTGTTCAGACCTGTTAAGCTCGTTATGTTCTCCACAAGAAGCCAGAACTTTCTTCTTGTTCTCGAGGCTCCGAGAAGAAAAATGACGTCATTTTGTTCTCGCGGACGTGTTTGAAGGCAGTTCTCGACACATCGGGCTGGCAGAACTTTTTTCTTGCGGGGCTCCGAGAAGTATCGTGTGATTGGTTGGACATGTGAGGTGGGCGTGGTTAACACGGAGAAAGCATGAAGCGGAGTTGCTGCTTTGCGTTTTTTACTGTTTTGATAAAACAGCTGATCGAGGTGGTGAGAAATTACGAACATTTCTACATGTGGCATTAAAACACTCGGGCCCAGCCGTGTGCACGAAGTTGCTCGTTAAATATGAAACTAGAAGAGCACTCGGAGAGCGGAAACCTCCGCCAAGCACAATGTTAAAGAATCATTTTAAACAAATCCTGGATCCAAACAGTGATCCGGATCACCACCAGAATTTAATCAGTTCTTCATATTTACATTTCCAACAACTCCTGAAAATTTTTATAAAAATCCATCCGTAACCTTTTAAGTTATCATTAGCACAAAGACGACAAGAAAAACATAACCTCCTCGGCGGAGGTAACAACCGGGTTCATCGCACATCAAAGCAGACATCGCCCCCCGCAGTGATCCCTCCCCACTGCAGACCTGCTTCTCCTGGAGGATGGATGGACCTGACGAACAAGACATTTTTTCTTGTTCTTGCAGCCACGAGAACAAGAACTCAGTTCTCTCTCCTCATGGAGGATGGAACAAGCTATAGTCCTAGTTAAAGCTCTAGCAGCTGCTGATGTTTTATTATTAATACAGATTGTCTCACAAACATGAACATTATTGTGATTATGGTTATTATTGCTGTTATAACTTTGTTAGATTTCATTAGGTTGTAATAAACGACCCATCCTTTCTGAAGTTCCCTCACCAATACAAATATAATAACATTACAGATCTAACAATTTCAGCTAGTTTTATTCTGATTTGTCACATTTTACCTAAATACAACTATAAATGTGTGGTTTTGAAACAAAGATCGAGCTTTTAGTGTAACATAAAATGTCACATTTAAACATTCAAGGCATTTATTTCTTTTAAAACATGTCAGAATGTCATCGAACACATCTGGGTCGGCTTGACTAGTGTGGTATCAGAACACTTTTATTCATACCAGGTACGAGTACACGCACGGTATTGAGTCGATACTGGTATTGGTATCGGTGCATCCCTATTTGTAATAAATCATAAAGGTCCTGCTGGTTTCCATGGAGATGAAAGAGGTGTTTTAGTGAAGTATTCATGCTTCCTTTCATATAATATTTTGGGCTTTACTTCTTTCTGGGTGTTTCTGATGTGAATTTGGGGTCTGTCGCTGGATTCTCCCGACTCTGACCACTGATAGTGTTGATCATCAACATACCTGCCGATGGCTTCCTGAGATATTTACCTGCGTTACGCCTCTGTTAAAACATCTGTAAATCTGCTCAGGTTCACTTCTTTAGCTTCTCCTCATCAGACATTACTCTACTCATTTCCCACTGTGGTCCAGGGGAATTTACTCCGACATGGTAGCACACCTTCATTCTGACACTTGATAAGATATATTTAACTTATTTTTAGTGATTCCTGAGCCAAGACAGAACAACAGCCCAGTGATGAAGTGGTTAATCCGAGTGAATCTTGCCCCAACAGCTGCTGAAGCCTACTGAAAGATGAGCAGCTCGCCATCTTTGTGGTGTTATTACAAATGAACACAGCTTGAAAACTAAATCAGATGATGCAGCTGGAGACACCTTAATGAGTCTTTTTAACCCCCATTTAATTAAGCTTTTCAGGTGTGAAGCCTTGTGTTAGTTATTATTCAGATTTAGATTTAGATATTTCTTCATTTCAGACAAAATTTAATCAACAGGTTAAAAAAGTAGCAATTATTATAGAGTCAGAAAAGGAGCGGGATGAAGCAATGCTTATGTATTCCTCCCCCCTTTACAATTATAATCTTTTTTTCCTTGCAGTTGTTAAAATAATCCCTTAAATAGTCAGTTTTCTGTTTTGTTTTGTTTTATGGAAAAGAAATAACTAAATGCAAAAAATAATACATATAGACACGCACACATCTGCATATATACTTATGCACATACACTCACAGGCACAAAGCAATGACATATATACCTATACAGGTGATCATACACCTATCTATATATTTATACTCTCAGAAATCTACATTTTCACATCCTCTAACCCTTCCCTGGTCAGAGTGTCTGCAGTCCTCAATGGTTTTTTTTTGGTTTTTTTTAATTGTTTTTGTTAGCATCACATCTGGAATGACAGATATTACTGAGTTAAATAAGCTAACTGGAAACCAGTGAAAGCTTCCCAACACAGAAATACACCCCCTTAAAAAACTAAAATTAGCTCCACCAAGTTTGTACTTCATGAATCATCAGCTGATAAATGTTAACAGACACTTAATATTTGGCTTTGCTTCAACACAATTGGCATGTTTCATGTACCGTATGTTGTTTTGTGAAGGTGACGGATGGCAGCAGCCTTCGCTGCTACTGAGACACGACTCTGTGGACTCTGGAGTGGCCAAAGGAGGTCATGGTGGTTTGGCGGGGGGCTCTTGTTGGAAGGAAACACCCAGCTGGCACGGAGCCCCCAGGGGTGCCCAGGATGGCCACCACCACCAGGGACGCCATCCCAAGCGGGGAGCAGGTGAAAGGGACAGGCAGGGGGGGCACAGGCAGCGAAACGGCAACTTCCATTCCCGCAAGGGAACCTCGTATCAGGACAAGTTTCCCAACGAGGAACGCAAAGACGGCAAAGATGACAAGCTGAAGTTTGTGGAGGAGGACTTTGTGAGTAGATTTTAGAGTTTTAGACTGAGCTCACATGTGCACCTTTCTTCTCAGATGTAAACACGAGTTAAATTGGCTAAATTTTGGACGGTAGAATAATTAAAGTCTTTTTCAGCCTTCCCTCAACCCTGAAACAACTGGAAAGCCTGGGACTCAGATGCGAGCAGTCGCTCCCCATGCTGGGGTGTGGGGTAGGAACCTCCAGTCTGCACTTAATGCAAATCGTTATGATTCAACTTGTGGTTTTATTTAAGAGTTTATCAATCATTGTCCTCCTCTCTGATTGTCCTGCATGTGCTCCAGAAAATCCCCCCAGTGGCAAACAGATGGTGTCCA
The DNA here is from genome assembly GCF_933228915.1 of Telmatherina bonti. Taxonomy (NCBI): domain Eukaryota; kingdom Metazoa; phylum Chordata; class Actinopteri; order Atheriniformes; family Telmatherinidae; genus Telmatherina; species Telmatherina bonti. Next base: position 33,312,588 of record NC_136625.1, read on the forward strand.
AAATGCTGGTTATAAAGAAGGTTTCCAAGGAGGACCCGAACACAGCCTTCTCTGCAGGGTTTGCCACTGCCGGCGCCTTGCCCACCAATGGCAGCAAGACACCCATCACAGGCTCCAGTGTCTACAAGAACCTGGTCCCAAAGCCTGCTGTGGCCCCCACCAAAGTACGGCAAACAGCTACGCAGCGTTTTATTTAGTCCCTCAGAGATGTGGATGTGTTTCTGACACACACACACACACACACACACACACGTCCTGTTTTCCAGAGCACCCAGTGGAAATCTGGCGGTAGAGAGATCACAAAGCCTGGCCTCCACGTGACAGGCCGAGATTCAGTCTTCACCAGCCCCGTCTCTGCAGCCAAACCCAGCACGCCAGTCAGCGCCCCGCAGCACAACGCCCAGAAAGAGGTGAGAACAGAACGCCACTTCATGACTTCATATCAGGGCTGGGAGGGGAATCATTTTAGGGATTAATTTCAGTTTTGTTTGATAAAAATCTTTTCCTTTTCTCCTGCCCGTCTTTATAACGTACGGCAACAACGCTCTCTTTGGGCTTCCGTAGTTGGTAAAGAGTCGACTAAACACAGCAGTTCATCCATTCATCAGTTATTAAAGCTGGTTTTGTTTGGTGACCTCAGACTCAGAACAAGGCTGAAGATAAAGACGTCTAAATATACAGGATTAATTTCATTTAAAACGTTTTTTTTTTTTTTTACATTCATAGTTTAAGTATTCAAACAAGCAACCTTTCCAGTCCCACAACATCACATAACAACAACACATAGAAGTGTGCATACTCATTTTTGACGCTAAAGTATTTAGTTGAGAAGCCTCAATCAGACGGCCAGGTGGTAAACATGTCCATGCCTGTTTACATACATAGATGCATACGATTCTTACATAAACCTATACATATACTTGCACACATATATAAAGCCTATACATACACACACCAACTACATTTACATCTGTATACAAAATATATACACACTTACCAACGTTTATGTATGTGTACCTACCCATGCAAAACTCTTATTTTAGCTACTTAGCAATTTATATACTTTATGTCAGAAGCCCGGACACACATTCCCTCTGTGCAATGGGAAACTGTCTCCTAATTTAAATGAAATTTAATTTAAAACGTCTTGGTTTTTAAGGAACAGAAGCAATGCAAATATGAAAAATACAGGGAATTGTGTTTACAGTATTACAAGAACAATATGACCGACTAGATACATCTGAAAAGAGCAAACAGTCCGGTGACAGAACAACAAACGATCAGATTCTGCTGGAGGAAAGTGATGCTCTCATCTGCACATGGGAGTTTTATCCAGATCTTTATGATTTAATATCCTGTACTTATAGCCAATAACACTTTCTACATGAATCCTCAGGTGTCGCTCCCACCTTCCCTCCTCTGTCATTGTCCCGTTCATCTGACACGCTGTAAATGCAGCCGTCTTTCCTTCTGCTCTCATGAAACCCAAACTGTCCTTCGTATTCAAGCTCCGATCAGCCAGAAGCACAGCAGCTGTAAAAGTTTCTGCCTTCATCTGCTGTTCTCTGGGAGGTTTAATGTATTCACTGCACCCAGACAGAACCAGAGGACGGAAATCCGCTGGTTATTTTCCTTTTCTGCGCCGATCCTGAAGCTGTAAACACTTTAAATTATAAGATGAAAGACACTTCAGAAATTCTGGTTAAGACAGAGATTAAAAATAGGAGAGCCGCAGCTAAAGCTATGTTAAAAAGTCAGCGGTCACACCCAAAATCTGCAGATTACTCCCACAATTCTGTGCGTGAATGATGTCGGAGCTCAATCTCTACATCACCAGTTTCCATAAAGGATTATACCTGAACCGTTACAGAGTTTAGCATCATCCTCATGCTACTGCTTCAGTTGCTTCGTTTCCATTCTGACTGTGGCAGAGCAAGAGTTATTCCCACTGCTTAGTCCAGTTACAGGGATCTGGAGCCTATCCCAGCAATTAGCAGGCCAGAGAGACAGACAACTATTCTCCCACACTGAGGGAACATTTAGACGTATGTCTTTGGATGGTGGGAGGAAGCCTTTAGTTCCCCCAAGAGGAAGCTCTTTAATTTATTTCAGCCTTAAAGTAAGTTTGAAGTCACACAAAGTGAATTGAAGCTTCATGTTGTTCATACCGAGAGAGCATCTCCCTGGTAGTTAAGTTATGTTGTTGTTGTTTACAATAACAAGATCTTGCATTTTGTTTTACAACACATATCTTAAGCACGTTTCATTATTATGTAGATTTTATTTTCCTAAAACTCACAGAAGCGACAAGAAAAGTAAAAGCAAAACATCTTTTTGCCTTTTCTGTCATTTGTGGCTTGTTTTTAAGAAAGGAGGGAGGTCAATCGTCATCAGACATTAAGAGGTGATCTAACTCAGAGATGTCCAGTTCCAGCCCTCAGTGCAGCTATCCTGCAGGCTTTAGATATAACTTAGCTTGATTAAAATAGGAAGGATGTTCCCCTACAAGCATGTATGGGGATAAAGCATGTTTACTTGGACCTGAAATCCTCCATTAAACTGTATTAACTTCCTGATTCATTCTATGCTTTAATGTCTTTCCCAATTTTCAAACACTTTCATCACAGTCAACCCACATAGTTAAGTAAAGTATCCTAATTTTTTTTCTCCTTTTCGTAACTTGTTCCTGTTGTTGCGTGCAGCACCCTTCCAGCACGACTCCTCCCATAGACATCGCTCCGTCAAGGTTGAAGTTGATGCGGCGTGGTCCGGATCGTAAGAGCGAGTTCCTGCGAGCTCTGAAGGACGAAGGCACCGGAGAGCTGACGACGAGCAGCAGCCCAGGAACATCAGGAGAGGTGAGCTCGCTTTCTGGAACCTTTGCAGAGAGACTGTCGGGGGACTAATGGATTATTATTATTAGGGGTGTGCTTAGATACGTCACGACTAGATTCTATTATGAATCAATGCGATATGATTATTAGGATTTTAAATTGTTGTTTTCCCCCAAAGAGTTTTTTTCCTCACTCCATTGCTTCCTTTATACTACTTTATACTCCATTCAGTATCTATTAATTCATGTAACCAAACAAATTAATTTGCACTATCTCCTATTTATGTCAAACCATAAATTAATCCAACACACACAGTTAGGAACAACAAGCAGCAGCTTTTTCCCTCCTCTAACCTAAATGAATGTTTGTAGAATTACTATAAGATTTTATTTTGACTTTGAACAACTTGCGAATGCAGTAGGTCTTGTCTTGGCCTTGTCTGTTCTCATGTCTATAAAAACCAGAATATTTCTGGTCTTTAAACCCGATGAGTAAATATCACATGCCCAGCTCTGTCCTCGAGGGCCACAATCCTGCAGGTTTTCCATGTATCTCTGCTCCAACACACCTGACTTCCATTAAACAGATCCAAAAGCCAATGAAATTCCGCACAATGACTGATTAATTTGAGTCAGGCGTGATGGAACAGGGATACAGGGAAAAACCTGCAGGATTGTGACCTTTGAGCATCAGAGCTGGGCACTTGCTGCCATCTGCTGGGTATCTGTGGTATCTTTACGATTTGCTGTGCGGACGGAAGCGGAACTTCTGGTCCGTGGTTGGAAACAGGCGTCTTCTTTTGATTAAAAACTTATTGCAAGAGTTATTTGTCAATGCACAGACATGCTGCTGTTTACAGAGCTGTGTTAAAAGAATTGCTTGGCCACTTTAGGAATGGTCAAACTAAAGAGAGGAGGGAGAAACGTACAGCACGTCAGCTACGTCAGGATCAGAGGAAGTTAGCTATGGGAAACTGCCCGTTCAGATGCAAATGATTTGCTGCAAGCTTTAGCGTTAAACACCACACAGCTCTTCTGGTTCCAGCAGAGTCCTGTGTCAGCTTCACCACTGATGGGTAAAGTGAAGGGAGTTTACGTCGAAGCTAGATGCAGCTAGCTATGAGTTTACACCGAATCTAGCGGCAGCTAGCTGCTGCTGGGTGAAGGGGGTTTACACCAAATCTAGCGGCAGCTAGCTGCTGCTGGGTGAAGTGAATGGAGTTTAAACCGAAGCTAGCTGCTGCTGGGTAAAGTGAATGGAGTTTACACTGAAGCTAGCTGCAGATAGCTATGAGTTTACACCAAAGCTAGCTGCTGCTAGCTGCTGCTGGGTAAAGTGAATGGAGTTTACACTGAAGCTAGCTGCAGATAGCTATGAGTTTACACCAAATCTAGTGGCAGCTAGCTGCTGCTGGGTGAAGGGGGTTTACACCAAATCTAGCGGCAGCTAGCTGCTGATGGGTGAAGTGAATGGAGTTTAAACCGAAGCTAGCTGCTGCTGGGTAAAGTGACTGGAGTTTACACTGAAGCTATCTGCAGCTAGCTATGAGTTTGAACCGAAGCTAGTTGCAGCAAGCTGCTGCTGGGTGAAGTGAATGGAGTTTAAACCGAAGCTAGCTGCTGCTGGGTGAAGTGAATGGAGTTTAAACCGAAGCTAGCTGCTGCTGGGTGAAGTGAATGGAGTTTAAACCGAAGCTAGCTGCTGCTGGGTGAAGTGAATGGAGTTTAAACCGAAGCTAGCAGGTGGTGGGTAAAGTGAATGGAGTTTAAACCGAAGCTAGCTGCAGATTCTCCTCTACTCAGCCTGCCGAGCTGGTTTGGAACCGGAAAGTTTAACAGCTGCTTCTGTCGTAGGTTTCCTGTACTGGAGGCAACAAACCAGAGCAGCACGGTTACTAAACCATCAAAGAAATGTTGCAGTCAGGACCACATATACCAGACGGAAAGAGGAGGAAAATAACTGGTTTTGTTGGAACTGAATGCTCATTGGTTGGTCAGAAACATTTTGGCACCAGGTCTAATCTAGTTGCCGAAGACTGATTTAAGTGTTCAGGCGGCAGCGTGACTTTAATGCTCCTGCCATTCTTTAAAGCCAAGTTTCTGTTGTTTAACTATCATGAAATGTTTTGAACATTTCTGAATCATTATTGACCCGATTCGTGGCACATCGCGACGGCTCAAATAAATAGTGGAATAGTTTGTTTTAACTTTTCTCAACATTTTCTCCGGTGTGAATTTCCTCAGGGTGAAAGCAGCACCCCAGAGCCCAAAGCCTACAGTGAGGAAGTCTGCCATGAGAACGGTCTGTCCTATTCCCTCAGTGACTCCGACACTGAACACCTGTCCAGCTCCCTGGAGGCAGAGCACAGGTGAGACGCTGCAAACACTCCTCTATTAGATGCACATATAGAGATTTTAACTAACTCGTTTGTTTGTTTTAGGTTGCTGAAGGCCATGGGTTGGCAGGAGTACCCAGAAAACGATGACAACTTCCTGCCTCTGACAGAAGATGAACTGAGAGAGTTTCAGACTAAAACTGAACAGGTGAGATGATCCAGCCCATTTACAGACATCCAGTCAGATTTACAGACAACCAGTAAGAATGTCACGTCCCTTTTAGGCTTTTTAATGATTTATTTGAGCCTCTTTGTTTCCAGGATATGATGTCTGAACAACATTCAGCTTCAAGGTTTTTTCAAAACAACAATTAAGCTGCAGAAATTAACTTTTTTTTTTTTCCCCAACAATGTGTTTATTTGGTTTTTTGAATGAAAATTAAACACAAACATTTAGCAGAACAAAACAAAACAAACATCCTCTCAGATACACACACCAAAAAAATAAAACAATAAAATCTGATGCAGTCAAATCTACATTTAAATCCAGGGCAAGGGACTGCCATATGACACTATGTGGCACTAAACAAATGAATGAACATACTATTCTTCAAATTTTCAGTCTCGATACCCGGCTGGACCCAGTAGAGAGCCCAGAGAGCCCCACGAATGTCCAGGCCTTACAATCCCTAAAGCGTATCCAGATCTATTCAAATCAGTTCTTAGGCATTCTCCTCTTCTTCATCCTCAGTCAAGTCCATGGCTTCGGCAAACAACATAAATGGTCTCCATATACTTTCAAACTCATCTTTTTTTCCTTTTAATAGAAAAGTGATTCGTTCCAGAGGAAGAACAGCCAGCATTTGATTAGTCCACTGTCTAATACTTGGTATTCTAATATTTTTCCAGTGCAACGCTATTAACCTTTTGGCCTGCAATAAACAGATATCAACAAAATATTGCTCGCTTTTTGTAAACCCCATGTTCTTGGGATATAACCCTAAAATTATAATAGAAGGATCCAATGGTAAATTTTTTGAGATAATATCTTTCATAGTTTGCGTTATTGCAACCCAAAAAGCTTTAATTTCTCTACATTCCTAAATACAATGGAAAAAGGTTCCCTTTTCTTCTCCACATTTTGTACATGTGTCTGAAATATTTGGATTGTATCGATTTAATTTTACTGGGGTAACATACACTCGCATAAGCCATTTGTATTGTAATAATCTTAACCTAGAGTTGATAGTTTGCTTGTGAGCTTTTTTGCAAACCAGCCCCCATTCTTCCAGTGACACATTTAAATCTAAATCTTCCTTCCAAGCGTTTAATTTTAAGATTGAATTATCTAAAGAGTTTGATAGTAATAAATTATAGAATTCGGAGATTGCTCCCTTTTTTAACGCACATTTAGTAATCATTTCTTCTAACTCTGAATTGGGGGTTTTTAATAAATTGTTTTGTTTTGCTAATATATAACTTCGGAGTTGGAGATATTTAAAAAAATGTTTCCTTTCAATATTATATTTGTGCCTAAGCTCTTCAAATGACATCATATAATCTGAGCCTGTTGAGTATAAATCTTGAATCTTTCTCAGTCCAATTGAAGCCCATTGCTTAAACACTGCGTCAGCTCTCCCAGGGATAAAGTCCTGATTTCCCCAGATAGGGGTGAGCCGAGATAAAATAGAAGGTTCTTTAAGAAATATTTTTACATTATACCATACCTTAACCATGTTTTTAACAATTGGATTTCTAGTTTTCTTAATCAAATTAACTTTACTTTCAGAGAAGAGGTACAGAGGCATTGAAGGGCTTAAAGTGTTACTTTCCATTTCTGTCCACTGGGGAACATCTTTTGTGCTGAAATAATACCTTATGGATCTGAGCTGGGCAGCCCAGTAATACCATAATATATTTGGACACATCAGGCCTCCTTCATTGTAAGGCAAATTAAGAAGGGACAGCCTTATTCTAGGACGCTGATTTGCCCATAAAAACTGCAGAATCAACTTCTTAAATTTTTTTAAACCAGTCAGCAGGAGGCGGCAAGGGAATATTCTGGAAAACATATAAAACCTTCGGAAGTATATTCATCTTATAAATATTAATTCGACCAATTAAAGACATGGGGAGAAGCATCCATCTATTGATACTGTTTGTAATTTCTTTAGTTAGTGATTCATAGTTATGTTGAACTATCAAATCTAAATTTGGAAGTATTTGTATCCCTAAGTAAGTAAACTTTGAAACCGAAGTGAACTGTGAAACGGCTATAGGTGGATTCTCTCGCACTTCTTTATCTAGCAACATAATAGATGATTTCAATTTGTTAATTACATACCCTGAAATGCGACCAAACTCATCAATTAGTTTCATCAAAGCAGGTATAGAGGAATTCAGTTGTGAAAGAAATAGTATTATGTCATCCGCATATAATGAAAGCCTGTGCTCTGCCTGACCAATTGTGATTCCTGTAATTTTTTAATGTGACCGTACAGCTATAGCAAAGGGTTCCATTGCTATAGTGAAGAGCAGAGGGGATAACGGACACCCTTGTCGGCATCCACGTTTAATAAGAATTGGTTTAGAAATGTTTTTGTTTGTTAAAACCTCTGCACTTGGATGTAAGTACAGCAACTGAACCCATTTTCGAAAGGAGGGACCAAAACCAAAACGTGTTAAGACATTGAAAAGATAGGTCCACTCCACCCTATCAAACGCTTTTTCAGCATCTAGGGAAAGGAGGGCCGTATCTGTGGTGTTATCTAGTCCTTGAATGATGTTAAGAACATTATGCAGTCCTTGGCGGCCTATAATAAAGCCATTTTGATCCCTATGGATGATTGAAGGGAGAGTGTCTTGTAAACGGGTTGCTAATAGTTTACTAAGTATCTTTATATCTGAATTAAGCAGACTTATTGGTCTCATATTCTCGCATTTATTGCCTGGTTTAGGCAATAATATAATTAAAGCTCCGGTCATTGAATTAGGAAGTGTACCATTTATAAAAGCTTCTTGTAACATTTCTAAAATTGGTTTAACTAATTTTCTTTTAAACTTTTTATAAAAGTCAGTTGGAAACCCGTCAGGTCCTGCTTTTTTACCTGAGCTCATATTATCAATTGCTTTGATTATTTCTTCTTCACTGATCTTAGCATCTAAGTGTTGACTAATATCATCTGCAACATTTGGTATGGTTATCTTATCCAGAAATGAATTTTGAGTATTTGGATGAATTTGGTCCCGGGAGTCATATAGTTTTTCATAAAAATTTCTGAACTCTTTATTTATCTCTATCGGGTCCACTATTGACTCTCCTTTTGAATTTATTATTGAAGTTATATTTTTTTGTGCCTCAAGTTGCTTAATTTGCCATGCTAAGATCTTTCCGGGTTGTTCTCCCTGTTCATAAAAAGATTGATTTAACCTTAATATATTAGAAGCTGCACGGTCTGCTGATTCTTTGTTATATTGTGCTTTTAACAGCAACAGCTCTTTTTCTACCGATGCATTTTTGTCTCTGAACAACTGCTCCTCCAGCTTTTTTATTCTTTCCTCCAGTTGTAGTCTTTTTTTACGTTGCTCCTTAGAGTTTGAAGAGGTGTAAGAAATTATATGACCCCTTATGCAGGCCTTAAAAGCTTCCCATCTTACACAGGCTGTGGTCTGCGTAGTGTTTATACTAAAATATTCATCAATTTTATTTGATACAAAACAAAGCCATTTTTGATGTAAGCACCATCTAGGAGGGTCTACCCTTAAATTTTTTTGAAGATATTTTATATTACATGAAGCATGGTCTGAAATTGTGATACTATCGTAGGTACAATCTAAAATTTTTGTCAATAGGTCTGCAGAAACCAAAAAGTAATCTATGCGAGAATATGTGTTGAAAGTTTTAGAATAACAAGAATATGCTGCAACTGTAGGGTTTAAATGACGATAGACATCCACTAGCTGTAATTCCTTCATAAAATCCTGGATGACTACTCTGCTTTTACAATGAGTTTGGTCAACTCCCGAGAATCGATCTAGACGAGGATCCAAAGCACAGTTCCAATCTCCACCAATGATAATCTTTCCTGGAAGAGAGGAAATAGTTAAAAAAATATTTGTAAAAAAGTGGTCATCGTCGTTATTTGGTCCATATATATTCACCAAATTAAATGTTTCGTGTAATATAGACCCCTGTATTATCAAATATCTTCCAAATTTGTCTCATAACGTTTGTAACATGAAAAGGTACTGATCTATGAATTAAAGTAATAACACCTCGAGCTCTAGATGTGAATGAAGATGCATATAAAGATCCCTGCCACCTCCTGCTTATTTTAATATTGTCCTCCTCAAGAGTATGTGTCTCTTGTAGAAAAACAATTTTAGAACCCAAATCTTTTATTTTGTTCATAACTTGCTTGATCTTCCTAGTTTTTTGTAGGCCCCTGCAATTCCAAGAAGTATATTGAATCTCATATTTCTGTGTCATCTAAGCAAAACCAAAAATACATAATATAGATGTGCCTGAGTGGAAACAAACAGTAGAACACTGAACATGAACTAAAAATTACAAACAAGAGAAAAACATCCCAACCCTTCCCAGCTACCTGGGTTTTCCCCTGAAATACTCTGCTTCCAACCGCTGACATATCAAAACATGTCTTACCAGACACCTGCTTTACTGTTTAGATTATGCATCCTTTTAAGAACAATATCAGTATTTGCTCCAGTTGAACAACAAAAAAGGTAAATAAAAGCCATGGCCTATAAAACAATTTACATTAAAGGTCGATCTTATTATTTACTGTAAGCCAGTTAGTCTGTTTCTTCCGTGTCTGTCTGGATCTTCTTAACAAAGATATTGGCCTCCGCTGGGGAAGTGAACTTGTGTACCTTCTCCTTGTACGTCAGGATCAAAGTAGATGGGGAAAGAATGCCATGCCTCACCCCAAGTTGACGCAACTGTTCGCGGACACCGTCAAACTGCTTGCGCTGTCGATGCACCTCCGTGGCGACGTCAACGTAACATCTTACTCGCTTGTTCTTGAAGAGAAAGTCTTTCTTTGACTTTGCGGCTCTAAAAACCATTTCTTTCTGCTTGTAGTTTAGAAATCTCATGATTACAGCCCTCGGTGGCACGTCTGGATCTCTCCTTGGTCCAACGCGATGTGCTCTTTCCAAAACTAGCGGAGAACGCAAAGGGTTCAGATCCAGCGCGTCAGGCAGCCAGTTCTCCAAAAATCCGCACATGTCTGAGCCCTCACTGTTTTCAGGGATGCCGACCAATCTGAGGTTGTTCAGACGTGATCTCATTTCCAAATCAATTATTTTGTTTTCAAGGAATTTATTTCTCCTTTGTAAACTTTCAGCTACAGCCTTCAAATCAGCCTGTTCGTCCTCCACGGTAGACAGCCGCACCTCCGCTTGAGATAGCCGCTCGGTGCATTCGGTTACCTCCTTCCTCGTGTCTACTATTGCTTTTAGTACGTTGTCAAATCTGCCTGTAACCTCAGCTTTCAGGTTACGTATCTCCCCTAGTATTTCGTCTTTCACCAGATGCAGTTGGTGGTGGTCTTTGACGTATGACATCGCAGCACTGTCCATGCTATCCTTGGTACCCTCCATATTAGCTGTGGATGTAGCATTGCTACCTGTAGTAGCATCCGTCGTAGCAGTGTTAGCTTCCTTGCTAACGGACTGGTCCAAATTATGCTGGCCAAAGTTAGTTAACTTAGACTGCGTTGATGCTTTTGGCTTGTTTTTCGTCCCTTTCCCGCCGCCTGACATTTCTACGTCGATTTCCACACTTTTGGAGCGCTTTGAGAACCAGATTTAAGGATTAAGCAGGATTGTTGCAGAGAGCAGGTTCGAACGTGTCCTTCTAGATCGCGGCCATCTTGGAAGCCCCCAGAAATTAACATTTATTTGGAAGTTTCTCTTATCCATACAGATATTTATTAGTTTCCATCCAAAAACCTGAATGTGAATGTTGTTTGATCATCATTTTAATCCTCATTCATTTGTTTCCCTGCAGATCTTATGGTTTACTACCTCTTCTCTCTTCTGTGTGTCAGCATAACGTATCATCCTCACACACTTTTATTGTTCATGTTTTGTTGATTTGTAAACGCAAACCTTTTCCTTTGAATGAAAGGGAAACTTTTAGGAACAACTCAAACATGCAGCGATCTGAAATCTGTTGCAGCCTCAGTAGCTGTGTTTTACGCAACGCACGTTTGATCCAATCCCAACGTCCAGTCAGAGTAAACATGTCCGCTGATCAGAAAAGAAAAAAGCTGGTTTAAATCTTTTCATCATCGGATCAGCAGGAATAAATGTTGTTTTTGTGTGTACTTGAAGTGATGTCAGGGAAGACATGAAAAATGTCTGCAGCTAAACATAACAGGACTGTGGAGGATATGTTTTTATTTAAAACTTAAAGTTCAGGATTATCAGGCATTTTGAAGGTCAGGAGGTTAAAGATGAGGGGAAAAAGGGAAATTCTTCTTCTTTCCAACTATTAGGCGTTGTGCGTCCAAAATGTTTACAATCATTCAAAATCTGTCCATCGTGTAAATACAAGTGATCAAATAGCTTTAAGTAACAGTTACGGACTAGGAGGATGAATCCAACTACAATTTGCAACTAACCCACAAGGTGGTTCTTTAGGGTGCTTAAGTGTGAATAAACAGAATAAGAACAAGGTTTGACCTTAAGGTGTATTATACAATATTTATGCAATCAGCAGTTCCTTGGTTGATGGGTCTGGTATTGATTTTAAGAACTGTTCAGAGGGACCAGCACATTGTCCAAGATCCAGGAAGAAAGAGAACATACATGCGATGAAAACCGTATCCAGAAGGAGCCCCGCAGACTAAACAAGGTCTTATTAGACAGTTTTATTATACCGTAGAGGCAGCTCTGGGCTGGCTTGCCATCTTCAGATAAATGGAAACAGTCCTGATGACAGAAACAACCTGACTGAAAAAGACTGGCCGAGGGTCGGCTGGTAACAGGAGATCAGCGAAGTTTAGTCAGAGTTTTGGCACATGAAGCGTTAACTTTCATTTGCTCACGAAGCAATACTACAGAGTACACAAGAAATCCAGCATATCGCCCGAGATCAAATCAAACTTTATTTCTTGAGCACTTTTCATGCCACGGGCAACACAAAGTGCTTTACAAGTGCTTTAAAATCAAGTCATATGGATTAAAACAAACTGTAGATAACAAGACATTTAAAAACAATACAGACACAAGCTCTTTTCACACAAAAGGACAGAGAGCAAACACACCCCCACCCCCATATTCCCCGAAATACATCATTCCCTGAATACTGTCTCTTTAACCGAACGCAGGTTAATTAAAAAAAACCTAAACATTAATTGATAAAAAGTGAGATGCTCATCTGAGCGTGCCACGGCGGAGACACTGCAAATGAAATACCATGAAGCTGCTGCAGCACATGAAGCTGACCTGCCAAAATAAAGCAGACCTCATGATCAACTGGTTACTTTATTCTAGTGTCCGTGTAAACATGTCGGCTAGAATCTCCGACCGGATTAACGAGAAACGTAGCTAATGATCCTGTTAACATGGGCACCAAACGTCTGATCAGTTTTCAGATAACTGAAGTGGTCATGTAGATGAGCATGATCTGATGTCCTTCATTCAGTAGCTGCTGTTACGGGAAATCTGCCGTTCATTGTTGTGAATGAAAACCGCCCTGCAGGAAAAGTTTAGAAACCTGTAAATTATTCAGCATCACGTGTTACGTTAGCAGCTAAAGCTAAGACCACAGGCGCCGGTCACCATGTTGAACCAAATACTATTCTACTCTATTGTACAGTCGTTTAGCAGATGCTTTTGTCCAAAGCAACTTAAATACCTGACACTTTGGCACATAGAAAGACTGCTCTTCCTCCTGAGCTACAGCCACTCATTAGATGGGATGTAAGAATATTTGAGACCTTTATGGATCATTTAGACCTTCATGTGGTTTAGAGAAAATCCTAAATGAATTTAAATTGGCACTTGTGCTTTTGTTTGTAAATAAATGGTTGTTAGATTGCGCCCCCTCCCCATTATACGATATACTGATGTTGTTCAAGTCTTAATTTCCGATATCAACCGATACTGATGTTTTTGGAATGAGTTGTGCCACACAAACAAAAATATCTGAAAAACTATACATGACATCTCTTATGTTTTGTCATTTAGAGTTGGAGGAGTCTGAAGGTCTTTACGCGTCTAATCCAAACATTTTGACCAAATAATTCACACGGCAGAATTTCTTATCGGCTCAGTGTAAAGTCACATCAGTAACAAAATTTTGTTCAGCAATTTTACAAGTATTATTTTGTCGAACTAAGGTAGATTTTTTTTAATTCCCATATGACAGATATAATCGACCAATCAGAGAAGGCTTGTTGACTGATAGATCAGTGGTTGCAGCTATGCAGGCGTCACTTTCGCTGCTATTTCAGTTTAACTTTGCATCATTGTGGCTGAGCGTCTTTATTATTTCTTCTCTGCTTCTTAAAGCGAGCAGCTAGCTGCTAAATCCTCCAACTGTCCCGCGGATGTCTTAAAGTCGTCCTGAAGTGGCCATGGTCCAGCTTCAGATCCTGGATGAAACAATGAAACTCCCCAAGTTCTCCTCTCCTTGCTAGAATGTGATGTGTCCACTGTGTTGTCTCATCTTTACCTTTGCAGCATCAACACTGTTGTTGTGGCTTGATGTGGAATCCACCTTTTTCAATTTGTTTTAGATTTTTCATCGTTTATTCACAATTTGGCGTCGTACTTGTTGTGCATAGACTTCAATAATTCCCCTCTGAATTATTCACATGTTGTTTATTCGCATCTGTTTTCGTGTGTGAAGGGCTTTAGCTGAAGTGTTTGATCTATATCTGCATGTTATGTAAAGTTTTCTCATTAAAGGAAAAAACTGACACAGATCATTTCTAATTTTGCATTTCAATGCCAGTATTGGCCGATAATATCGATATACCGATAATATTGGTATACTGATATTATCGGTATACTGATATTATCTGCCAATTTTGGCATTAAAATGCAATATTGGAAATGATCTGTATCTGTTTTTCCTTTAATGACAAAACTTTACACAATAATATTGGTATGTCGATATTATCGATATACCAATAATATATACCGATAATATCGGTACACTGATATTATCGGACATGTCGAAAAGACATTGTTGACATTGTATAGACATATCTTCAGGGGTAAAAACGGTTCAAATAAACTACTAAAAGCCTAAATCACAGTGACATTCATCTAGGAGTGTGTGTAAATGTCTAACCACCGCTGTATGTGATGACTGTTAGTAATTCTCTGCCTGCTTTGACCAGCTGAAGAAGAACGGCATGCAAAGGAACGGGGTTCTCCCCAGGACACGAGGCGTGACCCTCCACTTCACCCCCTGGAGGAGTGTGGCGGAGGCGCACGTGGAGGAGGGCTCCGAGTCCGAAACCAGTAGCAGCAGCCAGACCTCTGACGACGACGACTGCATCAAATCCTAACGTGGCTTTATGGAACAAAAAATGAAATAAACACACAAAAAAAAAAAAACAGCCAACAACACATCCCAGCAAGCAACCCCCTTCTTCCTCTCATCTTTGTTTTTAGAGCACCATTTCAAATTTTCTTTTTGATTTTTCTTTGTTTTTGTTGTCATTCTTGCACAAGGGAAAAACCAATCATATCCCAGTGAAGGGGGAGATTCCTGCTCCGCCAGACGTCGTTTTCCCTGCGTTTCCTCCTTCACTGCAGTCCCTGACCTTTTTGACCTCCCCCCTGCTCCCCTCCGACCTCCTCCCTCCAACTCCTTCACCTTTTTCTTCCTCGCTTTGTGGAACTGAAGTGTTCATCAAGAAAAGAAGGGCAATGAATGCACACTTGATTCTGCTTTAAACAGACTAACTCATTTCATTGATGATGCTGATGACACATTAATGATATTAATAAAAATTGGTTCCTGATAAGCTGATATGTTTCAATATGAATCCGACTACTGTGGTGTTTTTACAGCCGGTGGTTTTACTGGCCTTGTCCACACGGTGCAGGTATCTCACAAAAAGATTTTTTTCTTCAATTAGACAAAAAAAAAACCTCCAACCAAGGTGAAGATGTGCAAATTGTCCGTCTGCATGCGGACATATGGAACCGGAGTTTTAGGCTTTGAAACGTCATCACAAAGTACCACAACATCACGTGTGACCTTTGTCTTTAACAGTATGGAGGTCCTCAAAACTGTGTTGGCGTTTTCCATTGTCCAGGCGCGTTGTGTCCTCAGTACCGCTTTACATAGATGACAAACGGCGAAGGACGAGATTAAAGACTGCTATTTACTGATACCGAACCATATCACGTTGGAGACGTCTAGTGGAAGGTTGTTCTGATTGGATTAGAGGCGCTACGGTCGCTAAACAACGTGGTTATGCAGAAAGCTACGCGTGGTTGTAGTCTGAGATCAGGTCAGATCCTGGTCCTCGAGGACCGGTTTCCTGCTGCAACACACCTGACTCAGACAAGCTCTGCACATGTCTGCTACATACACATGGATCTGAATCAGGTGTGTTGCAACAGGGACACTTAGAAAACCAGCAGGTCACTGGTCTGAGATGACAGGCTTGTGGGTTTATTCCCTTGAATGAAATTCACATGATTTTTATATTAATGTGTCTTATTTTGGGGGCAAAAAAAAAAAAAAAAGGTTCAGTGTGCAAATACTTGGTTTTTATTGTCATTTGGACATTTAGCATATTTTATAGTATATAGCAGTAAGAATAGACCAGTTACATCAGTGTGCTGGTTTCCAACAGAGCGTTTCTCAATTCCAGTCCTCAGGTGCCCCTGCATGTTTTAAACATGTTCCTCCTCCAAAGCACCCGAGTCAGGTTGAACTACCTCAAGTTCTTTATTTTATTCAGGTGTGTTTAAGTAGGGTTGCATATAAAACATGCGAGGCAAGGGGGGAGCTGTGGACCGGAAATGGGAAAAACAGGCTTCAAGTAAAAAAAAATTATTTCAGCAGAAAACCTGAAATAATGAAGGATCGAGACGGACAGCGGGACTGAGAATCGTTTTGGGATTCTTTAAAACGACTCTCGCCCTGATTACACACTCCAGTCTGTTAGCAGGGATTCCCACCTCCAGCGTTTCCCTGCTTCATCACACCTGACTCAGATTAAAGGCTCAGCATCAGACTGGTCAGATCTATTGCATTTGTATCAGGTGTGTTGCAGCAGGGAAACTTCTAATACCTGCAGGACCTGGGTCGAGGATCACCTATGAGTACGACTGCATGATTGTTGTGGGAAGGACCTTTGTGTTCATTCAGGATAATAGTTTCATCTGAGTTGTGATCTAAATGAGACGCTTTCCAAAGCAGCAAAATAAACTTGCGTCACCAAACGGAGGAACCCGCCGGCGTCCTGATCTGCATTCGGTGTGGTTTTCTGATACTTTGTAAGGTTTTTCCTCCCAGTTAAGATGAAGTTAAAACTGTCCACCAGTGATCACCAACTCCAGACCTCTTTGGCCATTACTCTTCACCCAACTCAGACACAGTTTAACAATCTGAGAAGTTTGGAGTCAGGTGTGTTGGAGCAGGGAAACATCTTAAAGCTGCAGGACTGGAAATGGAGATTCCTGCGTAGGCTGTGCTGTAAAATCTGTGCTGTCTGCTTTGTTCGCCATCAAACCTTAATTTCCAATACAGAAAAAAAGGATTTTGCTGCAACTAAATTCTGCAAGGCTGATTAATTTCTAATTTAAAAAAAAAACATTAAAATGGAAAAATATTAACATTAACCCAAACTGCATACTTTAGTTTTTCCTCCATTTGTTCTACTTCCAGTCAGAGCAGTGGGCTTTTATGTTGTGCTTTAAGGGCCTTCCTCCGGGGCCCACTACCGCTGCAGCACCAGGTAAACAACCTTACATGGATAAAATGGTTAAAAACCAGTAAAACTAAAAAGTGAAATAAAACTGAAGGACTTTTTGTTGCAGGAAGTGAGTTGGACCACCAGCTGAGTATCCACCGTTAGACCAGTTCATGCGTCAAAGCTCGAAGATGTTAAAGGGACCACGAACACAATCTGAGCTTCATCCAACAGTCTTTATTCAACTTCACACAAAACGTACAGAAACAAAAAAACACTGAGAAAGACGTATTTACAACAACAGGAGCTTGTTCAGAGTGGAGGTTCAGGCCGACGCTGCCGAGTCGGGGTCCTCAGTGACTAGAAGAGAACACGGGTTGGAGTTAGACGTGTGATACCGCAGACGTCGACCTTCACCGTCGTCTAACTGAGCTGTTTTATAAACCCAGCTCATCATTACATACTGGACTTTATTCTTATTTGTTTCATTCAATAAATCAAAACATTTTAAAACTTGACCATATCTTCAAGTTAAATCTGAATGAAATAAGGAGCAGCAGAAGTCAATTCTTATATTATCTGCCCCCACCAGAATGATGGTCTAGCTATGTTTTTTCAGAATTGAAATTAACAAAAATGACCCAAAAAAAAAAAAGAGAAAAGTTTTGTATTATTTTTTATTTTTAATCTACAAAATCAGCAATATCAACAAATGGTGAAAATCGCAATTTAAATCGAATCGGCACCCAAAAACAATCTGGATGGAATCGGGACAACAGCCTACCGTCACAGCCCTAGATGTCACTGTGTCATCGAACAAGTCTGGGACGCGGCGTTTTAATCCTCAGGGGACCAAGAGTATTTTAGAGAAATAAACCTCACCTGACTTTTTTTTTTTCTCCCCCAGTTTAAATGCTAACAAACACCACCTTTCATTGCCCCATAATGTCCTATACCTTTTTTTTTTATTTATTATTATTTTGAATTGAAATATAAACTGCGATGTAAATGAGGCTCCTTTGCTTATAATTATAAAATATTTTAATTTTGAAGCATGACTAAAGGTACTGAAGGGGACTGAAGCACAGCAGTTTTCCGAAATCACTGTCAGCTGCACACACTGTATCTGTTACCAAGTTATACATCTGTTAGTAATTTGCATTACTTGAGTAATGCAAATGTTTGTTTGAGCAATTACGCATGGTATGCGTGCGTTAAAGCTGTTGTTTTCATCATTTATCGGTCTTGTAAATACAGAAGGCAGCTATCCGACTGCGAATGACACCGATGCAAAGTGATTGACACTGTTTGGAGGCGTTTCCTGAGGCATCATCGGCTCTGATTGGACAAAAACGTGTCATGCGCCAAACACAAAGGCTTTGATTAGAACATCTATTTTGACAACACTATCCCCTATGAATGGGCTACAGTGATGCCAGAACTACCGTCTGAAAGCCCGGAGTCTCCCGATTAAGAGGGGAAAAAAAGTAAGTTTCTATCTTTCATGGTTTGAAAGTTATGCTCGATTGAACAACATAGTCCCTGGCATCACCGACGATGACGGCGTCCCCAGAGGGTTAAGGTAAAAAAAAGTTACAGAATGCGTCTTTAAGGTGACCAGTCATGCTTTCCAACAACATAATACAACAGCGTTCCTAAAGGGGAGAAATACTTATTTCCTTGTCGAACGACCCTATGTGCTGCACTCGGCTGAAAAATGTTAAACGTTTGCTGGAAGTTGTGGATGTTTTGTAAAACATGCAGCAGTTTGTGTTGGCGTGAAGGAACTGGACGGTTTTATTAGATCAAAATGTTCCTTCTGGTCCCAAACAGATGAAGATCTAATAAGAAGATGATTTAAAGTCTGGTCAGGACAGCGCCTCACCTCGCCACTTCCATGTCGCCGGCTTGTCCGCTGGACTCTCCGTTGGCTTTGTGAACTCCGTTGGTTTGAGGCTCGTGATTGTCGTCCTGCTTCACCTTCTTGACGTTTCCCTCCTTCACCGGACTTTCCTCTGGTTTTCTCTGAAACGCAGAACACCGGGTCAGACAAGGTGAATGTTTTCAGCCTCAGCAGATGTGTGTGACGTTGGCCGACCAACCCCTCACCTTCTTCCTGACCAGGTGGGAGATGTTGGACACCGGGGCCGAGGAGGTCTGTGCGCTGGTTGAACTGGTGCTGGACGCACTTTTAACCTGTTGGGGGGGGATATAAAAACATGAGACAATAAAAGACTTCTGTGTGAGTGATTTAAGCGACAGTTCTCAAAAAAAAACAGTCTCACCCCTGAACTGGACGAAGAATCGCTGCTGTTTACACTAAAACCAGAGAATCCAGATGTGGAGCCTCCATCCTTGCAGGAAAAAAATAAATAAATGTAACTTGTACAGTAAACCCAACAACCAGCTGATCTTTAATGAGCCACTGAAAAGGAAAAAAAATTATGTTTTATATTTAATTAAAATAATATTTCTACACAATGAAAGACTAGTGGCCTTTGGTACATCTACCGATGCGTAAAATAGATATTTATATTTTTACCATCATTTATTTTCATTATATTATAAGTAGCTTAGATCAGGAGTGTCCAGATCTAGTCCTTGGGGGTCAGTCCTGTGGGTTTTCAATATATCCCTGCTCCAACACACCTGACAAGTCACTGTGCTGAAGCTTATGGACTGTTTGATTAAGTCAGGTGTGTTGTAGCAGGAATACGTGGAAAACCTGCAGGACGGTGGGCATATTGGCTTCAGAGACCCCAGGGTTAGATCATTATTACTTAATAATCAGATTATTTAAATTTGTTAATGTGTGGTAAAGGAAGTGTGTTTGGATGAAACTGACTGTATTTTAACTGGTTTAGAAGAGAAACCAGTGCATAATGAGGGCACAGACCATAAAACCAGTCATCTTTGGAAATCTTTACAGTGCATACTGGAGGCATTTCTTTTACATCAACCATGATGTTGCATTCAAATATTACAAGTTCATGTTTGCTGCAATGACAAAAACCACAGAAATATGCATTTATGTGTCCATGATGTTCTGTCTTTCCTGTCCTCTCCACCCCAACCAGTTGAGCCGGGTTCTGTCGGAGGTTTTCTTCCTGTTAAAAGGGAGTTTTTTTCCTTCCCACTGTCGCCTTGTGCACGCTCAGGGTGGGGGAATGGATCAAAGTCATGACTTGATGCAATCAGTTGGCTTCTATTATAGATTATGTATGAATTGGCTTGAAATTATGTGTATGTAAAGTGTAAATAACCACAAGTAATTCTTTAAGGTAATATTTTATTTTAGCACTTGCTACTGTTAACGTACCATCAACGCTTTTATTATGAAGGTACTGCTGCCCATTAATTGTGGCGGTGCGAGCGCTCTTAACGGCAACTAAAAAGACGGTAAAAATGTTCATTTTAAAGAAAGTTTTCTTTGGATGATTAGCAGCCCCCTTGTTAGAGGACAAAGGTATGTTTAATATGTTTATAACGGGACTATTTGGATGTTTATATTGCCACATAAATCAATTTCATGAGTTTACTGCCAGATTTAAATTTATTGTAAAGGATGTATTGTAAAGGAGTGTAGATTCTAACTTAAATGCCTTTTCTGTGTATTTCCCAGCTCTTACGGTGAATTTGCAGGTTTTCTGCCATTAAACCTAAAAAATCATCAGTAAAGTCTCATCCTTGAGTCGGGGGGGGGGGGTCTGCTACATAAAGTGTCCTGTGACAACATTGCTGTGAAGAGGCGCTATACAAATAAAGCTAAATTGAAAATACTTTCAAAACAAATGTTAAAAGTTTCTTACATACATGCTAAACAGAACAAAAACGTAACTGGAAGAGCAGGTAAATAAGTTCCCTGTGCACGTCGTAGAGCGAGTCGTCAGGAGGGAAGAGCGCTCCTCATCAGAAACTCACCAGTACGCCCTTCACAGCCTCGGCGGCGCTGCTCGCCGTCTTCTGGCCTTCCGTTGCGTCCTCCACCTTCTCCTGGATCTCCGGTAGCAGAGCCTTCAGCTCCTCCAACTCCTTCCTCTCATCTGGCAGAGCTTCTGGACCGTCCGCTTCCTCTAGCATCTTCTGCAGCTTTTCTGAAGGTAAAATAAAAGGAAGCGGCGTTGCAGATGAGACTCCATCGGTGTCGGGTGAAAAGGAAAGCGTAGCAGGCGTCTGCAGCTACCCAGGCGGCTCTTTATGACGGAGATGGAGCTGTTCAGGGACTCGATGGCCTGACTGTACTGAAGGTTCAAGCTGTAGGTCACGCCTAGCTGGTAGTGCGTCTCAGCGAGGAGGCGGCTGTCTGAATCCAAGTGGGTCACCTGCAGCTTCAGACACTCCTGGAAGTCCTCCAGCGCTTGTGTGTAATTCCCTGAGACGATCAGACAGAAAAACATTTTCAGTCTCGGCTTAACGCTAGTTTCCTGTCCTCAGCCTGACGGGTCTGTCACAGATGTTTCTGAGACCTCATGTTGAGCACTTCACTCCATCTGAATAAATCTGACTCACCTTAAAATCTATTTAAAATGTAGTTTTAAAAGGCAACAACTGGGTTTGAAAAATGTTGGGTGAACCAGGGCTGCTCGATTATAACAAATTATAATCACGATTATTTTAAGTGAAATTGAGATCTCGATTATTTAACACAATTATCCATAATCTTTAACATGAATATAGTTAAACCGTGGCCAGAAATGAGAGAAAGACAAATTACATGAAGCTTTGTCTTGACAAATACTGATGAAAACTGAATAGATAAATATGAGTAAGGTTTAAACAACGCTGCACATCGTGGTGCTCTCAACTCGGCGTCGGGCATTATATCCTAATAATGCACGGTTCAGAGTTGTTTAATCTGCTTTTAATATGGTCCCACACAGGAATCAATTTATAAAAAATTTGTATTCTTTTTTTTTTTTTTTACATTTGCTAAATATACTATATTATACAAAGTATTTCATGTTGGCCTGGATGTAGTTTTTATGCTACAACACTCTCTCTTTCACCTGTTAAGACAGCTGATCTGAACCAGCTGATTAACCCGTTGCTATGGTAACGCCCCGTAACAGGGATATTACAGTGTTTAACTCGCAGAACTACTTGTGCGTTTAGATGAAAATAATGCAGCCAGTTGTCAGTGACAATGGTATAAACTATGTTTAGGTGAACTTCCACAACCTACTGCAGTTATTCTACATTGACCTGCAGCCGGAGCCGACTGAGACTGGCCGCCTGGGAGTGCTTTAGGACGGGAGAGGCTCCCGCTGCTCCTTCCTTACAGTAACTGCAGAACAATATGTGCCTTCAAGTCAGTCGCCAAAACACCAGAAAAGTCTCTAATAACTCCAGTAAAAGCTGCTAGATTTGTCGCTTTTAACAAAAAAAAGTCACAAGATTTAGCGAGAAAGTCGCCAAGTTGGCAACAGTGTCTGAATGAAAGCAAAGCGGCTGTGGGAGGAATTTACAGCACAGCGCTGCAACGCCAGAGACGCTCGATTAGCAGCTGAAGACAGCAGGAGAGGAAACTGCAGAGAGGAAAATAATCACACCCTTTTAGTTTTATGATCGTTGAAAACTCAGATCGTAATTAATGTGAATGCCCATGGGGGCATTCACATTATTGAGATCCTGTTTGGCCATTTCTATTATTCCGCCAAACTTTGCCGCGCTACTTCTCCTGTGCCGTTCAGGTCACTCCAATCGTTCGCGTCTCAAACCCTGCAGCTCCTTCAGGAGATGTGTGCTGCGACTTTTGTCGTTTCAAAATCTTTTTAGTTTGTGATATTAAGCATTTCGTAAAATAAAATATTTCAGCCTTGTGATTGGATGAAAGTCTTTCAAACCCATTGGATGGTGCAAAAATTCAGCTCTGCGATTGGTCAGTTTTTGCATAATGAGCAGAAAACTGCTTCAACAGGGATTCAACTCTGCACCGGTTTGCAGTGTCTGGTTCATCAAGTTGCCATCCCCATTGTTTTTCCTGCAAAATGTTTGGCACGCTACTCCTCCTACACCTTTTTCCTCACTTCAACCATTCAAATATTAAACTCTTCAGCCCATTCGGGAGATATGTTCTACGACTTTTGGTCTTTCTAACATGTAAACTTTTCAAGTTATTCACATTTTTGTCAAATGTTAAAATGTTAAAAACGGAATTCAGCTCAGCAATCGGTCCATTTTGTGCACCAGGACACAGGTACACATACAGCATTTAACATATAGCTCCATTTGTCGGCTGTTGCTTGTGTGATGGCATGCAGTTCTGCAGAATGCTCAATGTGAGCTATTGGTCTCAGCTGCACACTTCAAGGAGTAAAGGGATTTATTTGCAAATGTCCCAGTTAAATATGAAGGATTTGTTCCAACTATGCTCCCTGCAACATTTCAACACTTTGATAAGTCTTAAAAAAAAAATTTTTTTTTTAAAGTTTTTCACATTGAACAATGTATTTCACATCTTCGCTGGAGTTTAGTTCAACCTCACACATGTTTTTGCAATCCCGCTAATTACACCCTGCTGGACGTGAAAAAAAGGCGTTTCCATCCCAATTGGAAAAAAATTTTAACGCCTTTTCCAAGGTGCAACTAAGAGTACTAATGGTGTAGTGAGTAACTCAGTGTGCTTCAATCCAGAAGTTCATGGGTTCAATCCTGATGTGGAGCAATTATATAAAATGTCAGTTGTGCTTTCCCTCCCCAATTTCTTACACTTATGCAATTTAATTTCAATCATTCAGCATAGTTCAATAAATGGGCATTCACATTTGCCATTATTTCAATAATAGCTGGTTCTAGTTGAAATTAAAATCCGATTAATCGCCCAGCCCTACGGTGAACCTGGTTTAATCCTGTGGTTCTCCACCGGAAGGCTGTAAAACTTCCCCCTAACACTCCGAGCACTCGGCTGACATGAAGCCAAACATCAGGAGCCAGTTAAGAGGAAAACAGATGAAGAACTGATGGTACCTGATTCAGCGGAGACTTCACCGAGCTTCAGATGAGCCTGGGCCGCCATGAGCTGGTCCTCCTTAGTGTCCTTTCTGATGGAAAGCATTTAAAGAGGATTTACGCCTCGATGGGGACGACATTCTGAGCAGTAGCTCCTAACATCCGTTACCTTTTGTAAATGACTTTAGCCACTTCCAACATCTCCCAAGCCAGCTGCAGGTTTCCCACCTCCTCATCCTCGCTGTCCTGCGTTTGGTTCATAAAGATGCTTTTAAAATCTGGAAACACACTGCTGACATGTGGAAGCAGATGTGGGCCGTACCTTCTCAGCAGCGTCTCCTTCGCCCTGCTCCTCTGCATCACCCTCCACGTCCTCCTCCTCTTCCTCATCATCTAAAACAGTAAAACTACATAAATATACAGCGACTACAGTCAACATTCAGACAGAAAATAGAAGAAATCACCTTCTGCTTCCTCTTGTTTGTCTGCAGATTCTTCCTCCTCGCCAGCTGGTTCCTTGTCAGTCTCTGTCATGTTTTCCTTCCCAGTTTCATCCGATTTCCCTCCATCGACTTCGCTTTTCTTTTCCCGGTCTTCTTCAACTTTTTCCATTTTCTCTTGATCGTCGACATCCTCCGACTTTTCCGCCTTGGCGTCCTCAGCTCCGGCGCTCTGCTTCCCGCCAACTTTCTCAGCATCAGCGTTTTTCTTCTCGGCCATGGCGTCGTAGACCTGGACCCTCAGCTCATCTCTGGTCTTCTCTGGTGAGGACAGAGAGAAGTCAGGACAGGCTCCCCGAACACACAACGAACCATAAAAGGAAAATGGAGACAACCTGGTTCTTTACCATCAACGTTCTCTGTGCTGTCGACGTTTGAATCTTTGGGTTTGTCTTCATCCTCGTCCTCCTCCGGCACTCCTTCCAGAGCATTTCCCAGGACAGAGTTCTCCATCCTATGAGCAGAGCGCACGTTAGGCCTGCCGTCTAACAGAGACATCATTTCATACCTTAAATACGATTTCATGATGATTTATCCATAAACACACCGTGCCAAATCCAGCAGCGCTTTACCACACCAGAAGAAAGCCTCTCCGCACTCATCTGCTGTGTCTCCATACTTTTTAGCTCTGAAATAGACAAAGTTGTGTCAGCTGGTGCGAGAAAGCTGAGAGACTTCTCGGTACGTATCACCACCTGCTTGCATGTATGCATAACACACCTCTTGTTTGCATTATAAAAACACATTAAAGAACACATTAACTTCTGTTTAATTTACTTTATCTTACATAGCAGGTCAAAGTGTTTCCCTTAAAATCTAGTTTGTACTTTTTATAAATATCAAGATGACCCTATTTAGTCCTTGAAAGTTGTTATTAATCTTTTGTCTACAGGTCTTTTTTTTTTTTTTTTTAAACCATTTTTTACCTTCATTTTGGTTACGTTGGCCTCACTTTATTTTGTTTGTGTCTTGTCCAACATTTAGGCAAGCAGAATTATCGTCTGGATACTGTGTTCTGCTGACCAAATTTACTTTGCCAAGGGAAGCTTTATAGATATAGTGATCCCCTTGACATTCTGAATTTTTATTTTATTTCTCTATTCTCTATTTTGCGTTATATTATATTTGACCCATTTTAAAAAGATTTTGTTGTCAGATAGTAGTTTTATTATGGGATAAAATTTAAAACATTTTCTTAGAAAAGGTCAAGAGTACACCAGTAAAAAAAAATATACAGCTGTCTTCCCCAAAAAACCTGCAACAAAAAGATAACAGATTCATATTTTGTCCGCAATTCTTCCTCAAATCGTTCACTGAACTTCAGTTCTCACATATTACTAGAATACGTAATAATACATAAAGCTTGAAAAAAATAAAAATAAAAACAGCTTCCTAATCCTAAATATACCAAAGATGAGTAATAACATTTCTTTCGGCACCTTTTTTAGCATTGACTAAATCAAAAGGATCCACTATGATCATATTATTTGCCTTATTTAGTTATTACACATGATACATTTTGTACTGTCAGGGTTTCATTTGAGAGAGAGAGAGAAAAAAAAACAGTAAAATTTATCTTGACTTAATAGTTTTGAGGAATCTAATATTTTACAGCAGTTTTAGAAACTTTTCCACCCTCTAGTGATCAGAAATGGTATGAATTAAAGCGACACACGAGGGTTGACTTCAGTGATTACTTTCTGGAAGGGTTTTTGTACAAACTAAATATGTGCAGATGAAGCTATTTCTGAGTTTTAGCTCTGTAAGTGAGACAAACAGAGCCAGCTCCTTATGAACGGTGTGTGCAGAGCTCCAGGAGCCGCAGACTCACAGCATGCCGCAGGCTTCCTGCAGGGCGCCCACCGCCTCCACCGCCTTCCCCATCACCAGGTACTTCTTCCCGGCGCCCACCAGCTTGTTAGCCTCCTCCATGACTGCTAAACTACAACTTAAAAAGAGACAATGGAGGCATCTTGAAACACACCACGTGCCAAACCATTTCAGCCGGAACCGTTCAGAAAAACCGTGACACATGAATAAAACATCTTAAATTAAGTTGTCTCCTACCTTGTCTGGGAGAAAAGACGGTGGATAAATGATGAATTCAGCGTGCACGCGGCCCTCTCAGTCGTCCTCTCGCGCCGCTCCGACTGAAACTATTGAAGCTGGTTGTTCTAATTTGGCGCGAAAGGCTCGCGCTGTTTCCGGTGGATTTCCGCAGCGCGGGAGAATACATAAAGGTACAGCGCACTAAAAAAAGTAGTTCGTGTTCAAAACCTACTTTCTGCTTTGACTCAAGTTAGTCTTTTTCCAGTAAACATCACAGTTAATCAGATAGCTGACCAAATATAATAATAAACACCATACAGAAGTTAACTGAAGGGATTAAGAATAATGTTTCCATGGTTACCATCGGAGGTCAAAGGGATTGATAAGATGAGGAATATTCAAAACGAAATAACACAAGAAAAAAAACCATCATTGAGGTTAAAAATCAAAGAAAACTGGAAAAAGCAATGTTAAAAAGAAAAAAAATGGAGGTTGGATTTACAGAAAAAGATGAGCAATGGGAAGTGTTTGTGCAGGGTTCAAAGCAAATGAATAAATTTTATACAAATTTATACATGATGAATGGTTAATGTGAATGTATGTTGGTTAATGTGGATGTATGTTACACCAGTGGAACCAAATACACAACTAAAGCATACCACACGTGTACAAAATGAACGGAAAGCAAAGGAAGACTGTTTCATTATTTATGGCCATGTAAG
The DNA here is from genome assembly GCF_933228915.1 of Telmatherina bonti. NCBI lineage: Eukaryota > Metazoa > Chordata > Actinopteri > Atheriniformes > Telmatherinidae > Telmatherina > Telmatherina bonti. The sequence goes on from NC_136625.1 coordinate 33,339,891, forward strand.
GGATAAAAATTCTATTTAATCACCTTTTACCTTTTTATCTGATAAAGAAGGTGGATGATGGGAGTGGACAGAATACTTTCCATGCTTGGTTTTTTTCCCCAAAGCAAACATACAGTTTCAATAACGATGTGACGCTCAAGTTTTAATGTATATTATATATTGTTATATGTGCAGATGACCTGGTTTAAAGAGATTAGCAATGTTGTTTGTTTGCTTGTTACTGAGAGTTATAGTTTTGTATTTTCCCCTCAGGATCTCATAAAATATCAAATCAAATGTTCTGTAAAAAACAAAATATTGTGGGAATGTCTGAAAGTTAAGTGAACTGGAAGAAACAGAACAAATAAAAGGATCAGATCAAGACTTAGACAGACAAACTGGGTTTATGTGCATTATACATTTATAAAACATCAATTTAATGTTTTCTGTCCCTGTTTATAATAAAAAATAATCTTCTGGTCCTTTCAAAGTTCCAAAATCTGGTTACACCTTCAGCTAAACCGCAAATATGACATTACATTTTGTATTTACCAAACACGTAGACAGAAAGCAGAAGCTGTGTAAAAAACTTCAAATGTGGACTCTTATTGGTATCACAGGCATTAAAAGTGTATGAAGCAGCCTTCTGTTGCTATTTCAGTGCACTTGATTTATGAATAACTGTCAAGCGTGAGCATTTATATAAACAGTCAACTAATCTTCCCAGGCATGGACATCCTTTGCAAGTTCATCCCAAGGTCAGACAAAGCTCTATGAAACTGCATCCCAGACTCTATGGATCTCAGTTAGCTATTTTAATGTTCAAGTTCTGACAGTAGCTTTGTTTTCATTCGTTTTTCACTAAATAAAAGGGATATTTGTATGTTTTGACTAAAAACAATTACGATTTACAGGCGTTTCCATTGAATGGTGTTTAAAAACACAGTGTAATTAAAACAGGCTAACCAAGTGTGGTTTGTTTGAACAGGCTGACAAAATAAAGCCTTTTATTTCCAAAACAAACATGGAAGCACAGCTTAGGTTTGGAAATATAACAACATTTATTGAAGAACTACAAGCTCTTAGGAAAGATGGGACCAAAGCAGCACTTTTAGCGAAATTTAAGTCAGTTGAGATGTGCAGGTGTTGAACACGGTGGTGGAAGGGTCATAATATGTGCCTGTTGTATCTTTTCTGTCACTTCTGACCCTTTGGTCCAGACAAAACTAACAATTATATTCTGACACATTTAAAACTTTTAAAAACTGTGTTATGCTATTACAAGTGTGTGCTGATATATTTGTGTGCTGCACCCTCCTGTCATCTCCTGCTGTGAGTGACGCCTCCTCTCTGAGCTCTTCCTGCTGGCTCTCTTGCGTCACCATCTTGTCAGGACAAGTCTCAACCTGCCGCTCAATCGACCTCTCACTGCTCAACATCTCTCCCTCTGTCCTTATTAAGGATACAATCTTGTTAAGATCCTGATTAAATCCACACTAAGCACATCAGTGTTGGTTGTACAGATTTATTGATTTATAGAAGCATGGAAACAGTTAGGTCTCATCCATCCCATGACAGTGGGCTAACAGAGGAGTATTCAATGCAAAACACTGAGGGAGAAAAATGGACTTTGTGGGAAACAATTTAGGTCTCTTTAAATAGCAGCGAGGGTCCGTACAGTATATATGTGGAGCTTTGAACATGAGGCACACCTTGACATAAACACCCACAGAAACCATTTATTTACTAACACTGAATCAAAAGTATCATGATTTCATTAATTTTCAATCCACCATTGCATCTGTAGCATGACAGCTGCTTTGTTATTCTGAGTTGGGGGTATGAATGAACCAGGATGATGGTTCCTGAAGTACCTTTGAAACATCCAGCTGCTTTGGAATCGGTAGTGGAGCACATGCACCAATTATGTAGATCTTGTGAGACGGGAGATGAACACAGGACAGTGTTTGATCACTCGCTCATTGGGGTGCTTCTAAAGGCTATTATGTGCCCCCCTCTTATCTGGCCCTTGATGCTGTGCTATGGCAACCGCGTGCAAGGATATTGCTTGGTGACAGTCGAGAGAGGCAACGAGATGAGGGGGGCTGTTTGAGATGAAAACAACCCCTGTCAGTTCTGAATACATAGACTCAGTGAGAAACTGAGAGTATAATATGTGGCATTTACTTTACCTCTGCTGATTTTTGCTTCTTTAAGTGTAATAAGTGTCTGACATGAAGTTTGTCACCTCATAGACAGTATATTAAGATGGAATATGAATCACATTAATCACTTAGTTTTGCACCTGTTCTCTGCAATAAGCAGATACAGTATAACACCTTTGACTGTGCTCATAAAGTTGTCCATTAAGATAGAGTTGTTCTAGTTGTTATCTGTGAAAGCAACAAGTAACAATAAGGAATTGATCTGCTGCTGATGTGCCTCTGAAATGGTATAAAGATAGTTAATCAGGTTAAATTATGTTTAAGTGAATTTGTTTTACAGTTTTCTCAAAGCAGTTGTTAATATTTAGAAACATGAACAAATTTAAATGAAAAGTTTATGTAGAAACATCTCTGTGTTACATTATGCCACTTCCCACAAAAAAGAAACCACCTTGAATTGTTTCAAAATACTGTGGATTGTAAATGCTGATAGACCTTTGCTCTTTTCCAATCTTTTATTGAGAAAGGTTTTTGTAAACCAGTTTATGATTTCCTGACTGGGTTTGACACAAAATAAAGAGCTACAAACCACCATTGCTGGGAAAGTTCAAACTTATGTGGAATGTTACTTTTATACCAAGTCCTGACACCCTCACCGGTCCCTAATCAATCAGCTAATTATGTCATCTTCTGGAAAGCTTCTACTCATATATGGAAGATGCTTCTCTGTCTGTATTCCAGATTTTTAATTAATGTGTAGTTGGCATTAAAGAATGAAAGTGTTCAGGTTATGTAAAATAAAATAAAGTTATCATTGAAAACAATAAAAATGGTATTTTTGAATTTGTATCTAAATAAAGTTCAAACAAAATAACATAAAACATATTTAACCGTATATTAGAAGAACGCTCTAATTTGTCTGGAAAAGCGGTTTTAATGTGTTATTTACTCTCTGACCCTCTTCACTTTTCTTCTGTGTGGATTTTGCCTTACTAAATTTAAAGTTGCACTTAACCCTTCATAGAGCAGTCAATGAAATACCTTGAAATTAGAAAGTTCAACCTAAATGTGTCCTTCTGGTATGTACCAAGACCTCCATTCTGTTTCTACATTTTATTTTTTAATCTTTTTTATGCTGAAAATAAAAGAAAACAAAGTGATCAAAAATAGTCACATGCCTGATAAAGGGTTAATTCCAGAGTTTTAATATTCACATATAAACATCTGGACTTTTATAGCTCAAATGTTTTTCAGCATTGTAGTGGAAATTTTATATGATATCTTACTTATTTGGTATGTTATACATTAGTCTGATGTGCTACTTTGTATGGTTAAGTTACACATATGCATATTTCTGTTACTCATAGAAGGCCACACATCATAAAACAGAGTGATATAGGTTGTATATCTGAAGGAGGCCTATCTGCTAAACATCTGCTGACTGGACAGCAAGTCTGTGCTTGTAGTATTAAATAAGATCAGCTTCTCTGTGTTGAAAGGAAAACATGTATTTATCGCCATCACTGACATCTCCTTTGTGAGGGTTATAAGACGGTCTTATTTCCTCCTCAGACCAGAACCCCTCCAGACTTCTGCCTGTTCAGACTTCTGAACGGTTTCTCCAACTGGAATCGTTTCACTTTGTTCGTTTTATTGTTCTTCTTATTCTTATTGTTCTTCTTATTCTTATTGTTCTTCTTATTCTTATTCTTATTCTTATTCATATTCATAAATAAACCTAGTTATTCTGTTTCACTCCAGTTCAGACTTCTCATCCTTTGAATTTCTAATTTTTCCACAACAATTTGGTGTCAAAAGTAGGATCCTGCGAGTGGTGCGCGCAGGATTCACCCACAGGTGTCCGATCAACCTGAGTGTCATAAATCGTGGTGGTAGAGGTGTGGATCCAAATACAGGAGATGGGAGCCAGAGATGCAGAACTAAGGGGTTTTAATCTAGGAACTGAAAGGCAGAGGAAACAGGAGGCTAACTAAACAAACACAATGATCCAGCAACTAGGAGCAGAAACCAAGCTGGACATATACACACAAAAACCAGACACAGGTGAAATGCATCAGGAAATTCAGTCCAGGTGAAAACTCTGAATGGGAAAGCAAAACAGAAAACCAGAACTAAAGAGAACACAAAACATCACATCCTGACACTGAGTATTCTCAGCCTCCGCTTTTCCTCATTTAATCTTCTGACTGACACCCCCAGGATCCAACCAAGTGAAGCAACTGAGTCTGATAAATAAAATAATTCTGAGCGTCCACTGACGTCAAACACACACATTTCTCTCTCCACAGATAAAACGTTTAAAACTCATTTAAAACATGTCATTCTTATCCAAGAAAAGACCTTTGCAGATATATAAACATAAAACTAAACTCAAGGGGTTTAATACCAAACCCACTGGTTTATGGTGCAACTTTTTCTCTTTTGAGAATGCACATTTGGTAGCATTTATGTGCATTACCAGTGTGTGAGATTTGGTTACACCTGCTTGATTATTTTGAGTAATCCCCAGACCATTTTGGGGAAAAGTCCCAATGGCTTAATCAATTTAATCCCAAAAACTCCTCTGTCAAACACACCCAGCCCTATAAAAGTAAACTAACACGACTGGGAAATCCTAATCATGCCAAGCCGTACGAACCTTGCAGGGTGGACCACCAGACAAGTTTCCTAGCAGTAAATGCATGTCACTCAGTAATAATGTGCTGACACCAGCATTACTTGGACATGGTCAATGTCACTAACCGGGACATGCTGTCTAACACAATAAACCGTAATCTAACAAGTAATCTGATCCTTCCTTTTTTTAAAATTTTTTTTTATCTTGCATCAGTGATGTGTAGTCCTTATGTTTCCTGGTATTTTCTTCTGTCCTTTTTATGTTTAGTCTTGGATTAAGTTAGGATATTCTTTAAAAGGTAATAACTACATTTTTAAATGAACATTTCCTTTAAAGCAGCACAAATCATGCCAACAGTGGACACTGAACAGAAAGTAATTTTTTTTTTTTTTTTTTAACTTCCTTTTTCATTTACCACCAGAGGCTTTATTCAATGTGAAACTGTGCAGACAATGTCTTCTGCCAAATCACTAAGTAAATATATGAGCAAGGAGGAAGCGAGAAAGAAAAATGCCTGTTGCAGCTAACTGGATAAGCGCACCATGTTGCAATAAGGTGTTTCAGAGATGTGTGGGAAGTTCCACAGAAACACTTTATGGAAAATGGTGGACTAGTTGAGACTTCCAGACGTGGTATTGGGTTAAACATGTTTGTGACCAGAGGTGCCATATGGGGGGGAAAAGTTAGGAAGAGTCTAAAGGCCCCATGACTTGATAGGGGCCCAAAAAGATGTGCAAACTATATAAGAAAATCTTTAAACCTTCATTAAAAAATAAATAATACTTTTTTTTTCAAAGGTTGTAATAAAATATAGCAGAAATATAAACTGATAAACCATTTATATTAAAATAACATAGTTAGATGTATGCACTGTGATTTAACCCTTTATAGGGCACTCAATGAAATACCTTAAAATTACAAATTTTAAACTAAAATTGTCCTTCTGGTATGAACCAAGACCTCCATTCTGTTGTTACATTAACAAAAAAAAAGTGAAAGGAAACTAAGTGATCAAAAATAGTCACTTGCCCCATAAAGAGTTAAACACAGCCCTAGATCTTTATTAATCCCATGAAAAGCTATTTTTTATCAGCTTGAAGCAATTGAAGCAAAAACAAAATCTAAAATTTGCAATCAAGCGGTGACGCCCCTGTTAGGGACACAAACTAGGTAGACATTATAAGGAAATGTAGACTGAATCAAGTTTTGTGGGAAACTAACATGTTCACTTATTGCTTGTTCGTGGTGACATCCTGAAAGAGGATGAGTCACATGAGGAAACCTCTTAACTCTTGAGATCTCTCATTTGTTTGAAAATCATTGAAAAACCTGTTATGTGGTTAAAATAACTCACTTTAATTCAACTAATAAGCATAAAATTTTCCTCATATTGCCTTCATATATTTCCTCATTCCTCTGATACATCCTCGCACTGTGATTTGTAGTTTCACAACAGATCATACCTATAAAAGTGATAAGGAAAGTGCAAAGTCATGCTGAGTCACGCGAAGGCTTGAACTGAACTGAGCCGTGTTCGCGTTCTGCACCACGTTATCGCGAGATTTCAGCCCCACTATAAATACCCTCGCCGAGGTTGCCGTCCTCCGCACTTTCCCCGGCTCTTCGTGTGTGGTGTAATTACAACTGAGGTATGTAGCATTAAAATACTTACAATTATGCATTTGTTTAGTGCTTTTGATTTTAGTTTGTAATATTTATATAGCTCTTTATCTGGTTTATTTACACACAAGTGTTTATATTGCATGTGAAGCAGTTTCCAGTTCAACAAGTGTTTGTTTTTTTCCTCTTAAAGTGATTGCGACATTCAATCAGAAAACCAACAGGGTTAAGAAAAACTATTAGATTATTTAGTTTGTACTAAAAGAACTTGAGTTTCGCCAACATTAAGTGGAAAAACTTTTTTTGCTTTGTTACTTCCAGAAGATCAAACAGCAACTGGTCTCGTGCTTTAAAAACTCCTCGTTGATAAACGAAGTGAGGATGTGAAATCCCTAAAATGTATCCAGTGTATGTGAAAAAAGAGACATCTAATAATGCGGAAACACCTGTAGACAGAGACGTGGAAGTGCTTCAATGGTTTTCAGTCGAAACGCTGAAAACAACGTGAATTTATGGTGTTTGAACAGAAAAACAAGCAGAAAAATAAACAAATAACTGACAGATCTTCAGACAGTAAGCTTTGCTCGGATTAAGTTTTGTAACGCATTTAATCCACTTTTTTTGGTTTGGCTGATCTCCCTCTCTCTCCTACACATACACTCACACACACACACACACACACACACACACACACACACACACACACACACACACACACACACAGCGAACATAACCACATGTTGCTGTTTCATTTGTCTAAAACACACTAAACATATAGATGGTCCTCTTTAGAAAACACTGATTAAGTTACCTCCCTTATATGTGTGAAGTAACTGTGCATATAGTTAGATTATTTATTCATTAATAAAGTACATATAGTTCTGAAATTTACAAACTTTTTATTTTTTAAGCTGGTTTTTTTTTTTTTTAACGCTTATGGCTCCTGTTGGCGTTATGTTCCAACTTTACTCTCTTCACCTGTGCAACTAAATGCTCAATTTTCATTATTTCCAATATCAACACACTGCTTATTTTCTCTTAATATAGTTAAACAACATAAGGTAAGAGGATGATCTAATAAGTGACTTCAAAAGTTCACATGAGAAAAAGCTCAACTTTAAATTTTTTTTTATTAAATTATCAGTTTTCATATTGTTTTTTTTTCTTGATGTCAAATTGATTTTTTTTTTTTATTTATTTGTTAAGTTAATTAGTAAATGCATAGATAGCTTTAAGTAGTCAAACATAATAAAAAGTAGGTAGAAGCGCAAGCTTTTTTTTTTTTTTTTACTCCTACACCTTCTCCAGTATAAACAATCATTACTATTACATCCTGTTTAGATTAGCCAAAATCCTAGTTGCAACTGGACATATAGTTTTATTTATATGAACCCAGTAAATCAAACAAAATCTAGAAATATTTGTAAATACTTGTGCACAAATCTTTACTCATCACTTTTCATTATTTTCTATATTGTATAATTATGACAGTGCGCCTTATCAAACGATTAATACTGACTATAGTTTTCACGCTTCTGACATAAATTTTACTTTTGTTTTTACTTTAATAAATATGCAAAAAACTTTATTATTTATACACATTAATTTATAAAAGCACACTTTAAGTATTAAATGCAGACATAACTGATGGAAATTATTTCTCATATAATTGTTGAGATAGATATATGGAAGCCTTGTTCAACAAATATCCTGAATGTTTAGTGGATCCAGATTTTTCAATGTGACTTTAAGTGAGTGAACTAAATATTTCTCATTTTTAATGTCTTTGTGAAATCTGATATTGTTTATGTTTACATCCATCTTAAAGATTAAAAAACTTAATGAGATAATCTTTGTGTAATGTGACAGTGAGGTATATTAGGCTTGGTTTTCTGCAGTATTATTGTTTTTTTTATGTCATCCACAAATTTGAACCTACAAACAACAAGGCTGAGCTGTGATTTTGAGAAGAAATGGTGTGTCACGCTCAACTTCTACCTTCTTCTGTAATCCAATCAGACCGAAAATGGCTGCAGGCAAGGCACAAATTGGAAAGCCGGCTCCTGACTTTACAGCGAAGGCGGTGATGCCAGACGGACAGTTCAAGGACCTGACGCTGTCAGACTACAGAGGTATAACATCTACCTGCGTCTCATCTTCTGCCGGGGGCAGGAAGTGTTTTCTTTTTTAATACATACAAAACAGACCATAATGTAATCAATGAGACCATCTGACAGATTAAATTCCCTTTTTGTTATTTTCATCCATTTTTACAGGAAAGTACGTCGTCTTTTTCTTCTATCCACTGGACTTCACGTTCGTGTGTCCGACGGAGATCATCGCTTTCAGTGATGCTGCTGAGGAGTTCAGGAGGATCGGATGTGAAGTCATCGCCGCCTCCATTGACTCTCACTTCTCTCATTTTGCTTGGTACCTGCAGGGTTTTGGAATTAAAACACTTACAGTGATTTCTTTTTTTTTTTTTTTTCCCCACCACATTCAACTCATAGAAAAGACTTGCGTTTGCTTGTTTGTTTCCTGAAAGGACCAACACGCCACGCAAACAGGGTGGCCTGGGTACCATGAAGATCCCGCTTGTAGCTGACACACGCCGCACCATCTCCACAGATTATGGAGTCCTGAAGGAGGATGAAGGGATCGCCTACAGGTGGGTTGATAGCCGAAGATGCTTGACCTAATCTCTATCGACTTTCCTGTAAATTTTTAGCTGATCTTAACAATTTATAGACATATATAGATGCTGGTTTTATTTGTTGTAGGGGTCTGTTCATCATCGACGACAAAGGAAACCTGAGACAAATCACCATTAATGACCTCCCTGTTGGACGCTCTGTTGAGGAGACTTTACGTCTGGTTCAAGCTTTTCAGTTCACTGACAAGCACGGAGAAGGTAAATCACCACCAATGACCGCTTTCATCAATTAATTGTTACAACAAAGACAAACCCCCCCCCCCCCCCCCCCCCCATAAAATCTGCTCTCTAAGTTCATATGAACGTCACAAGAATGCAAGTAGTGATTATAAAAGGCAATTCATTTAGCACAATCTTATTTTAACAAATTTAAACGTGAAGTATTGCAGGCTTTACATGCTAGACTGCATATGTGCTTCACATTTGCACATCTTTACTGTTTGATGCACTTGCCAGGACTCATTACAGGCTTATCTTTTCAGTCTGCCCAGCCGGCTGGAAACCAGGAAGTGACACGATCAAGCCCGACATCCAGAAGAGCAAAGATTTCTTCTCCAAGCAGTAATAAACCCAAGAAGTTTGTCTGCTGTAGGAGATTTCATTTTGTGATTACGTGACCAACCATGTTTAGGTCAGCTGCTGTGTATGTTCTGTTGTCTGTGGAGTGAACTGTACTGCAACCAAACTGTGTAATTATCCTCTGATAACAGATGATGTGGCCACTATCGTGTTTTTTGGTTTATCATGTCATTCTTCACTGTTGTTAAAATACAAGGAACCTCACAAACACTTTCCCAGGAGTGACACCAGACCTCCCAAACTGTTAATGTTGTATGTTTATTATTTTTTTATTTACTGCAGTGAACCACAAAAGTTATTTCATCTAAATAAAGATGTGAAAACACTGAAGGAGTTCAAGGAGTATGTTTCACGTTGATGGTAATGCTCCCAAGGTATCGAGTGAAGTGCATTTTTATAAATTACATGTGGTTCCACAGACATGTTTATAAGGAGCGTGCATGAGTCATGTCTGTCTCTAGGCAACCGTGACTGTCCAACATACAGGCGCAGAGGGGAGGAGGCTGGACCTGCGCAGATTCTGTATGAAAAGAACATTTTTGTTGACGTATTTTTAATTTAGTAAATTATTTTTAGATTGAGTGTTGATGTGACTGATACGTGTAGGCTGCTGGAAATTTATGAAAATACGGAACAAAGTGCGTCCCGTATTGGTTCGGTCCGGGACGCAACATTTGTCTGTCAATTAAAGGACGATTCCGTATTTTACGGGACGGGTGGCAACCCCACCAGTGCAGGTTTTTTTCCTCCACACTGAGCTGTTGCCACAAAAAACACAAAGCTGGCCTCAGCAGACAGTCTTCAGAGAGGAACTACAATGCTGCAGGTCCTGCATTCCTGAGGCTCCATTTTAGTTTTCCAACATCATTCCAAGACCAACCAGGTAGTCTGTTTCCCCCCGGGTAAAACAAGACTTTACAGTACAAAAACAAAGCAAACAGAGCACCATGCACGAAAAGGAGAAGGAAAAAGAAAATTTCTTAAAATATCTGCCCCTTTTTAAAAAAAAGAAGAAAAAAAACCCATAATGAACTAATGAATGGTTGTTGATGATCTTAGCGATACTCAATGAAAGGAGAAAAAAAAAACATTGCATAGCATAGCAGGCCATATGTCTGAAGTTGTTCACTTTAAAAAAGGAATAATTTCCCACACTTTAACTTTTTGTGATAATTTCCACAAATTAAGTTAAATTTCTCATACATATAGTTATGTACAGTCACATTTACATGTATGTATATACATACATACATGTACATGTATAAATGTGCACACATGAAGCATGTACATATACAAACCGACATGCACATACAGTTGTGCTCATATTTATTCATACCCTTTCATTACAGAAGGAAAAAAACAGCTGCCTTTAAAATAAGCTGAAATTGACTAAAGTAATAATAAATAAAAATTTTATGAAAATCATTACATTATTTTCTAATTCTGGTTCAATAGAAATATTAAACTGTAAATGATTTAAAAAAAAAAAACTGCTAAAAACCAGAACATTATCTTAAATACGACTGTTTAATCTGTTTTAATACATGAGAGGGACTGCTTACTAGTGAACAAATTAATCTGATGTACCTTTGGTGTCGTTTACTTATGGATTTGTGATTGGATGTTTACAACTCTCACTAAAAAACTATTAAAGGTATTCCAGTGTTACTCTGTCATGTTTGCTCTTTTACTGGTTATCAAAACTTTTACAATGAACTCTTATGAATGTAATCCTTCTGTCAATGTTTTGGGCGGGAAAGCTACATGTGACGTCATCACGTCACGGACTCGGTCTCACTTACGAAAATTTCGAGAAAAGTGCCCTAAATATCGCTAAATAAAGAATATTACTTTGCGATTAAATATTATATGAATTGTTAGGTAATTTAATAGTTAGAAACAAGGGCACTTGACTGGCTAAGACGTGGCAAGGAGAGAGAAATAATGGCGGCTGGGAAAATGTGCATCAGAGGAAGAAAGGAGGAAACTGCGGAGGTTTGAACACAGTAATTAAAGATAATGTTTATTATAATATTATTATCAGTAGTTTTTTTTTTTTTTATCATTATAATAATTATCATTTGTTGATAAATAAGACTGGTTTTGTATTTTAGGGGACAGCATTTTCAGGCCTTAAACTTAGACAATTGCGACATCATGTGGCCATGAAGGTGCTATCTTAGGGCTAAATGTGAGTCTTTCTCCTTTTAAAAAGCAACAATGGACAGGATTATTTCCCATTGAGATAAAATCCGATCAAGAGTCTTTGGTTTTTGTCAAGAGGATGATGGCTGTGGCTGTGTCCTCCATCACATATCTGAGAGGGATTTTCCCGGAGTATGCCTACAGATCCAGATACCTAGAAGGTGAGCACATAAACCACAATCAGCCCAAATGTGTGGGATTTTTTACTCAACCTTCCTTAAAAAAAACATCCCTTTAAACTTTATAATTATTCCAGATGATATTGAAGCATTATTAGATGAGTTTTATTGTTATTTATTGTCTTTCCAGATCTGTGCATCAAAGTCTTGCGTGAAAACTGCGACACTCCTGGCGCTAACAAAGTTGTGAAATGGTAAACATATGTATTTTTTTTTTTATTATTCCCTTCTGTTATTTGGATGTATATGTTAACTGTTGTCCAGCACAAGATGTGTACAGTAATAGTTGCAGTTTACACTAACTTCTTGTGTTGTTTTTATAGGATGATGGGCTGCTTTGATGCATTAGAGAAGCAATATGTAAGTCACTTATCCCCCTGACTGATTTATATTTGAACAATTTCTCGCAGTTCGCCAGTTTGATTTTTAATATCACTGTTACTGCCAACTGTTGTCCTCTTGACAGCTCCATATTATATTCATTGGGGTAAGCTGATTGAATCAATACAGCAAAATGTAGATGCAATATTATACTAACCTATAGATTACAACAATGCTGACATCTTATTATTGCCTTAATTAAGGTCTACACCAATCCAGAGGACCCAAATGTAAGCTCCGTTTTATAATATCAAAGATTTAACGTCCAGTCATACTGTTGATACGTCAAGTGATCATCATTTTTCTCATTCTGCAGCAGATCATCGAGTCTTATAGGTTCAACTTCAGGTACACTGAAAAGGGGCCAAAGATGGATATTCTCAGGTTAGAGTAAGCAGCATTTCCATTTAATCTGCAGTCGCAATCTAAGCCAGCTGTCTTAATTTTCAATTTTGCTGATGGTAAAACTACAGGAACAATGACATGGAGCTGCAAGTGACGCCAGAGGAAACAAAGAGAGCCTCTGTGATTCTTATCAGGAAGCTCTTCCTGCTGATGCAGAACCTGGACTCCCTGCCAAACAACGTCTACCTCACCATGAAGCTTTACTACTATGATGAGAGTAAGGCCCTGTTTTGTACCATTAAACCTCAACAATGTGAGTTAACTGGAAATAGCTAGAAGTTGTGGGTTTAAGACAACAAACAGTCCTTGGTGCTCCTTAACCAATATTTATGGGGTAAATTGAAACCTCTTCATTGGGTTGAATGCCTACTTATTATCTTTTATATATTTTAACATCATAAAGACGGCACTTAATTTGGTTGTACTTGTTACAGTGACAATAAAGATATTTACATTTTACAAATTCATTAGTTCTTGGATGATAAACCAGTCTTTCCTCTGCTCTCCTTTCAAAGTCACTCCTTGGGATTACCAACCGCCTGGCTTCAAGGAAGGGGTGTGTGACCACCTTCGGTTTGAAGGAATGCCTGTGCACTTCAAAGTGGGTGAGGTGCACACGACTTTCCACTCACTGAAGGTCAAAGTGTCAGTGGAACAAAACCAGGTGGAGAAACTTAAGAAAGGGATCTATCTGGGTGAGAAAGACCAGGTTCCTTTAGAGACGGAGGTGGGTCCAGACACAAGGTTACATCAGTGGTTCTACAGACAGAAAAGCACCAACATTTACTGCAGTTAAGCCTTATTGTTTGCGTATTGTTGTTATTCTAAAACCACGTAACAGGATCCTCAGAAGAAGATGTGTGCTACAGAGGATCCCGTCTCTGAGGATGGTAGGTGCTGTGTGCAGTTATAGTTACCAGTTCACTTAACCAGCTGTTGTGTTTACACTGCAAACTTTCCTTCAAACAGAGTCTGCGCAGTTCAAGAAACCTAGAAAACCACCTGGAAAGGTACAACATAGTTTAGCCAGCAGCAGGATGAACTGTTTATGTTACGGGGGGAAAAAAAAAGATAACATGATAGTTTCACAGGAATGAATAAACAGGTTAAATGACTGCTCTGTCTTATGTTTGTCTCAGAGAAACGCAGCCGCCAAAAATCTGCCAAGGAAGAGAAGAAGAATTTAGCCAAAGAGACGAACACGACGGAAACTGAAAATAGTTTATTTCATTGTGGTATTTAACAACAATGTTCTTGTTTAGAAACATGTCTCCCTGAAACCACTTTGGCAACTTTACTTTAACAAGGCACCTTGTTGGACTTTTAATTTAGATTTACATGGATTTTCTTCATGAGTTCAGTTGATACACTGTGCAAAAATCTACTTCATTTATTAGTAATACAAAAGTAAAAAGGATTCAAAGTTCATACTTCAAGAAATAAAGATTGATTGAAATCACTATTTTGTTTTGCTGTAGAAATCATCCTGGTGTTTATAAATCTTCTAAGACATAAAGGCAGCAATATAAGTAAGAAAAAATATATAAAAGTGACTGAAAACAATCTTGATTAATCAAATGCTACATGTTGAATCCACCAAGTTTGATTCAGAAAATAATTTTTATTATGTAAATATTTATATATGTCTAAGTACAACATGACATTGTATTTTTAATCCATCCATTCCCAGCATTCCTTCACTTAACAACCGAACAAGTCTCAGTCTTCATAACTTCATTACAAAGATTTCCCAGTCCTCCCAGTGAAGGCAGAGACGATCCAGTACAGCCTCTGACTGTGTGGTCTAGAAGAGACTGTCCACATCTCCCATCTCTACAAACACGGTCTTCAGTTGGGAGTAGTACTCGATCGTCACCTGGCCGTTCTCCCGCCCGATGCCTGGTGAACATGAGGACCAGAAAGGTTGGATTAAAACTGGGCTTTAATGCAAGGATTTTTTATTTAACCTTTATTTTACCAGGAAAGTCCCATTGAGGTTAAGAATCTGGCCAAGAGGCAGCAAGAGTTACAGGCAATTTACATTTTACCACTGAAACAGAACAAATAATTCAAAGCAATTATAACTAAAGGAGGACATCTCAAAATCTCTCACTCTGGACTTAAAACCGTTCAAAAAAATAAGGATGCTTGGATGTGTAATGACCGCAATGTCACAGCTAACAGTAAAAACAACTGACACTGTCAGAGAAAAACTTAAAAAAAAGTGATCGCAGGGAATCTGGAATCAACCAGACTGTACCTGACATCTTATAGCCTCCAAACGGCACCTCCACAGGAGTGATGTTGTAGTTGTTGATGAAACAGGAACCAGCTTTGAGCTGCTCGACCACACGATGTGCTCGCCTCACATCCCTGCACACAAAACAGCTGCTCAGTTTGCTTCTTTAAATCCCCCACACATCAAACTGGAAGCCAGACTCGGCAGCAGCTGACGGACCTGGTGAAGACACCTGCGGCCAGACCCATTGTGGTGTTGTTGGCTCTCTGCAGAACTTCCTCTTCTGTTTCAAAGGACAAGACGGACATGACTGGACCGAAAATCTCCTCCTTCACGCAGGTCATGTCGTCTGTGCAGTCAACTACAGGGAGATAAAACAAGAGAAAATAATCAGTCTGCTGCATTTAGAGGCTGCACGGTGGCATAATGGTTCGCACTGTGGCCTCACAGCAAGAAGGTTGCTGGTTTGAACCTCGGCTGGGCAGAAGTTCAGACGGTGGCCTATCTTTTTTTTTTTTTTTTTTGCAAACTTTGTTTATGGAGTTTTGAGTTGTTTTTCCATAACAAAGAACAGAACACAGATATATGGAGACATGCAGAACAGAGCTGCCACTCCACAGCAAACCAAAAAAAAAAAAAAATCAATAATAATAAATAAGAAGAAAAGAAAAACAAAACAAAACAAAAAAAACCCCACATTGATAAACAACACCACATAGGGTTACGTAAAAAAAAAAAAAGGAACAAAAAGAGAATATTTACATAGAGGGATACAGTATATGTAGTGGATTAAGTAACATCCAGACAACAACCAGTCATTATTCTAGTTCACTGGCCTTTCTCCGTGGAGTTTGCTTGTGTATGCAAATGAGGGTATACTTGGGGTGCTCTGACTTTCTCCCACCGTCCAAAGACAGGCAGGTCAGGTTACTCTAAAATGTCCCTCGGAGTGAGCATGACTGGTTGTTTGGCGACCTGTCCAGGGTGTATCCTACTTCTCACCCAGTAATTGGACTAAGCTAAGCGGTTAGGATAGATGGATGGATGGCTCACATTGGTAGCATGGGGTGTAAAAATGTATCAGACAGCTGTTGTCGGGCTTGAAACAACAAATTGCACTTCCATGGTGACAAAACAGAGTCGGGGAATGAAATGCGAGATAAAAGATGAAAGGAGAAAGTGATGGAGATACGTAACTCATGAAAGAAGCAGGTGATGATCAAACTGCCACATATGTGGAGAGTCAAATGAATTAATTGTCCAAATTCTGCCATAACCAACCTAGGCCCATACAACTTGTCACTTATTTACCTAGTCATTTATTTATTCATTTAATTGCCAATTCTTAACAACTGTCTCCTTAGTAATTTGTCATTATTGTCTCTACATTTGTCTATGAGCCATCATTTATCAGCGACATACATCACAAAAAGCTATGGATGCTCTACCTATCAACCTAACCTGCACTATAAATGTTACATGTTAACTTAATTTGACTTTTTCTGCACATGTACATCTGATTAATGTTGAAATAATAATCATGTAACATGTTTTTTCTATCAAGGTGATTAACTGCAAAAACAACAGAGGGTGAAATGACACCAAACACATTGAATCAGACATATTTATGTTGTTTGTATACCTGCCACTGCTGATACATTTTGTCTCAATGAATTATTTGAGATAAAGAAATTAAAATAGCCTGATTACACACCATAAATTCATATAACATAATATAATATCAGTGCAGCATGAACTTTTTACACTTTCTGTGAATTTCACCCAAAAGCTGAATATCCCAAGCTTTGTGGGACTAGTTTACATATAAAAACTTTGAGAACCAGTGCTTTGATATTGGAAAATGAGACAACAGATTAATAATATAATTTTCTGCAAACATTTCAGACAAATTTGCATTCTCACCCAGCACACACGGAGTCATGAAGTATCCACCTCTGAGTTTGGGATCTGACGGGGCAAAAGGTTCTCCTCCACACAACACTGTTGCTCCCTAGTGGCAGAAATGAACATCTAAAAGCTCAAACCTACGTAAAAAACAGTTCATACAAAGTAAATTCAATCTACCTCTTTCTTTGCTTGGTCAACAAAAGATAAGACTTTGTCTAGATGCGGCCGGCTGACCAGCGGTCCCATCCTGGTGCTCTCTAACAGGGGGTCTCCAATCGAGATCGCTTGGGTTCTCTTCACCACCTCCTCCACAAATTCAGGCATAATGTCCCTCTGCACGAAGACCCTGGTGCCATTACTGCAGACCTGTGAATATAACATACCTGGGTAATCTACAAAACTGACCTTTCTGGATTTGGTTTGAAAATGTGAAAAAATGTAAAACAAAAGCAGGTTCCTCCAACCTGTCCTTGAGACAGGAAGTTGGCCATGAGAGCTCCACGCACGGCGTTCTCCAGATCGCTGTCCTGAAAGATGATCAGAGGAGATTTCCCCCCAAGTTCCAAAGTCACCGGCTTTACCCCCTTTGATGCCATTTCCATAATCTGAGGGGAGACGGGAGGGTCAGGCAATGGTTCTGGTTATATTCTTAATCTCGAGACATGTGCGGTAACCATAGACCGTATAAGAAAGATAGACGGAGCCTTCGGCGGTTAAAAGTGAAGCCTATGCAGTAGTGCCAAAAACTGCATTTCCCCCTTCATCCACTAGGGGCTGCAAAACAGTGAATCCCCATAGACTCCCATGTTAAACAGACCAACTTCACAGCAGAAATAAACATGTTTACAGCAGAAATAAATGTTTACAGCCTGGTTCAAAAATCCATTTTTGGTTTAATAGGTCAGGTTTACCTTCATGACAACTGTGGGGGGAGTGAATATTGTTTTTACTCGCCTGTTTAAAAGTAATTTAATCTTAAAATTTGGCATATTTAGGGGCGTGTTCTTTTGATTGACAGGTACCCGATCTCCCGCTTCAAGTAAGAAGGACGTAGAACAACTGCGGTTTTTAGCAGGTTAACAATGTGACTTAGCTTTAGCCTGCTTACCTCCGTTAGCTGGTTAGCTCCTGTTATCTCTGGGTTAGCTCGGTTAGCTCTTAGCTCCAGAAAGCTCGGAGTTTGTTCGATGTCAATCATCCACCATGACACTCACAGCCCCCCTCTCAGCTCCACCTCTTTGCCCATATTTGTATTTTCCGGGTGAGATGACACGCATGACCCGGCCAAGATAGCGAGCTTCAATTCAGCTCTTCAAAAACGTATGGGTGACGTCACGGAGGCTACATCCATCTCTATATACAGTCTATGGCGGTAACACAGACCTTCATTCCTGTGGGTACACTTCCTGTAAAGGACACCTTCGCAACATCAGGGTGGTGACACAGGAGGCTGCCAGTCTCCTGGCCACCCTGCACCACGTTGTACAGCCCCTCTGGAGCGCCGGCTTTTGCATAGATCTCTGCTAGTAGGACTGCAGTCAGAGGCGTCACTGGTGATGGCTTAAACACCATGGAGTTGCCTACAAACAACATGACAAACAAAAGAAAACAACGAAAAGCTAAAATAAGTTGTTCAATCAACCAGGATGTGTGTAACAGATGAGTCATGCTTCCTTTTAAGTGCATTTTCTTAGTGCCATCTACAGATGAGATGCTGTGTTGGTTTTATTCTGGATTATTCCTTCGTCTGCCACTTCATGACGCCTACAACTGCACAACATTTTGTGAACGAGCCACAAGAATTTGATGACTCATCACGAAAAATAGAGCGGCAGATCATTTTTTTGTGCCAGTACAGTTTCCAGTGTAATTATTTATGAACATTTTTTGACAAGCAAATATCATTTTGATGTAGAACAATCCCTCACCGCAAGCAAGGGCTGGAGCCGACTTCCAAGCAGCGATCTGGAAGGGATAATTCCAGGCTCCGATGCCCACACACACTCCCAAAGGTTCCCTGCGGGTGTAGGCGAAGGACCCACCTGGCAGCTGGACGTGCTGGCCTCCATGAAGAAAAAACAAAACCTCATTACAAGCTTGGCTTCTTAGCTTCCTTTCTGACATGTCTGAGTATGAAATAATATAAAGTAATTTCCATGTTTTATTAAAATGTAATGATTTTAGATTAGTGTTTTTACTCATAATATACACTGCTCAACTTCCTCTTTGTCTCTTCAAGCCCTCATGCTCCATCACTCTGGAACAGGACTCATCAGACCACATGACCCTCTTCCAGCTCCAGTCCAGTCTTTAAGCTCCCTAGCAAACTAAAACCTTCTTTATCAATTAATCTCGCTGACTAGTGGTTATGTTAAGGCTACAAAGCTGTTCAACCCCAATCGCAGGAGTCCCCTTCCTTCATACCGTGTGTGTGAAAGTGCTCCTACTTTCACTGTTAGACCGCACCTGCGAGTCCTACTGTTGTTTTGTTTTGATCGGATTTCACCAAATAATTTATGTAATTGCTGATTATGAGTGTTTAAGATTTCAGATGAGTCACAAATGCAAAACTTGCAATCAATGTACCTTTAAAGTCATACTGTCATACACAAAAAAAACTGTCCCGTTACATCAACAATGGTTCAGTAAAAGTAATCCAGTAAAATACTTGGTCCAAGACTAAGTCTTTTCCCCAGAACAGGGTTTAATAGTCTCAGCAATCTCTCTAGATGTTTTCTTTGCATATTAAAAATAATAATTTGGTGTTTTTAGATAGACTGACGTCTTTTCTGTGACTTTTACTTGGACAGGTAGTTTATTATAGTAACGGACCAAAAAACAAGCTGGCATGTCTCAGAATGGTCTGCAGGATATCCTTTTAAAATTGAGGCTAAAAATGAATGTATTTACAACAAAAGAACAGGAATTGCAAACAATGTCCATACAAAAAAACAAAGAAAAACAGCAGAGACCTGAAGCTCATCATAAGACATGCTCCTGAAGCTTTTTGAGAAAACACACTTTTTTTCCACAAATGCAACCAAAATGTGTCTTTGCAAGCAGCTGCTAAGAACAAAGTTCCTCAGGACCATGTAAACCATGTAAAATAGGTTCTTTGGGAAGTTTTATGTTATGTGCAAACTTTGAATTTGGTTCGAGTTTTTTATTAAACCCCTAAATAAGTTTGCAAAAAGTGGTTCAAAAAGAAAAAATCATCCAAAAAAATGTTTCTCTGACAGGACGACTGGACTGGAAATGAGTGAAAAAGCAGTCAGGGTCTAAAGAAAAACCATCAAAGTCCCTAAGAAAGCCTGGAGAACCATTTCTCGAGACCGCTTCAAAATATTACACAAAGATCTGCTCTTTTGAAGCAAAATGTGATAAAAAATATTTTGTATAAATACCAAGAAAGGAAACCAGTAGCTTCTAATAACTTGCATGGCTTTTTTTACCCATTAAATTTTTTTTTTTTGTGGTTTGAGATTTTTTTGATGGTCTATGATAAAACCCAAAACATACTCATTAAAAATGTCAGGTTGGGATAAAAAAAAAAAATAAAAAAAAAAAAGCAGACATTCCAGTAGAGGCATAAATACCTTTTCAAGGCAATGTGGAAGTTGTACTAACCTGCCAGAGTGCTGGCAAGTCCTGCATAGTACTCTATACACAGTCTAGCAGAGTCCACGTCCAGACGGGCCTCTGTGATGGACTTCCCGTTGTTGACCACCTCCATTTCAGCAATCTCTTCTCTCCTGCTCTGTGCATTAATATCAGGACAAATGCTGTATGTTCAAGGCCGGATTATCCAATGGACATTATGGGTACAGGCACAGGGGCCCACACCCACTTGGGGATCATATCGAGACCACATAGGGTAAACCACCAGCAGTTTGGACATGAAACAAAATGTACATAAAAAGCCAGATAGTTACACCACAGTGTCTGGTGTACTGCTATTGGTAACATTGGCTTAGAAATGTCAGAAATGTTGTTATCATTCACAATATTCACAATGTTGCAGGGGAAGGGGGCCCCTGCAACACTCTGGGCCCAGTGACCTGTGAATTTTTAATCCGGCCCTGTGTGTGTTTTTATGTCTGTTTATGTATCTCTGTTTTTACATATGATTTAACCAGCAATGACTTGAATTTGACTGGATCTGACTTAATATTCTGCAAAATAAACACAATATAAATACCTCAATCATATGGGCAGCTTCGATCATGACCCTCGCCCTCTCCATTCCTGACATTTTGCTCCAGTAATCAAAGGCTGACTTGGCAGCATTCACAGCCTGATCTACTTCCACGGCACCACATGGCTCCAGATCACACAAGATGCGCCCTGCAAAGTGAAACATAACATTAGGATAATCCAGACTAACAAAAATAATTATGTGCTCCCATGATTGTGCTCCATTGAAGCTGCCTGGCAGCTTGGGGAAGTGTGTGGCTGTGATCACGTGGTGTACAGTATGTGGATCAGTATGTCAAAGAGTTGTGCTGCAAGAAAACATCATGACTGGTGTGCAAAATTCAATGTCTTTTGCAGAAAAACACATCGAAAACATATAGTCAAAAAAGCCCCGTTAAAAAAACATGATTTTCTTTGCAGCAAACATTTTCACTCAGCAATGGTCAAAGTCCAGTTAGGTGACAAGAGTCAATATCTGCCTTACCAGTTGCAGGCTCGTAAACGCTTTCTTTCTTGCATTTCTCTTGAACTGCCCTCCTTTTCCCAGCCCAGAAGTTCAGCGGGATCGTGATGTCCAACGAACCCGTGGAAACGCTCCGGAGCGCCGCGGCGGCAGGAGCAGCAGCGGGTCGCCGCGAGAACCAAGCTAGTCCCCGGAGCATGTTTACAAGGGCTCGTAACTCTATGGATAATGGTAAACTTTACGACAATTGTGGGTGATTCGGCAAAACACAACAGGCGCGCGTCATTATTTGTGCTGCTTTAGGGTTGTGGTTTAATTTTTTAGAAGACACTTACGTGCAAAAATCCTCACATTACAGGCGTTTTGAAAGATAAAAAATCTCGCTCCGTCTGGTTACCATTACGTCAGTTACGCATAAAGGGGGCGGAGCACGTTGACGTCGCGGAACGTTTACCGTTAGAACGTAAACTGCTATATAACAGTCAACCACACACACACACACACACACACACAACACAAAAATCACACATTAAAAATACATATAAATATGCTGATATATATTTCAACTTGTGTAGAATAAAACCCTCTATTTTTATGTTGAATTAAAATTGGTGCTTAAATGTAGGGTAATATTGTGGGAGGAGCTCCCGCTACAACGATCTTCCAGCACAGCTGCGCTAACTGCCCATTGCAAGTATGGCCGGGGACAGCGAGGCGCTTCTTAGGGACCGTGATGAGAACACCAACATTGTTCGACAGCCTTTCCTGATCGGTGTCTCCGGTGGCACCGCCAGCGGCAAGGTTGGCGTTATAGCAGGCTAATTTATTAGTTTTTATCAAGTGTCATGTTCGCAGTTTGAGTTAATACGTGGCTGAAACGCGTGCGCTTGCCGGGTGCTAACGCTAGTTGACCGCGTGGCTTCAGTGACGCAACGCTGAGCCTTGCTCGTCAGCTTACCTAGCTAACATTAAATTCCATCACTAGCCGCGCACCGGGTCCGCTAAGACAATAGCTCCCAGCTAGTTTGCTAATTCAATCATATTATAAACATGGGAAACTTAATTGCCTTTTATTTCAGCACTGAAACGTAACACGTTGTAACTAAATAATCAATGTATGTAATGGCCAAATGTGTCTTTTAGGTACAGTGACCTGGTATTAAAATGACGGCTGTTGTGGAAATAACTGTAGCATCCGCGGGAAAACGTCAAATAAAATATGTCAAAGTGTAACCGCAGCTATAATGAAGTAATTATTTATTTTAACCAAGTTTACTAGGTCAGAGTAGCCTTAACTTATTAATTCAAACAACTTGTTAGTGGATTTTGCATCATTGAAGCTGATGTTGCGTTTCAGTTTTGGGAAACAAACGTCACTAGATATCTTTATGACTCGGCTGCACTTTGCTTTGTGTGAGTTGTGCCTTCTTCCCATGGGAAAAATAAATAAAATAAAAGCGACGAGTTCTCAGTATAACATGCCTGCTAATGAGTGCCTTAGCTGAGTTACCTAAGCTTACTAAGGTAATTGCGTCTCTTCAGTCCTGTTTCTTTCCGGTCTGGTTTGTACTGTTTATGTATTTTTTATTTACCATGTGCCCCCTCTTCATTTCCCATGTGGAGATGACACGTTTCTCGTATCATTTGGTGTTTAATCGACCTCACTATTGACACTTGACTGATATATTAAAAAAAAAAAAGTTTAAATTTTTTTCGCTTCAATTAGAAAACTACTACAAAACTAATAGTATAATGACAAGTGAATATTAGGGCTGTGACGAAATGGTTATGTCCCGATTCAATTAAGATTTTTTTGGGTGCTTTAAATTGCGATTCTCACTATTCTTCAATATTTCTGATTTTTGTAGATTAAAAACAACAAAAAAATGTCTAAAACTTTTCTTTTACTCGTCATTTGACTTGATTTTAATGAGGAAAAAAACAACCCAGTAGCCACATCATCATTTTGCAGCTATAAGCCTGAAAAGGCAAGTAAAAATATCAATAAAAACATTAAAAATGACAATTTTATAATGTATTATCTATTTGGGGGGAAAAAAATTTTTAAACAAAAAAAAATCCATTTTAAAATTGTGAAGCAAAAAATTCAGATTTTTTAAATTTTTTGATTCTATTTTCCACCCCTAGTGAATAGCGTAAAATAATTTATACTATCAGCTTTGTTTCTGTCTAGATAATAAAAATAAAGGAAAAAAACTCAGTTTGCATTTGATTATATACTACTGGTGTAATCATTGTATTATGAGAGGAATTTTGTATTGACTCCAGGAAGAATAGCTGCGTTTTAATAGCTAATGGAGATTAAAATAAATACAAATATACAGGCCTTATGCCACGTAGATGAAGTAGTCAGTGTAGCTGCATTGACTTCACGATGGATTCAAAGTCTGGTGCTGCACCTCACCAGGATGACTCAAACTGCCAACTTCCGAGTTCGCATCAGAAGTCATTATCGCACAGTTTTATGGGCACAAAGGCAGCCGGCCTCGGGCAGCAGGAGGAATGCCCAGTCAGCATTGGGGCGTGAGACTCTTTGGGGAGGTCAGTGGGGGCATTCATAGTTTGCCACAGAGCAGTTTTCCTGTGGTGAGTTTGTTGATCTTATAAAAAAAACCCTGCAGTTTTATTTTGTACACCACATCCCCACTTTGGGGTATTTGATTGAGTTATATTTAATTAACAAATCTACGTCTGCATGTTTACAGTCCTCTGTGTGTGAGAAGATCATGGAGTTGCTGGGACAGAACAAGATCGACCACCATCAGCGGCAGGTGGCGATCCTTAGCCAAGATAGCTTCTACAAGGTGCTGACGCAAGAGCAGAAAGCCAAGGCACTGAAAGGCCAGTTCAACTTTGACCATCCAGGTATGAAAACATTGGAGGATTTTCTGTGCAACATGTGAACTTTTTTGGTTTTGCATGACCCGAAGGTGTTATTTCTCCCCCCGTTATATTGATGCAGTTGTTGGTGTAGGTCTTAAAGCTAATGTCAGTGACCAAACAGGGCTCGTCTTCAGCAGAACTGATTATACAGCTGTGTTGGCACATCGATAATTCTTCCCTAGAGTATCTTTGGCAGAAGAGCAGAGCCCATATTTGGAGTCAGACTTTGCACTCTCATGCTTCTGCTTCCTTTCTCAGCTGAATTTTTTTTTAATGCGCGGAGGCAGCTGCTGCTGCTGCGTGGCTCAGACCGAACCCTACACCTGCTTTTGGAAGGAGGTTCTTCGGTTACCAAACGTGCGCTAAAGGCACCACGTGTTGCTTGCCGATGCGTCGTGGTTTTAAACGATGTCATGTTCCATAAAGATTACAGCTGAGTGTCGTTTTTTTTTTATTATTTCCCCTTTTTCTTCTACAGATGCCTTTGATAGTGAGCTGATCATGCAAACACTCCGTCAGATACTGCAGGGGAAGACTGTGCAGATCCCAGTTTATGACTTTGTCACCCATTCCAGGTGAGCACCTACTGCACTGGTACCAGTTACTAATCCTTTAAAGTTTTTTATTTTTTATTTTTTATTTTATTTTTTTTTTTAGCCTGATAAGATTTGCATTCATGCCAGACTATCGACACTCAGAGAGGAGGCAACTTTTGTGTGTTGTTCCAGGAAAGAGGAGTTTGTTATGGTGTATCCCGCCGATGTGGTCCTGTTTGAAGGCATCCTCATGTTCTACTCACAGGAAATCAGGGATCTGTTCCAAATGAAGCTGTTTGTCGACACAGATCCTGACACACGGCTCTCACGTCGAGGTGTATAGCAAGACTTTGCAGAACAGCTGCTATAACCAGTGCAACTTAGTTTGCTAATTTCACTGTACTGTTGACAAAGTGCTGGCAATTACACTTATTATTTATGCATTGTCCTAAATGGCTGCTTTGTGCTTTCTGTGTCGCAGTTTTGAGAGACATAACCGAGCGCGGTAGAGAGCTGGAGCAAGTCCTGGCTCAGTACATCACTTTTGTGAAACCAGCCTTTGAGGAGTTCTGTTTACCTGTAAGCTTTCAGTCTGCTCATGCTGTGCATCTTTATATTTATCTTTTCGGCTCGAGCTTTATGCATTATCTTTGCTTCTTCCAGACGAAGAAGTATGCAGATGTGATTATTCCAAGGGGAGCAGACAACCTTGGTAAGGACACATTGATAACTGGGAAAACAGGCTGTGTGTTTATGTTGGACTGGCTCACCTCCACGGCCGTGTAAACATCCTCCTGTGAACTACCTGTTCTTGGATAACCATACAACTCTTGTAGACTTTTTCTGCAGTTTGATGAGCGTATATATTTTTTTTCTTTAGTGATAGTTCTTAGCAATAAATTTTAATGGGATGTTTGCCACGTTTCATTTGTAACCTCTTTCTTTCTATTTTGCAGTGGCCATCAACTTGATAGTACAGCACATCCAAGACATTCTGAACGGGGGACTAAGCAAGCGTCACAACGGCTGCATAAATGGCCACAGTACTCCGCGGCAGCGGCGGACCTCAGAGTCAAGCAGCCGGCCTCACTGACCCTGTTACTCCTCTCTTCACCGAGCGGAGAGGGATGGAGGGGTTGCGCTGTAAATAATGCCCATTGGCATCACTGTATTTAAGAGAGGGAGGAAAAAATGGTGGGAAATTGAATGAAATGCCTTGTATTATTAAGACTATTCCTGTCACTGGTTACATTGATTGTAAATGTTGAGCTTTGATTTTGATTTTTGTCATGAGGAGAAATACAAGGTTTTGTTATGAGACTTTGGGCTGAAATGGATCCCATGCGTTTTCTTCCCTTTTGAATTTTTATTTATTTTTTTTATGTATTCCCCACTGCTCCATGAAACTTAATGAATAAAGGCAGGGGAACCTTTTTTTTTTTCTTTTTCTTTTTACTTTGTCTGATAAAACTTGAACCCTTGATAGCCAGGGCGTCTTGCATGTTTTGGAGGGTTATAAACAAAAGGATATGGCTTAGATAAGACAGCCAGAACTGACAATCCTTTCTTTGGTCCTGTATTTAAGTTGCCCTGTTATGTTACGTTGGTGGCCTGTGCACATGCTCAGTTTCCACCTCGGTGTTCCTGTATGTGTAGAAATCTGATTTACTGGATATCACGTGCAGGAAATGACTACCAAATCAATGAAGGCTAGTTTGGGGGGGGGAGGTGCAGATTATTAGAATTAAAGCTTCCTTATTGGGGAATATCTTGTCCCATTTAATTTATGTCCCAGTGAAGTTTAAGTACAGGCTAATTTATAGAGCTACCCCCAGTCTGATTTAATCAAGTTAAAAATTGTAAATAAATTGTTTTGCACTCTTATTTAAAATGCTAGTATTCACATAGCCAAAATCCGCTGTGATTTCAAGATCATGTATGCATTCTCAGGTTACATTGACACTAAATGATTATAAAATGCCAGAAAATGCGTGATCAGGGTGATTAATGCCACAGCAATAGTAGTCATTCCAGGTGTGTGGCACTTAACCACTAAGACCCACCACAATGCCTCAGCAAAGTTGCCTCAGGTTCATATGTACAGTAAGTATCCCCTCTAGAAGCCAGTCTGTTATGAGGAAGTTTCAATAAAACAAGTCAATCAATTTTGTATGCCATGTGCTGCATTTTGTTGTGAATAGTGCAATCGAGTGAATGGTTTGTACTGTAAGATTTGTACTTTATGGCTGTGGAATTGGGGAATTGATTTGTAATAGAAAGATTTCAGTTGCTGATTAATCAATAAACTGATGCGGATGATTTTGTCTGGTTATTTGAATCCATTTCAATAGGTTTGAGTTAATGTGGGTGGACGCGTGAAAGACTCGGCTTGTTCTGGGTTTGTCCACCAGGGGTCGCCGTTGACAGCAAGAACAGTGTAGTTTAATGACAGGAAAATCACAGGAAATTTCAAGCGTTTGAAAACGTAACTTTTTATTTCAATAAACTGAATCTGTCATAAATCAAATTTGAATATTAAATATTGCTGAGTTAGATTAGCTCCACTCGGGTTATAACTGCAAAATAACAGTAGAATATTATAAATCAGGCTGTCGCTACACAAGAGGATACTTCTGGATATAGAATTTACGAGGAGTCATGAACACACAAAGTAACGTGGTCAGCGTAAGGACGTCAAGATGGTGGTATGTATCGTTCCACTCGTGTATGTAGCAAATAATGCACATATTTGATATAATCGTGTGCTAATTTTAATTTTCTTCTTGTCCAATGCATGACAGAAATTTGGCCTCCAGTTTAAAGCCACTCTGGAGAATATCACTAAAGTGAGGCCACTGGGGGACGATTTCCGCTGGTTCCTGAAGGTACCATGGCTATGTAGCTAGCATGCTAATTTACATTTTTAATTTAATAATATTATAATTAATTTATTTTCCGTTTATGTTCGACAATATTAAGAAATTTGACACATTCTCTGCTAATTTAACGATATTCAATTGTAAACTACTGAAGAAATGTGAACATTTAGAAATAGGTCAGTGTACAGATGTTTATGTTGACATCCTTTGTGTTGTCACCACATAGACCAACCTCCAAGCTTAGTGAGGATGAACTTAAAAACTTTATTTATTTGTTTATTTATTTATGTATTTATTCATTCATTCATTTATTTCAGACAGGTCAAAATCACTGCAGAAAACATAAATACTCTTACACATACACAGATTTTATTATATTATTTTACTCGTTATGTATTGTGATGTTTGTATTGGTTGTTGAGCCTGGGACTGTGTAAAGCACTTTGGTCAACTATTAGGTCTGTGACGATATGCTTTTGTCCCGATTTGATTCGATTCCGATTTTTTGGATGCCGATTCTAATAGTTCTTCGATATCTCTGATTTTTGTAGATTAAAAAAAAAAAAAATGTATAAAACTTTTTTTTTTGTCTTGTCTTTTTTTTTCTTCTTCTTAATTTCATCCAGGAAAAAACAACCCAGTATCCAGATTATCATTCTGATGCTATAATGCCCAAGAAGACAAGTAAAAAGATCAGTAAAAACAATAAAAATGACAAAAAACATTCTAATGGATTATTTTTATTTGTTTGAAAAAAAAAAAAAATAAGATTTTTTTTTTTTTGTTTAACCAGAAAATAGATTTTTAAATTGTGAAGCAAAAAAATTCTGATTTTCCCACCCCTATCAACTTCATTGTTTTAAAAGTGCTCTATAAATAAAGTTGGTTTGGATTGAATCTTCGTACTGCCATATGTATCTTTATACATATATGGGCATCTAACAATACAGTTGTACCCAATTGACATGTCAGTCTGATCAAAATCGAACATTTGTACCAGCATTTAATAAGTTATATTTACTCTGTTTATGGTCTTTTCAGAACTACTATGAAATACTAAGATGTTTTATGATCTTATGTTTTAGTCACGCTAGTCTCTGTTTTACCTTCATTTCAGCTCAAGTGTGGGAACTGTGGAGAGATCCCAGATAAATGGCAGTATGTAACCCTGGTGGTGAGAATGAACATGTTGTTGTCTATTCAGTTAAATAAAGATTCAGATAATCAATATTTAATCCATCCAATCTTTCTGTGTGTTTTAGGAGAGTGTACCTCTGAAAGGAGGGAGGGGAAGTGCCAGTATGGTGCAGAAGTGTAAACTTTGTGCAAGAGAAAACTCCATTGGTATTCATAGTATTGATTATTTTTGGTCTTTTTAGCATGGAAAAACCTGTGAGTCTTTCTTTAAATGTCCCTTTCCTTTTATTCTAGATATCCTGGGAGATACAATTACACCTTACAATGTAAGCAGAAATCCCCAACCTGCTCTCATCCAGCACAATGACATGTATCTGTAGGAGCATTACACACACATGTGCTCTGCATCCAGCTGCAGACACCAATGACTGATGTGCAACTCAACATATAGTTTTTATTTGCATATTTAAAATGTAATCGGCAGACCCTGGTGATTCAGATGGATCAGTCAAGTCTGAAATTATGTCAGATAACACTAGATTTCATTGGATATTGTTGCTTATTTGTTTTCTTTCTCCGTTTTAAGCGGATCTCAGCATCATGTAAATGAAATCAGAAGTGCAATCAGCTTGTTTTTTCTTTCCTTTCATGGCACCGGTTATTTACTGGGATGAAGGCCGGTGATGATGAAACCTTCAAGACTATGGTGCAGTTTGAGTGTCGAGGCCTTGAGCCTGTTGACTTCCAACCACAAGTAAGAATATTCTATTTATTTGTTTTATTTTAACAAGGTCTGTTTATTTGTCTGTTCAGGGGAGAATAAATATGCACATGTACACATGCACCCATACATGTAAGATGACACAAAACACGTACAAAGATGCAAGAATACATATGGTGGATAAAAAAAAAAAATTAAAAAAAAATGTTCACGCCTGTATTTAAATGGCAGGTTTTAAAGGGGTGATGGCTGCTAAAAAAAACCCCAAAACAAAACAATAAATCATTTAAAACTTTTTAAAACTTTAATGTGACCTGTAACCTGCACAATTTTACTAAAAAAACAAACAAACAACAAACACATCTCTTCGGGAATTAAATATAAGACAGAAAAAACTGGACATCTTTAAACTAATCTTTAGATTTATTCAATATTTGCTCGCTCTTCTCTGCAGATTCATTCTGAATCTGTCAGATTGTAAGGACATGTTTTTTTTACAGGACACTCCACAGATTTTCTATCATATTTAGGTCTGGGTTCTGGCTCCAGAACTGAAATTTTCTGCTGATGAAGCAGAGTTTTTGTAGATTTGGATGTATGCTTGGTGTCATTGTTGAAAAGGGTAATTACTCTTCAGCTTCAGCTTTTTGAACCATAAATTAATCTGATGTTTGCAACTTTACAAAATTTCTTCCACTTGGACTGAAGCACCAGTTCCAGCTGAAGAAGAGCAACCCTGAAGCATGATACTACCACCACCATGCTTTACTGTGGGTGTGCGCTGTTTTGACGATGCAAAGTTTTTTTTTTTTTTAGAATTGTGGCCAAAAAATAGGAGGGTTTAGGGGGTGTTAAACTGTGGTCTTTCTGTAAGGAATTTGCATGTTCTCCACTTGTATGTGTGGGTTTCCTCCAGGTACTCCAGCTTCCTCCCACCTACAACACATGTATGTTATGTTAATTGCTGTGATGAATTAATCACTCATCACATGTAAGTCGCTTTGGATAAATTCGTCTGCTAAATGACGGTGGAAGGAAAAGAATTCATTTTTTGTCCAAGCATACACTCTCAAAAATAGAGGTACAAGATAAGGACATTTCTGTACCTATAGGTACATTTTAAAGAAATGTTCTCTCAAAAGTACAATACTGGTCTTTAAGAGACCAGAAGAACACCTTCAGAGTACAAAAAAGGGTTCAAAGTGACATAAAGTACAAATTTGTACCATTTTGACCATAAGGGTACCTGCAGCATTGATAAATGTAATGTTAATGGCTGTAATGTTACAAACTAGAGCAGAGTTGAGTGATGACAGTAGTACTACTTAACAGTCATTTACTACACCAGACAATGAAGGTCAGATGCTGCAAACTAAGTGTATGTCTGGTCAGTATTTTGAGTATTTGAAGATTATTTCTAGATTAAAGATAAGATAATATTGCTAAATTGCATGGACCAGGCCTAATGCTGTGGAAACATAAAAAACATAACTTGATAAGGTGAGGTTGAACTTGATAAGGTACAAAAATAGACCAGAACTGAAGGGTACAGAAATGTCTCTCAAAAGAGTACACCCCCAGCGACAAGCATTTGTACCTTTTTAGGTACAAGCTGGTACCTCTATTTTTGAGTGTGTATTGTGGAGTTATATGCATCAATACTGAAAATAGCTCAATCTTGCAGTGATAAAGAATCCTTCAACAAAAATTCCTGGATCCAGATGCGGATCTAGATCACTCCCAAGATTTATTGGAATCTAAGTTAAACCCATTCTCAGAAAAATATGATGAAAATTCATCCAGTAATTTTTGCCTAAGGTTTCTAACAGACAACCAGACAGAATAACAATCTTTGTCTTTAATTTGTCTTTGAAAATCATAATTTACTTAAAAAAAAAAACACATTAAACATGCTGTATCGTGTAAGTTTTATATGCAGATTATTTTTTTCATGTTCCCAGCTTCAGATAATAATATAATAATCCTGTGTGGCTTCTTTTCTCCTCCAGGCGGGCTTCGCTGCAGAAGGAGCCGAGACTGGAACGCAGTTTCCTGAAATCAACCTGTTGGAAAAGGTAAACGTGATGGAGGCAGCGTGTCCACTCAAGTTGTTAGCAGTTCGAGTCATATCTAGAGGGATTTTGTTGCATATTCGTTCATTCTTCTGTTCTCATCGCTCATTCCAAGCAGTTTGAAGTTTTATTTTCTCATTTGTAGGTTCGATCTGCACTTCAGGCACAAAATATACCAAATGATAAAAACCTATCTGAACATCCTTTGTTTGAGCTCTTTCATAAGTTAAAAACAAGAAGTATGGTCACTTACATATATCAACACATTCTGAAAAACTTATAGACCTCTAGCTTTAGATGCAGTTTGGAGAAGGGACATATTATTATTAAATAGGGATTTTAAATTTGACTGGAATGATGTATGAAATAATATAATTTTATCCTTTAAGTACCCAGATGATATTATTCATTATCAATCTGTGCACAGAACTTATTTAACACCCTGTAAACTTTATAGAATGAAGGTTCTAGATAGTTCTGCTCACAGAGTAAACCAGGGACTTTGTTGCATATGATCTGGGAATGTCAACCGGTTGTTTTGGAAAGAGGTTGCAACAGATTTAACTTTGATAATAGAACAAAATATTCCAGTAAACCCTCAAACGCTTATTCTAAATAATCTATTGACAATAAATATATCACAATGCAAAAAACAAATAATTTTGGCAGGTTTAATGGCAGCAAAAAAATAATTAGTTAATTAATTACTGCATAAATATCTTGCATTGGTATTTGACATCAATAGATATAATTTATAAGGAAATCTCTACAGCATGGATCCATAATGCTAAACAACAAAATATCTTATTCTGGTACAAGGCAGCGGATCAAATTAAAATCAAACCTCACAGGTGAATTCAAGGTTGCTACATTTTTCTGCACACATCCATCGGAAATTTGTTGAATTTTTTATCAACATTGATAGTTGTTATGTTTTGTTTTATGCTAGAGCAGGGGAGCCCAAACTTTTTATCTCAAAGGGCCAAACTGAAAATGATGAAACACAAGTAAATGTATAAAGTTAGTTTAATTATTCTTTAGCTAATACAATGTATTTTTTCCTATCAGGGAAAATAACATGTTACTTAAATTAATATAGCAGTGGAACGATAAAGCCATAGTTGGAGGGGGATGACACAAAATTTATAGCCACTAAACTGCAACCAAGTGCAACATGTCCACAACAACAACAAAAAAAACAGTACATGTTGAACAATGCAAGTCGCTGATACTTACTGGGACACATGAAGTGGATATTTAGACATCACCAGACTCTCCATGTTAGCTGGTACCTGGCTCACTGATAAGGTGAGTTTGTCATTGAGGTGTGAGTCAGTTAGGGTCCCTCTGAGTCTGGACCTATTGAGGTTCATGACCAAGCGGCAACCTCTGGTGGTTAAAAGTGAAGCTTATGCTGAAGTGCATAAAACCGCAGTTCCCCCTCCATCCACTAGGGGTTGGCACCAGAACAGAGGGAATCCCCATAGACTCCCATGTTAAAAACACCAACTTCACAGCAGAAATAAACATGTTTACAGTCTGGTTCAAAAATCCATTTTCAGTTAATAGGTCAGATTTACCTTCATGACAACTGTGGGGAGAGTGAATTTTTTTTCTAACTCTTCCATTTAGGAGTGATTTAATCTTGAAAACTGGCATATTTAGGGGCGTGTCCTTTTGATTGACAGGTACCCGATCTCCCTCTTCAAGTAAGAAAAACATAGAACAACCGTGGTTTTTAGCCGGTCAACAACGTGGCTTAGCTTAGCCTGCTTACCTCCATTAGCTGGTTAGCTCCTGTTATCTCCAGGTTAGCTCGGTTAGCTATTAGCTACAGAAAGCTCGGAGTTCACTCGATGTCAATCATCCATCATGACGCTCAAACGCCACCCTTCAGCTCCACCTCTTTACCCATATTTGTATTTTCCTGGGGAGACGACACGCATGCCGCTGCCAAGATGGCGATGGTAGGAACCGCCCAACGAGCTTCAATTCAGCTCTTCAGAAACTGATGGGCGATGTCACGGAGGCTCCGCCCATATTTTTATATGCAGTCTATGTTCATGACACTGGAAGTATTGTCTTTTCATTAGGCTCTGTAGGGTATTAATATAAACAGCGACTAGTGGGCCAAAAGCAAAGTCCTGGCAGGCCGATTTTGGCCCGCGGGCCCCACTTTGGGCACCCCTGTACTAGAGGATTAATGTTTGTGGGATGGGAAGGGAGGGGCTGGAAGTTTGTGCATTGTGTCTACATAACAAGAAAAAAAAATGCAAATAAAACATTTGATCACAAAAGAAAACATTTTCTCATTTTAAACATTCCAGGACTGGACTGATTATGATGAGAAAGCCAGCGACTCGGTGGGAATCTATGAGGTCACACACCGCTTCATCAAGTGCTGAAGAAATGCTGCGATGAGATTCAGAGATGGCCGAGTGAAACACTACATCCTCAGTCCTGTTTCCTGCCAATCAGGATGCTTCACATTCTGAGGCGGCATGGTTTGGATGATGATGAACAATAAAAACATGATGGTTGCCATGACTGGTGGCAACCCACCACATGTGGATTGGATTGATCAGAGTGCTCTGTTGACAAGGGTTTTTCTTTTTTCTGCTTTTTCTTTTTGCATCAATAAAATGAAAGGTGAACATTTTAAGTTGAGATTTTGTTTTATTGCCTGATTTTCCTGAAAGACAGGAAATTATTAAATTATTACCAATAAAAGCAGTGAACTGTCGAGATCACAGAAGCGTTTGAATGATTTAAAAAGTACATTTGCACTCACAAATCTCCACTTCCTTACAAATACTCCATAGTTTGATAGTTACTCAGAGTAATGTATTATGTACTAAGAATTCAAAACACTTTTTTTCTGGTGTTTAGCTATGTAATGATGTATAACGAGACTTAGTTGAATTGCAGATTGTAATTGTAAATTATTTTGCTATGAGAATCTGCAGAGCATACCAATACTGATCCTATCAAACTTTTTCCAGGTCATTGCTTTTTAGCATATAGTTGGAGAGAAAAAAAGCAAAGACGCAAAGAGCTTTTAAAAACGACTTGTTTGCAACAACAATTACAAGTGTTAGCTGTGTCACTGAAACTGGCGTTGCTTCCCAATAAACCACAGGAGCGCCAAGATCCAAAAACGGCAAAAGGCAATAGCCGTTCTTGCAAAGGCAAGCCACTGCTGCAAAATGGCCAACGCCTCTTCCCAACAGCAAACTCTAACTGGTTTGTCACGATTGATTGGTCATGAACCTCTTACAGCAGGACCACCCACTAATGTATAAGCACATTTAATATTTGCTAATTTGGAACCTTGTTTACATATATTTATTTATTTACTAATTTATTTATTTATTCATTTATTTCCTACGGGGGATTTGTCCACATTTTCGATTGTTAAAATGAATCATGTTTTTGAAAAAGAAACAAAAAACACCACTTGCCATCTTTTGCATCGGTTATAGGTTTATATGCTTCGGTCTTCTTTATAGTTTTATTTTATTTTAATATTAAAGATAGATAGATGGATAGATAGATAGATAATAGGGCTGTGACGATATGCTTTTGTTTCGATTCAATTCTGATTTTTTTGGATGCCGATTGGATTGAAATTGCGATTCTCACAATTCTTCGATATTGCTGATTTTTGTAGATTAGAAAACAAAAAAAATGAATAAAACTTTTTCATTTTTCTTTATTTCAATCAGGAAAAAACAACGCAGTAGCCAGACCATCATTCTGCTGCTATAACGCCCAAGAAGACGAGTTAAAAAATCAATAAAAACAATATAAATGATAAAAATTTTAAAATGGATTATTTTTGTTTATTGAAAAAAATCCGATTTTTAACAAAAAAAAAATCAATTTTAAAATTATGAAGCAAAAAAAATCCAGATTTTCAATTCGATTTTCCCACCCCTAATAGAAAGATAGACAGACAGATAGATAGATAGATATTTTCTATGTTTTATTTCTATATAAACATGTAAATGTAAAGAAAAACCGAAAAGACGAGAAGAAAACTTCTTTTCTCATATCTGTGTAATTTCTCCTCTCTCGTGTGTGTGTGTGTGTGTGTGTGTGCGCGTGTGTTTTATCATGTGTGTGAGCTCTCGTCCTCAAACACACCAGTTTGACTTCACAAACGCCCAGTTTTGCTCTGCTGAAAAATGGCTTCTGAATTCAAGGGGCTCCGCTTCGGTTTGGTAGTTTTGGCTGCATGTTTGATCCGGATCAGCAACTCAGAGGAGCTGCCAGCTGACGGGCTCGTGCGTGAGGAGTCTTCCTTTCTGAAGCCCACGGTGATGATCAGCATCGTCACGTGCAGCACTGCCTGCCTTTCTTCCTGGGATGCATCGACAGGCTGGACTACCTAAAGTCCAGCATCTTTCTGGAATCTTTATATTCAGTCAGATTCAGAGACGTGGAAACATTTAAGCAGTTTTACGTTCAGCGTGAGGGTCAGGCTTCCTGATGGTTTCTAAAGGAGGATATTAGAGAAAGAACCAGAGAAACGTGTGTGTGTGTGTTTTCTCTGAGCCGCTTCTGATCACAACGTGGACAACAGCACTGCCATCCTCCACGAGTGGCTCACCAGAGTTCAGCACCTGTATCACTCTGTGGAATGGAGACCCACGGAACATCCCAGGTGAGTCTGGCATTGAAATGAAATCCTGTCAAATCTGAGCTGCTGTCATGTCTGTGGGATGTGCTCCGGTTTTTGGTTGAGTTTCTGGTTTTAGTCTTTATTACTTTCTGATTGTCTCATTTTCTCCTTGTTTGCTGGATTCTTCAGCTCTTTACCAGACCCTTGTTGTCAGTCCTCTCCCGTCTTTGTCCCAGTTGTCCTCACCTCCAGCCTGAGCTTTTCTTTTCATCTATTTGGAGTTTTTTATGTTTAGATTTTGGCTCCTGTTGTCTTTATTCTGCCGCTGCAGCAGCTTTTGTTAAATGAGCATGTCCTGCATTCGCCTTCTTCCTGCCTTGTCCTGCTGCCTTTAGGTCCTTCTGTCTCCATTTATCCCTGTCGCTTCTTTCCGCTGAATGTGAGACATTCTGGTTGGTAAGAATATACCAATATATATATTGGTATATTCTTATTCAATATAATATATTGATGAGGTGATAAATGGCCCAACGGCATTGATTCATACGTATCTTTTACATGATGTGTATTGAAAAGACAACAAACTAGTCAAAGTTTATCCATCCATCTATTCATCCATCCATCCATCCACACATCTATCCATCCATCCATCCATCCATCCATCCATCCATCCACACATCTATCCATCCATCCATCCATCCGTCCATCCACACATCCACCCATCCATCCATCCGTCCATCCACACATCCACCCATCCATCCATCTGTCCATCCATCCATCCATCCACACATCTATCCATCCATCCACCCATCCATCCATCCATCCATCCATCCACACATCTATCCATCCATCCATCCATCCATCCATCCATCCACACATCTATCCATCCATCCATCCATCCATCCGTCCATCCACACATCCACCCATCCATCCATCCGTCCATCCACACATCCACCCATCCATCCATCTGTCCATCCATCCATCCATCCACACATCTATCCATCCATCCATCCATCCACACATCATCCATCCATCCATCCATCCATCCATCCATCCATCCATCCACACATCTATCCATCCATCCATCCATCCATCCACACATCTATCCATCCATCCATCCATCCACACATCTATCTGTCCATCCATCCATCCATCCATCCATCCACACATCTATCCATCCATCCATCCACACATCCATCCATCCATCCATCTGTCCATCCATCCATCCATCTGTCCGTCCATCCACACATCCACACATCTATCCATCCATCCATCCATCCATCCATCCGTCCATCCACACATCCACCCATCCATCCATCTGTCCATCCATCCATCCATCCACACATCCATCCATCCACACATCTATCCATCCATCCATCCATCCATCCACACATCTATCTGTCCATCCATCCATCCATCCACACATCCACACATCTATCCATCCATCCATCCATCCATCCATCCGTCCATCCACACATCCACCCATCCATCCATCTGTCCATCCATCCATCCATCCACACATCCATCCATCCATCCATCCACACATCTATCCATCCATCCATCCATCCATCCACACATCTATCTGTCCATCCATCCATCCATCCATCCATCCACACATCTATCCATCCATCCATCCATCCATCCATCCATCCATCCACACATCCATCCATCCATCCATCTATCCATCCATCCATCCATCCGTCCGTCCGTCCATCCATCTGTTCATCCATCCATCCATCCATCCATCCATCCGTTTATCCATCCATCTTCTGCCGAAGATATTTCTGCAGAAATATCTAATCTATCATTAAAAAACTGCGTTTCTGTTGGTATGTAATCATTTTACTAAAACTTATGCTTTTATCCTTTTAAATGGAGCCTTTTGTAGCTACATAAATAACGCCAGAAGACGAAAGTTGACATGTGGTGCTGTCATCGCTGCAGCTGAAGCCGCTGGGTCCACTCACACTAACACAAGTTAATGTCTGGAAGAATTTTGGCCACTGGTGGCCACCGTCCATTCACAGCTGTGCTTGGTATTGGTAGTAATTTCTGTTCTCATCTTTACCAGTAAGTGATTCTGACCTGCAGTACGTTTAACCCTTAAACTCCTCCAGATCTCCAGTGTGCCCAGTTATACCGTCAACAGTTTCTCAGGAACTGGTGTGTGTAACTCTTGGGGGTGAATGGTGATGGATGGCTTACCCTTTAGGTGGTCTATCAAGTCTTTCAGGTGTTATATCTGAATAAATGTGCTGAATTGAATACTGAACACTGTAGCATGAAAACACAATTATTGATCACATTTCCATCATAAAAAAGATCACTATCTCTTACACTGTGGTAGTATGATGTGATGCTTTTCATGTTTTACGTAAAGCACTTTGAATTGTCTGATACATGAAAGGTTCTGTACACTTGCCTCGTCTTACTAAAATACTTCTGTTTTGACTCAGAAATTCAGATGAAGCCGTTTCTTGTCAAACCTTCCATCAGTCAGATAACCTAAATCGATGGTAATGTTCAGTAGGAGCAGCCAGAGACGAACAAGTGAGCAGAAATTTCTATTTGTGTCTGAAAAGAAGGAAAAAATGGCTCTGTGACTTGAAGACAATGTTGATGCACCGTGAAGCCAGAAAGCTGCTGAGTTGGAAATGTGTTTGAGGCGTTAGCTGGTAAATCGTAGCATACATAACTAAATGAGGGTTTTCTTTATGGTGCTGTGTCTATTAATTTATTCATTTTACATCCTTTTAGCTTCAGAATCTGACAGCTGATGCTGTCCTGAAAACATCAGGTCTGGGTGTTGACTGGGATTAAAGTCTTCAGCTTCTACATTTAGCTTCTAGGAGTTTTAAGGGTTAAATCTCGACATCCAGAATGTGTTTCCAGCCTGTTTTTAATCCGAAACCTCGACTGAACTTCGGAAGGAAATTAGATTTTGATGTATTAGTGTTTTTGTGTAACATGAATGCAGGTGATTGAGTTAAACCAGCTTGTGATATCGTCTCATGCTGATCATCCAATCCTGAATCAATTCTAAAGAGTGTCATGGTAACGTTTAAGTGGACAAACAAGAGTATTTATGCACTGAACCGCTGAAAGTTGCATCCTGATCCATATCAGGCCTGTTCTTCTGTTTTATCCTCAGCTCCTATGACGATGAGGAGGGACCCGAACACTGGCCCAACTCCCGGTTCACTCATGTGACGAAGTTAAAGCAGGCGGCTCTGAAAGCTGCCGGACGTCGTTGGGCAGACTATATGCTGGTGAGACAGTCACAGAGGAAGGTGAGTCTTAATGAGTGTTTGTCAGATTGAGCGGCTGTAGCTCAGGAGGAAGAGCTGTTGACTTGCAACTGGAAAGTTGGGATTGATTCCAGGCTTCCCCTGTCTATGTGCTGAAGTGTCCTTGGGCAAGACCTTAAGTTGCCCCCCGATGTGCCTATCGAGCTATGAGTGTGTATGTGAGTTGCTTTGGACAAAAGCGTCTGCTAAATGACTGTAGAATTGAAACTGATGACTGTTTGTCATCAGTTTGTGGACAGCGACAACTTACTGACAAACCGCCACGTCCTCGCTGACCTGATGTCAGAGAACCTAACCATTGCTGCACCCATGTTGGAATCGAAAAGCCTTTACTCCAACTTCTGGTGTGGGATCACTCCCCAGGTAGACACGGGCTGGATGGGATGACGGTTCTGCAGAATGTTCAGTAAAAAAGTTAGAAAATATCTTTTTTTTAATGCGAAGGGCTACTACAGATGCACCCCAGAGTATATCCCCATCCGTAAGTGGGAGCGGCGGGGCTGCTTTGCTGTCCCCATGGTGCACTCCACTTACCTGCTGGATATGAGACGCAAAGCCAGCCGAGACATGGCCTTCTACCCTCCTCACCGTGACTACCCCTACCACGTTGATGACATCATAGCCTTTGCTTTCTCTGCAAGGAAAGCAGGTCATATCTTTTCCTGTGAGACTTGTATACTGGTCAGGTGGCGGCGGTGGTGTAGTGGACCCTCAAGAAGTCGGTATACTCTCAATATTTCACCTTTTTTAAAAGAAAAAAAAAAAGGCCCAGAAAAACGCTGTTTCAGAAGAAGTGACATGTAAAACTACTCTGTTTAGTATCGCCCAAAAATCCATCAGTATATCCGCTCATTGTTGGATCATTTCTGCTCTTTGGTGTCAGGGAGGAAGGGTTATGAAATGACTAAACCAGTACTGGAACACAGACTGGTGAGAGACATATATATATATACATATATGTTTATTATGATTATGTTTAGGCTAAAGCTAACACAGCAGATGGCTAACTGGTTAAGGCTAACCTTAGCTGAGCTGCTGGGCGACGTAGCTACGTGTGTTGGGATGTTTTTTATTGTAAAAGCAGCATCACAGGCGGTTTAGAAGTGTGTATACTCAGTGCTGACAGAAAAAGAAGTGTGTATACTCCGTTTACCCGCGTATACCCTGGACTACACCGCTGGGTGCACTGCAAAAACTGAAGTCTAAGTGAGATTAAAAATCTTAAATTGAGTACACATATGCTTATTTTTTTAAAGGTAAGATAATTCTAAGTTTTTATGCCAGAGAATTCCTCTTGTTTTAAGAGTATTTTACTTGTTTTGGGAAGTCTTAACAAGCCAAATTTTCTTGTTCTGTTGGCAGATAATTTGTCTTATTTTAAGCAACATTTACCTAATTTTTGTATATTTTTTTCCTTGTTTTTTAAGGCTGAGTTTTTGCAGTGTGGCGCTCGGGATGGCAAACCAGCCAGAAATTCATATAAACATTCAGTCTATCGATACTGCACCCAGGGGTTTCATATCAGCAAATAATCCAAGCTCCATATCAGGTCCTGAAATGTGTTGAAGCAGAGGAACAGCAACACATGGTGACATTATTTGATCTTCATCATGTGCTCCTCTTGATCAGAGCCGGGTCTTTGCTGACCCGGAGCCTGCAGGTGTGTGAAATACATCAGAAATGATCATTATGGTCATTTCCAAGCTGTTTGAGTCTGTCGTTCTACAGAAAGAAAGATTATTCCAAAGTGGAAAACATTCCAGACATCTGCCAGTCCTCCCAGTTGGACCAGTCTAAAGCCAAACCGTGCAATGTTCAGGAAACTACAGGAAATCTGACTACTGTGGCGTTTCACTCGGACCTTTCTCATGTCCCAGAACACAACCTGACGTGTTAATATGTGAAAGACCATTATGGATATTTACCAGTTCCGCTCAGACAAGACCAGACTCTGGAGGAAGAAGAAGAGAGTTTCAGCCACACACTGACAGAGGGACTCAGTAAGTTCTTATTTTGTGTGCATAGAAGCATGATTGATGGTAACGAACGTCTCTGCAGCTCGGTGGAACTTTGCATGTTTGCCCTGCAGAGCTCTCGCAGCCATGACACATGCCTTACTCCGGTGATAAAAACCTCCCGCCGCTTATTTCTCCCCCGTCTTTCCTAAAATACCACAATTTCACATCTGACATCAGTTAATGTTGAACAAGTGCAACAAGTTCCTTTCAAAAAGACTGAAAGAGAAAATGACATTTGTTATTTTCACGTAAAACTCTTTTGTTCCAGTCGACTACACGATGGCGCCTTCGCAGCACCTGCACGCTCCTCCTAAACAGGCTCGCAAGATGGGATTTGATGAGGTACACATGCGTTTCGGGAATCTTTTCCAGCAATTTCAGAGTGGATTGAGTCAGCTAATGGTCTCCCTTTTTCAGATATTTCTGATTAATTTGAAGCGTCCGCCGACAGGAGGGAGAGGATGCTGAGTTCTCTGGCTGTCCTCGGAATTGATGCTACGCTAACGGAAGCTGTGGACGGCAAGTAGGACATTCGGTGGACGAACAACTCCATAAACTCAAGTTTTAGAAAGAAAGATAACGGAAATTTAGTTTAAATCTTTATTAAAATGATTAGAATGTAGAAAATTGGGAGGATTTTCAAACTATATGCTGCATGTCACTAAGGATAATCTTACTGGTACCAGTTTGGAACCAGTTCATCCAACAAGCTGTTGGAAACATTCCTCAGAAAGTTTGTAATATTATAAATGACACGATAACATCATCCGAATGCTTTCTAATAAGGCCGTGTTAAGTTTTCTATGGACTACAGTCGATTAGGAAGTGAGGCTTTCGAAACGATCTTTATTTACAAATACAGAAAAGTTTCTGCAAAAACAGCTTTAAGCAAGCAAGAACAAACATGTGATGAGGAAAAGAAAAATACATTTGCTCCCATGTTTGACAGGGCCTTGAACTCATTGCAGCTGCAGGTTCTGGGCATAGACATACTGCCCGGCTACATAGACCCGTATTCAGACCGCGTGCTGACCAAAGGGGAGATCGGCTGCTTCTTCAGCCACTTCAAGCAGGTGCTTGTCCTGGAGGACGACGTCAGATTCGAGCCCAGCTTTTCCAGGCAGTTGGCGGCAGTAATGGACAACGTGCACACCGTGGGGCTTGACTGGGATCTCATGTCAGTGAGGATTTTCTTTTCCTTTTTATAAATTCCCGTCCATCTAAAGCGGGAGTGTCCAGCTCCGGTCCCCGAGGGCCACAATCCCGCAGGCTGTTCATGTATACCTGCTCCAACACACCTGACTCAAATAAATCACTGTTACGGCCCATGGCCAGTCATCTAGCTGATCATCATTCCAACCATCATCACCTGGCGGTTTGAGCACACCTGGCTTTCTTCCTGGAACTGCCCTCAGACTGATGTGCTGGATGCTGATTGGTCGCCACATGCTCACCTATTCTTGATTGGCCGGACCTTCTACTGAGCACCTGAATAAAGGCTGTCACCGACCGTCGTTCCTGGCAGCTGTGTTTTGGTTGAGCCTTGGTGCCACAGCGTGCCACTCCTTCACTGACAGCGAATGAGATTGACTGTTTGGTGTTTGTGATTTGACGCTTTTGTGATTACAGCTGGGTTGGTGCCAGCTTTGGTTTATATTTTTGTTGTTGGGTTTGTTTTGGCTTTTGATTTCTGACCTTTGATGCTTTTTAAAAACTAGTGGGTCCTAAATAAAGCCTTCATTTGCACATCTTCCTTGTTTTCTTTTGTTAATGTTGCCACCCCTTTGTACCCCTGGACAAACTCCATCGGGGGTCGTAACAACCACTCACTGTGCAGAACTTCATAGACTATTGGATCCATTTAATATGAACCAAGTGTGTTGGAGCAGGGATACATGGAAAACCAGCAGCCCAGGAGGACCTACTTTGGATCTAAAGTTTCGGTGGTGATGTGTCCCGTCTTCCTGTAGTTATGTGGGTCGTAAACGGCTGCAGATAAAGAAGCTGGAGCAGTGGGTGAAGGGGGTCAGGAACCTGGTGCACCCAGGCTACTCCTACTGGACGCTGGGTTACACCGTGTCTCTGAGCAGAGCCAACAAGCTGCTCCAGGCTGAACCCCTGAATAAGATGCTGCCTGTCGATGGGTTTCTACCCATCATATTCAACAAGCACCCCAAGTGGGTCTTAAACCATCGTGCTCCGAGGGCCGGTTTCAGCTTTCTGTAACGTGTCCGCCTGCTTGTCCCCGCAGAGACCACTACATGCAGCATTACAAGCAAAGGGACCTGAAGGCGTTTTCAGTGGAGCCTCTGCTGCTCTTCCCTACACACTACACCGGTGAGCCCGGATACTTCAGCGACACGGAGACCTCCACCATCTGGGATGACGAGGCCTCTCAGACAGACTAGGACAGAGGCACAGCCAAGAAGAGCCGTGAGCACGTGCTGAGGACGTGAGGCGGGGGCTCACCGGCTCTTG
Organism: Telmatherina bonti; assembly: GCF_933228915.1. NCBI lineage: Eukaryota > Metazoa > Chordata > Actinopteri > Atheriniformes > Telmatherinidae > Telmatherina > Telmatherina bonti. The sequence goes on from NC_136625.1 coordinate 33,384,236, forward strand.
GCGGGAACAAAGACAAAATCTGAGGCGGATGGACGGCTTGTCACATGATACGTCTGGGCTCAGCTTCTATTAAATTCTACTAATATCTGTGAGCCTTTTTTTTTTTTTTTTTTTTTTTTTAAGTTTGTCTGGTTTTTAATTTAGTCACATGGTTAGACTGGGAACTATGGAAGCCCAGAGTGGCCACAACTAATGTCTTTCTCTCCACATCACAGTTTATTCCCTCTCTTATCTTGAGTTTGTGTCGCTTGTTTCACATGATTATTTCATTTTTCCTCATTTTTAAAAAGAGATATTCCCAAAATAATCACCTACATGGTGGCACGGTGGCGTAGTGGTTAGCGGTGTTGGCTAGGGGGACTTCTGTGTGGAGTTTGCATGTTCTCCCCGTATATGTGTGGGTTCTCTCCAGGTTCTCCAGCTTCCTCCCACCTTCCAAAGACATGTATGCTTGGTTAACTGGTGACTCTTGTCCTTAGGAGTGTGTGTGTGTGGTTGTTTGTCTCTCTGTGTTGGTCCTGTAATGGACTGGTGACCTGCCCAGAATGTACCTGCCGCTTGACTGATGAATACTGGGATAGACTCCAGCTTGAACTGGATTAAGTGGTTAAGAAAATGGATGGATGGTTGAGGATAGATGATGGATGGATGACCACCTACATAAGTCAAGCTGAGGTTATTCGGTAATTGTCCCAACTTGAAACTTCCTTCTGGACAAATAAAGTATTTTTCATATAATTTATTTATAACATATAACAGGGATATTTGTATTTCTGTCCCCCAACAAAGAAAGATGACTTTGTCCCCCCCCCCATATGTCTAATTAACTTTTGACATGTTAAATACATCCTATTATATCCATTTTGTGTATATTTTTGGTCCGAAGGGCCCCATGTACCCCCAGCAGTACATGTACTATGTAGGGACAAATCAATACTCAGGACTTAATATCTGCTGGTGAAAATACCGGATTCAATTCTTTTTTAATAAGTAAATGTCACTAAATATCACTCTGATGACACAAAACGTGCCGTTTGTTCACTTCTGAGAGATTTAGAAATAAAACTGTTGGAAATCCCAGAAAGGATGTTCCTGCTGTAACACATAAGCATGGTGTCCGATCAGATACCACGACGATGTCGTTTTGATATTTCAGCTGTTTAATCCAGGTTTTTATACTTTATTATAGTCATATTCCAGATTTCTCATTTAATAAATGTGACAAATCTTACATGTAATGATCTAATCTTTAATTACCTACTCATCAGTAGTTTGTTTCATAATAATGTTTAGTTACATTTATATTCCATAATATGAGCGACTGAAGAGAACGTCTCAAAAGAAGAAAGCGCATGATTTCCTTCTGATCTGACACTTTATCCTCTAAGTACATTTCTAAATTTTTTTTTTTTTTTTGTTTAAAGCTGAAACATGAGAAAAAACACGTGAAAGTTTAGCTATAAACTTTTTATTTGACAAAAAGGGGAAAAAAGCATTACGCAAGCAGAGATTGGAACCATTTAATATTAGTACTGTTGTCACAAAAACAAAAAAAAAGAAAAAAGGTTATGAAAGTAACTGAACCACACAAATGATACGCTTGATACATAATAAATTAATCAGTAAAACAAAGCAGTAAGGTGGCGCTGAGACTCCAAATGTTTAAGATGCCTGAGAATAAATATGAAAACAGCTTGATGCAGCATTTACTTCGTTCCACAGTTCCTTTTCTCTGAACTAAAGCTTGATAAGAGGAGTTTAAAAATTACATGATATAAAAAATCAGCCATCGATTAAGAAAAAAACAAAAACAAAAACATCCACTTCTGTACAATGTGCATATCTGAATTAGTGTGGCTTTTCCCTCCACGCAGCGGGGCAGCTTAGCGACAAACAAACAAAACCATAATGCTCTGCTGTCACAAGCCACATTCCAGGATATGAACAAACCAGTTTACTGAACGTTTCAATGAAATGACAGTCTACACGTATTACTTATACTTTGTGATTAAATGCCCCTTTTCAGCCTGTAGCCCAGCCGGCCGTTGGGTTTAACCCATTGGAGGATTTATCCGTTTACCACGGTGTCATAGCAACAAAGCTTCATTAGGCAGGTCTCAGGAGGTCTGTTGCTACGCCGGTTGGAGAGATATTGCATATGCAGTTAACTACAGACCACCTCGTCTTCTGAAATGCAAATGTTCTGAAAGACTGGTTGGATGGACTCAGCAGATACTGGAAAGAAAAAGGAAACAACGTGAGGTATGTTCTTGTGATTCAGCTTTTGCGTATCCGGCGCTGCTTCCACCTGCGGTGAGCGGTGAAAACAAAGACACACATTTACTGCGTTTGTTGTTCGGTGAAAACAGTCCAGGTGTGACAGGTTACTGCCAGCAGCAACCGAAAGCGTCGCCACTTCCAGAGAAAAGCCGTGTAGGAAACATCAGAGCGCCGCGTGACGGCCGAAACGCTTCGGCGGGGAAGGGGAAGACTTCTGCAGCTTCGGCTTGGAAGAGACAAAGTCAACAGATCTGGGAACAACAATGGAACGAGTTCGATCTAAAGAAAAACAAACGATGGCTGCAGAACTAAGCAAACACGAAAGAAAACTAAACAAAATGCAGTTTCTTTTTTCTCTCATCTTTTTGTGTGTTTTTTTTTTTAAACAAACCATTGGTTATTAACACATAAAGCAAAGTTCCACAGTGCTCGCTTGTAGAAACAGTAACCTTTGCACTCTTCAGCCAAACACACCTTTTGGGAAAAAAAAGTGCCATATTGCATGAGTTTGTGTAAAACACCCACAGAAGGGGAAGACATGAACCTACACGATTATCCGACTGTAAACGTGGTGCAAAGGAGTTATGATTAAGGCTTTTACAGTTTCCTGAAGAAGAGTTGCCACTGAGATAAAGAGGAATATGTCCATGAGTGGGTCAAAGGGTGTGGAGACCAGAGACCAGGACACAGACTCGGACTCGACAGCGGGGTTAAGACTACGTTCACACTGCAGGTCTTACAGCTCCATGGCAGCTTGTTTTATTAATATAAAAGCAGAATCTGATGCTGTTCCTGAAGCATCAGCTTATTGTAAAAGCTTTATTTAAACCTCAGTTGTCTCCAATCTGAGACTCGTCTGCTGCCCCCTGGTGGATGTCCTCTGCATTGCAGTAAACCTGACACCACATTCAAGTTTTTCTTGTTTTTAAGACTTTGTTTAAAAAGGACCAAAAAGTACCTAAAAGCTTTCAGCCCAGTTATTTCTTGGCTCAGGATTTAAAGGGCAAAATGCACCTCCAGTGTGAGGAGACATCTAGTCAGATTTCTGCTTCCTCTGCGTCACTCTGATGGTGTAAAGGTTGGATTAAACAGAAGTGATTTTTCTGACGGACGTCTGTTTGAAACGCATCTGCATCTGACTTCCACCTGCATATGAAGTGAACTGGGCGACATGTGGACCCGTATTTGTTCTGTTCAGACGCTGACAGAGTCTGCAGTGTGAATGTGGCCTTAAAAGCAGGGAAACTTTGGTTTACATGACAGATGATGTTGAAATAATCCACATTTGTTCTGAAGATTTTCCTCAGACAACCATCTGGTGATGAACAAAATGTCAAAGCAAATTCTGGCCCGTTGAATTCTCCACCAAGGTTTTTAAGTTTTTGTGCGAGTCGTCGATCTGCCACAGCGAGAATAACACAACAGTCCCCACATTCTCCCGTCTGACCCCACATCCCACAAGAGTCAAGTGAATGCTCTCACTTGTGAAGGCAGCAGGCTGAAAACTGAGCTCCACTCACGTCAACCCTCCCCCCCTTTAAAAAACAAAGAAATTTTAATTCCATCGCATACACACTTTTCCCAGTTCTGTCAGTAACACACACACCGACTCACACAGGCAACGCTGACCTATCCAGCGCACGTTACCCCCTAATATAAGGACTACAATTCATCACGCGTTACTTCTGCTGCTAGTAGTATAACAATTTCTCTACATTAAAAAGCTTAAAGCTTATATACATTTGCATCAAGATTAGACATAATACTGCTGCGTATTATGTGTCAGAAGGGCTGATTACTAACCTAGCCTTCAGAGAGTCGTGCAAACTGCTCTTCTACAGTGAAATTTCATCCACTTTCTGGCAAAATTAATGTTTAATCTACAGTTTTTATATAAAAAGGAAACAAAAGAAACTAAACTGAAATGAAGTAAAGGAAGTCGTCGCCACTAAATGCTAAAAATAAACAACTTAAATAAGAAGAAGAACAAAAAGAGAGATTCTAGACATCGCCAGGCTACCTAATATCACATGATTACTAAAAGTCAGGAAATGTTACTGAACAAACAGCATGTCGGAGGAACCGGAGGGGTTTTGGATGCTGAATGTGCAGATTTTAACAAAAAAAAAAAAAAAAAGTGAGAATAATCCCTGTTTACTTGTGAAAGTGATTCACAACGAGGTGATGTGGTTGCATGAAGTCCGCTTTGTGATTCTGCTTCTCATTTGATCCTGAAATGAGCGAGTCGTAGTAGAAAGAAAGAGTGCTGCCATGAAACGGTCAGAAACGATGAGGTATTCTGTGATTTATTTTGGTAAAAAAAAAAAAAAAAAAGTGTGTTGCTCCAGCTGTGTTTTCTGCTTTATATAATAATATTGTGGTATTATGTTAAATTTTGGGGCTTTTATAAAGATTTGTATCAATGTGAAGTACCTTGACTGATAAGGTAGTCTTATCTAATTCAACAAATTCACCAATAAATGGTTTTGATTCAGTGTCAATACATTCTTGGAGGTAAAAATCATTCCTCTACCTCTCTGGGGTGCAACATCTTCATGTTCGGTACTTTCTCACTTGCCTTTGCATGTTTTAGTAAAACTGTGTTTTAATGTCGGGCTTTTGTGAAGCTTCGCAGCACTTCTGAGGGCTCGCTTCAGTCCGCCATTCTACAAACACGCCACGCTGTGACGCGTGCGACCAGGGATGCAAACAGAAGTGTGATAGGTCCAAAATGTGTTGCTACGGGAAACAGTGACAGGAATAGAAAGAAAAGGAGCGTTTTCTAACCCCTTGTTGCTCCTGGATAGGGAGAAGTTGCCAAATTAGTCATCCGTGTGGGGGTGCAGAGCTTTCCCTCCGAAACTCCTGCCGTGCACACGCCGGAGTGGAACACGGCAAAGCCTGAAGCCCTAATCTTTTGGACTTGATTGTAGCTGGTTTCCTAAAGGCCGATTTGACCCCCCCTCTACCTGCCTCAGGTAGGCGAGAAAACCGGCGACTCAGACCCCGTTAGTTACACACGGTCTGGTTTGGAGCTGCAGATGCGCCCTTGTTGCGTCTCAGCATGGAGGGCTGGAAGTTGGGATGCCGGCGGGCGTGCTTGATCAGGTGGTCGCTGCGCATGAAGCGCTTGTCGCACAGCGGACACGGGAAGCGCTTCTCCCCCGTGTGGGTGCGGGTGTGGCGTGCGAGCTCATCGGAGCGGGCGAACTTCTTCTCGCAGCCTGGCCAGGCGCAGGGGAAGGGCCTCTCACCTGCAGCGGAGCGAGGACACATCGGTTAGTAACGCGCCGCAGCGACTTGGCACACATCTCTGTAAATCTCACATGTTCCACTTAGAGTAAATCTGGAGACAAAGAAAAGCAACAAAGCCTTTCACTCCGGCTTAATCAGATTATTTTACACAACAGCTTTACGTTTACGCAGCTTCTTTCAGCCATTTTAATGATAAGATCAAAGGAACAGCACACGGCTACAGTCTCGTTCAGGCATCAAGGCTCAGCTTCTAAAACGCTGCTAGGTTGTTAGAGCATGATCCACTTCTACCGTTAAAAATGATGCTGATTGCTGACTTTAGGTGATATATGGCTTTTTTTCCCTCAATATAACACTATTAATCACATTTTAATTTAAAAAAATACATCACTATCACTACTATGTTGCAGATAGACCTCTATAATGTGCCTGAAATGATATGAAACTTTCCTCCAATCAGAGAGCTCAAAATGACGGCAGCGTCCAATCAGGAGCAGCCGAAGATCAAGGCGCGAGCAGAAAGTTTTATTAAAATAATAGTCCTCCTTTGGCTGGAATGAAGACAATATAGGTTTTTTTTTAAGTCATGGTGGGGCTGAATAAAATGTAAATAGCATAAAGAAACAGGAGGACAAAGAGTAAATATATAAACAGTTTCTATTGTCTTGTTTTTTGTCAATAATTTTTTTCTGCTGAAAGCTAAGACTTGAGAGAATGATGTGCAAATGAGAAACAAGGTTAATGATGCTGGATCTACTGATAAATTCACTCGACATAGTTTTAAATTTATAATCTGACAGTGGATTCTGCCTGTGTTGACTCTACAGGCAGTTCTACGTCACCAAAATACACCTAAAATATCACAAATGACAAAAAGCTGACTTGTTGCTTCTAGAGCTTAAAGGTGGAGTTTGTAAGATTTTCAATATTTTCTAAATAAATCAACTAATAACTACAATCATAATTAGAAAGTTTTTTGAACATGTAGGTTCCATCTGTCCATATTTGATGTGTTATTAAATTACAAGTTTAATTAATGACAAATGACAAAAAGCACTTATTTTTACTGGTAGGCAAACATTTAAGATGGGTCTTTGTCATTAATTAAACTTGTAATTTAATAGCACATCAATTATGGACAGACTGGAACCTACATGTTTTTAAAAAAAAAACCTATTTAACTATGATTGTAGTTATTTTTTTAGTTAATTTATTTTGAAAATAATAAAAATCTTACATACTCCACCTTTAAAGAAACAGAGTTATATTATTCTTAAAATTAAGATTTCTGACAAGGTAATGGATGAAAAATCTCCGCTTTTGTCCTAAAGTCAGTGTTTAAAAAGTTACATTCAGGTCATCACATGACACATGTAGGAGTTAAAGGACTCCAGATTAGTTTGGGCTTTATTGTCTTGCAGCACAAACGCGTCAAACTCAGGATAAGTGAATAAATAAGAAGCTCGGTGCCATTTTCAGGATCACAAAGCGTGGCCACGTTGTTGACACAGAAGTCTCCGTGGGCGTTCCCATCACAGCTTCTTCCCAGCCGTTTCCTGCCCTTAATCCGTCTGCGCCTGCTCCGTGACGCACCAACAACCCGCTAATTTGCGAGAAAAATAACACGCACATTTCAGATGGAAGCTGTGCAACTCCACTTTTCCTGCAGATCATCTCATTTCACAGAGTTTTTAGTGGTTTAGATGAGATGCAGCTGCGTGCAAATGAGGGTGCAGCCAACAATGTGATGAGAAATGCGTTTAAAATGAAGAGTTGGTGCAAATATCAGCCTTCCAACATCTTCATATAAGAATATCTCAAGCAGGAGCAGAAGAAGGTGTGAATGCAACCCGCACTTGTTGCTGCCAGACACGTGAACACAACGTTCCCCACGTTAAAGGTTTCGTCTTACGTTCATTTCATATGCAAATCCAGCGGGGAGGAAGACTTTTAACGTCACAGCTTTTCACGTCCAGCCCAGTTCTTTTGTTACTTTACTTCTTTGTCACAGTCACTCTGTTTTCTTTTGTTTTTCCACTGTTTGTGTGGACACATTGTTGCACCAAACCGCTGGTTAAAGAGGCAGAACTGGGCCTTAACGGGTTTAAAGTGTGTTTAATCATTTAGAATATATAATAAAAGGGTTTGTTTTTAGAAATAAAGCATGTGATAAAGTAGAGAAAACAGGAGGAAAGTTGAGTTGTGTGTGTGTGTACCTGTGTGTGTCCGGATGTGTGCTTTCAGGTGGGATGATTTCCCGTAAACTCTGTCGCAGCCGTCAAAAGTGCACTGATGTCGCTTGACCGGGGAGCCGACCCCCACAGCCGGCCTGAACGCCGCCTGCTGCGGCTGCTGCTGCCCGGGCACCGGCGTGGCGGAGGGGGTCATGTTTGGGGTGGTCGGGTCCGACAACGTGGTGTAGCCGCTCTCCCCGCCGCACGAGGAGTTGCTGCTCTCCGAGTAGGTCGACATGGGACGGAACTTGCTGTGCAAGTCGGTGAGGATGCCAGCCACCGTCATCATGTTCGTCCCTTCCAGCCTCATCGTCTCCCGTACCTCCCTGTCCTCGCTGGAGCCGTCGGGCTCCCCGGGGAGAAGGCCCACCGTGGCCGGCTGGCTGGCGAGGGCGACCGGGGTGGGTCTGTGCAGAACGGGACCGCTGGATATCGACACCAAACACTCCGCAGCGAAATAATCAGACGAAGCGGTCAAAGACATGGTTACAAATTCGATTTTCTAGTTTCTAAATAGAAAAAAAATAAAACAGCAGGAGACGCTAATGGCAACGTTTTACTCTTAACTGGACCTCGTTGTTTTTTTTTCATCAAACTCGACGAACAAGCTGGTTCCGGTTCAGTCTTGGTACCGCCATAAAACCTTACAGTAGTTTTAAAAAAAAAAAATCACTCAGTAAATCTGAAAAGAAGGCACAAAAGAGAGTGATAATATGCTAAAAGATGGTGCTAATTCCACGGGCCCAACGTGCTCTGTCTGACGGCTCATTGTGTCTGATCCTCGGGAAGCCGGTCAAACCCACGCCCCCTGGTCCGGACCGAAGATGCGTTCACTGCCAACCGGATAAAACTGATTTTTTTTTCCATATCAGTCATTCTAAATAGCCTTAAATGCTCCTTTATACAATTACTGTTATTACAGTTTTAAACCAGTCTGCAGAAAATATATCTTAAATATAATACAATTTATACAAATATATAAATCCACAAACATGTTCTTTAATTAAATATTTATTACAATCTGTATATTAGATATGTATAAAATGTGTAATTCTGCGTTTTTAATTACATTTCGTGTTTTGACTGTGTCAAATAAGCAAGTGAGACTATTTCGTTCACTAAATAACGGGATAAAGGAAATAATGGTATTAATAAAACAACAAAGAAGGAAAGTAGACCTCTCGGAAGTGGATGTTTTTCCCGTTTTGTGAGAGGGGCATGAAGCAGCAGCACGGGCGTGGACCGCGGTGGAGGGTGGATCGTGGAAAGTAGGTGGCACTGTGCGGCGTGGTAATGATTGGGGGGGAAGGAGCGTGAAAGGCCTGATGGGTAGTTTAGTCTTTTTTGCATAACCTGAGACTGGAAGACGTGGCTGAGTGGTGGGATACAAATACTTTAACAATAAAATCACCAGGCACGAAATTTATTCATTTATTTTATCCTTTGTTTTTATTTGTATTTATTTATCTACTTTTATTCTAAATCTCCAGCTCAAGAAAAGCAGGGATGCTGGGGAAGTTGATGCAACCCCATCCCATCAGAGATGCAGGCTGATAACAAGCTGGATGCTCCCTCTCCTCTTTAGTCTGCAGGACACGCCGTCCATTCTGTCCACAAACAATTCCACATCTTCATCCAGGTTTCCACTCAGAACATTTTAAATGAGCTTTGGTCCAGAGAAGACGGCGTACTTCTGGATCTGTTTCGCATGTAGCTTCTCCTTTGCATTGACCTGCCTTTCCAGGTTTCTGGGTGAACTGTTCAAGAAGAGAATCACATCATGAGGACGCCAAGATTCCCAGCATTCAGTTTGACCTTTGACTTTGTCTCAAACATACATCGATTCCTCCTGATTCTTTGAATCCTTTGATGGTCTGGTAGACGGTATTTATTATCCTTGGGATTTAAAATGTTCTCCCAAATTTACATTGATGAATTTTTTTTCAAGAATTTAATTTAAATTATTGCATAGTGGTTGGAATTGTGGCCTCCCAGAAGGTCACTGGTTCAAGCCTCGGCTGTGGGAAATTTAGACAGTGGAGTTTGCATGTATGTGTGTGTTTTCTCCCGATACTCTGGGGTCCTCCCACTGTCAAAAGACATGCATGTTAGGTGAATTGATCACTCTAAATTCTTCTTGGGAATAGCATGAAAGCTAGTTTTTCCCTCTGTGTTGGCCCTCTGACCAGGGCCGGATTAAAAGTGCACAGGCCCCTGGGCCCAGAGTGTTCCAGGGGCCCCTTCCCCACAGCAACGTTGTGAAAATTGTGAATAATACACTGTGAAATGACATTTCGAACATCTCTCATCTCTGGTACCAATAGCAGTATACTATTGGTAGTGGTGTAACTACCTGGCTTTTATGAACATTTTGTTTCATGTCCAAACTGCTGGTGTTTGCCCTACGTGGGCCCCATATGGGCTCCAGGTAGGCGTGGGCTCCTGGGCCTGTGCCCATAATTCCCATTGGAAAATCCAGCCTTGCCTCTGACAGACTGGCACCTCTCTGGGTTGTACCCGCCTCTCACCTGATGATTGCTGGACCCTCAATTGGAGTCAGCAGGAATAAAAATGAATTAATGTTCTACCGTATTAGACTGGCAAACCTTTGTCCATCTTTCCTGAGAGACTCTGCCTCTCTGAAATGCTCCTTTTACACCCAGTGATATCACTGACCTGTTGCCAGATAAATTAATTAGTTTCAAATGTCCTTCAGTTGTTTTTGTTTTGTAACAAAGACTTTTTCAGCCTTATGTTGCCCCTGTTTAAACCTTTTAAGGATGTGTTGCTATTAAAATGTCTCAGTTTCAACAGCTGATTTGTTGTGTATTCTCTGCTGGAAAACAAATATGGGTTGGAAATTGGCATTGTAAATCCATGACAGTGAATAAAGGCACATTGCTTTTCTCAGCTCATTAGAAGGTTGAATGGCTTATTAGTTATTCTTTTAATCATGGTTGTGTATGTGTGTCTTTATTTTCAAAACCAAGCATATATATTAGGTTCTGTTCTGCTATGCAGGAGTTTTATCATAACGGCAAAACACTCAACCTCTGCAGGTGGTTTTCTCAGATTTTGTCCAATAGCCAGCCAGCTTTCAGACTGCTAAACATCCACGCAATAACACAATAAAACGTCTCTATTTGTGGCTCATGTCTGATGTCAGTACAAGTCTTCACTTTCATAAGAAAAAGGTTGTTTTTTTTTAGACCCAGCGTGTCCAGCGATTGGCTCGGTGAATGTTTGTATCTCCAGTTAAAAGGTATTTCCTGATTGGTTGCAGTGAGCAGTGTGGGACGCTGTGGAAAGCCCACATACAAGCCTGGTCATTCAGTGGCTGTGAACAGTGCTTGGCTTTCATCTCTTATGTGCATGTGGAGGTTCCGAGGACCTGCAGCGATTCTAGGTTGCCATGGCCGTGTTGCTGCTTGGTTGTGCACATGTGATCCTAAATTTTCTCCTGCTTTGTGGTAAGATTTATGACCTTTAGTTTTATGGTAATCTGTGCTGGAAAATTTCAGTGTGCCCTTTTATTTAGAGTTTACACATCTGGCATGACCACAGATGTTGAGTACACCTGATGGATAAGCTTTCCTTAACAAGACCTGCAGCTATTTTCTTCTGACTGGACTTTCTTTACAGTAGGCGAAAGCCTTCAAGTGGAGCCAGATCTTTGTGATTCAAGTTGTGCTGGTATGAATTTCATTCGTCGTACAGTGTAATGCATCTCACACATGATGCACGCTCAGACCAATATAAAAATGATAGCCTTCTTCTTTAACCACAAAGCTTCACATTGTAAATGGGAACTCTTCTGCATCCTCAGGTTTTCCTGTACCTGGCTTCTTGTATCGAAAGGGTGTGAGGTACACTTACAGGTACAGGACAACAATTGCCACCACCCTTCATGGTTCTGGTGGCAGCAGGAATGGACTGGCTCTGGACTGTGTGGTTGATATTGAAGTGGTCTCCAAGTGTCACCTAATGATGCAGGTCAGCTTTGCACAACTTGTTTATCTATTAAGTGTATTATGTTGTGGTTTCACATGCATGCTCGTCCAACAGATAAGGAATACGCAGATAAAGCGTCTCTCCCCGCAGAGGGAACACTCTGTGCTCGGTTTAAAGAGTTTGAGGTAACACCCTGTTCACCCTCCATTGGTTTAGTTGTGTTTAAGCTCTGCTGGAACATTGTAATGGTTCTAATTCTCTGTTCAGATGCTCCACTTGTATGTGTTGTCTGGTCTTTGGCTGCGGGTAGGGGGGTGGCTCATCTGGTGTTTTTGTTTCCCAGGGAGTCACTGGAGAGAAACAGCCTCAAGTTCTCCCTCCAGGGGGGAAAGGTCACGGCCCTCTGTCTCCAAGTCGGGGAGCAGGTGTGGGCTCTCAATGTTAAAAGGGCTCTACTGAGCATGCTCCAGACCTCCCCCATGGTCCGCACACTCAAAGAAGAAAAGGAGGTAGGTTGATGGCCAACATAAAACAAAAAACAACTCAGTTTACATTTCTGGTTTGTAAAAAGATAAATGGAGCTTTTGCGACTTGGGAATGCTGCCTTTCAGTTTTCCAACTCAACTTAATTCATAAAGGCCTTAAAGACAACCAGAGTGGAAACAAAGTGCTGTACATTACCAGCCAAAACAACAATAGAATAAAACAAAATTGAGATAAATAATACAATAAAATAATTGATCGTACATCTAAAACAAACAATAAACAATTCTAAGGAATAATAAAGCAATAAAAACAAAAGAAATTAATAGTAAATAAAACCAATAACAAAACTATAGCACACTAACCAGAAGCAGTCTCACACTGGGCTGAAAGTAAAGGAACAAAAATGGGTTTGGAAGCTAAGTTTTAAAAATGGACCGTGAGGAAGCTTGTATAATGTGGAGGGGCGCTCATTCCACAGTTTTGGACCGGCAACTGAAGAAGTGTTTTCTTTCAGACTCTGTAGACTTAACACTTAAAAACACTATCTGACATGATGGTCTTAAGTTGTTCAACAGAACACCTTGTCGGACAGAAACCAATCTGTTTTTAATTCAAATTTCTTCACGTAAAAACTGCAGCAGATTAGTCCAGGACCCATTCTCTGCTCACTCTGCCATGCCTTCACAACATATGCAGTATTTTATTTTTCAAAAAAGGCACGATGCAATCAAGAATAACAACAAAACAGAAAAAACAAACAATAAGCTTTAGCACCAAACAAGACAGGAACATCTGGCAGGGTCTGTAAGAAAACACAGCTGAGAGTCATCAGGAGCACCTATAGAGGATCCAACTTGGAGGAACATGTTAAATACCAGGAACAAGTTTATTAAAACATAGCTGTTGCTGATTCAACCAGGAGGACAACACAGTGACTGTATAGGCACGTTAATGTAAAGGAGTCTGGCCAAAATGATAAGGAATGAGTTGCATTTAACCCCTCAATGCCCAAATTTCAATTGATTGATTTAATATGTAATTGTCTTATTTATTCTAGTTTTTTCATTTTGTTATTTTTACTGATGTTTTCCCTTGTATTTTAAGTAGTTTTAATACAGTTTAAAATGAATGCAGACACTAAGAGATTGATGACGCAAAATCTCTCCTTTAAATATTTTTTTTTAAATTTGATCATTTTCAATGTGGTGCAAGCCTTAAAACACAACTGGATGTTCCTTAACAGATGAAATAAAGTAAACATAAGTATTTTGGATTTATTATGTTTGTCTTAACATAACTATCAAAGTAAACACAATAAAAATGTACAAATACACAATGAGATGAGATTATGTAGTTTCTCCTTATCTTCAAGTTATTCTACTTTAACACTTATTTCTATCAATGCAAGTATGCCATTGTAAACAAGACTCAGATATTATTGTAGTTTTTTTTTTTTGGACTTATCTTATGTTCCATCCTCAGACTGACATTTACGGTACATGCAGCAGCAGGTATGAGAGGCGAGGACCTGCTCTGTTGAAGACCAGGGATCTGAAACAATGCCACCAGCACAGACTGGAAAACTTTTGGCCTCATTCAGTTCCTCTGACTGAAGACACAGTAAGTTTGAGCATTTCCCAGCCTTGATTCAAGGTTCAGAGAAGTGATAGTGGTTGGTCTGGTTGAGGACACTGGATAATAAGCATTTATGACTAAGGAGCTTATTCATGTTGGAGCTTATGTTTTTGCCAGCGTTTATCTTTCTGTTTGTCTGTTAGCAACTCCATGATGTTTTTCCCAGAATGACTCTTGATTCCTTTACATTTTGGGAGTGATCTGAATTCTTCCTCGTTGCGTGATAGGACCACTTTCAGCATATCTGCACATAACTCCATTATAAATGGTGAGAAAATCCAGGAAAAGTTCCCAACAGATGTTACAAGATATTAAAGATAGATGTCGATCCCAGAAACATTCTGGATACTACCATCCAGAACAGGAACAAAGTTGTGGATTTTACCATCCAGGACAGGAACAACATTCTGCATGCTACCATTCAGAACAGGAACAACATTCTGGAGACTACCATCCAGAACAGGAACAAGATCCTGGATGCTACCATCCAGAACAGGAACAAGATCCTGGATACTACCATCCAGAACAGGAACAAGATCCTGGATACCACCGTCCAGAACAGGAACAAGATCCTGGATGCTACCATCCAGAACAGGAACAAGATCCTGGATACTACCATCCAGAACAGGAACAAGATCCTGGATACCACCGTCCAGAACAGGAACAGCATTCTGAAGACTACCATCCAGAACAGGAACAACATTCTGGATGCTACCATCCAGAACAGGAACAGCATTCTGGATGCTACCATCCAGAACAGGAACAACATTCTGGATGCTACCATCTAGAACAGGAACAACATCCTGTATACTACCATCCTGAACAAGAACAACATTCTGGATGCTACCATCCAGAACAGGAACAACATCCTGGATACTACCATCCTGAACAGGAACAACATTCTGGATGCTACCATCCAGAACAGGAACAACATCCTGGATACTACCATCTAGAACAGGAACAACATCCTGGATACTACCATCCAGAACAGGAACAACATTCTGGATGCTACCATCCAGAACAGGAACAAGATCCTGGATACTACCATCCAGAACAGGAACAGCATCCTGGATACTACCATCCAGAACAGGAACAACATTCTGGATGCTACCATCTAGAACAGGAACAACATCCTGGATACTACCATCCAGAACAGGAACAACATTCTGGATGCTACCATCCAGAACAGGAACAACATCCTGGATACTACCATCCAGAACAGGAACAGCATCCTGGATACTACCATCCAGAACAGGAACAACATCCTGGATACTACCATCCAGAACAGGAACAGCATCCTGGATACTACCATCCAGAACAGGAACAACATTCTGGATACTACCATCTAGAACAGGAACAACATCCTGGATACTACCATCCAGAACAGGAACAACATTCTGGATGCTACCATCCAGAACAGGAACAACATCCTGGATACTACCATCCAGAACAGGAACAGCATCCTGGATACTACCATCCAGAACAGGAACAACATTCTGGATGCTACCATCTAGAACAGGAACAACATCCTGGATACTACCATCTTGAACAAGAACAACATTCTGGATAATACCATCCTGAACAGGAACAACATTCTGGATGCTACCATCCAGAACAGGAACAACATCCTGGATACTACCATCCAGAACAGGAACAACATCCTGGATGCTACCATCCAGAACAGGAACAACATTCTGGATGCTACAATCTAGAACAGGAACAACATACTGGATACTACCATCCAGAACAGGAACAACATTCTGGATGCTACCATCCAGAACAGGAACAACATTCTGGATACTACCATCCAGAACAGGAACAACATTCTGGATGCTGCCATCCAGAACAGGAACAACATTCTGGATGCTACCATCCAGAACAGGAACAACATCCTGGATACTACCATCCAGAACAGGAACAACATCCTGGATACTACCATCCAGAACCGGAACAACATCCTGGATACTACCATCCAGAACAAGAAAAAAGTGTATTACTGAAATGTTCATCATGGCAAGAGAAAAAATTAAGATATGAAGATGCAACAAATAGCAGAATATAGCCACGATACTGTGGACTCACTATAAATGTATCTTGGATTCTAAAAGTTCATCCATGTAATATTAATGTAGGACTACAACATTGACTGGAAATCATTGTATGGGTGGAAATGAGCTGCTTGGGGGAGGTCTGAGCTCTCCAGGTGCCTTTCTAGTGATGTATTGATTAAAATAATAATTTAAAAAACAGTTTTTATGTAAAATTTGTATGGGTTTTTTTTTTTCACATTTTTTGTTGCCAGTCAGTGCAGATGGAGCTACGCTGTGTTCAACGCCATGGACCGACGGTGATGGAAGAGGTTAACTGTACTGAAGCCGTGTCTTTGGGAACTTGGTCTGGCACTTCCGGGTTGGTGAAGACCCAAATCATGTCCACATTAGTCTTGCTCAGAGCCCAGCCTGGAGCATCTTCAAGACCAGGTTAGACTTACTGTATAACAGCACTTTTCCTTTTCCCTTACTAACTCCACTCTTTCACAGCCACTGATCCTAATGCTGTAATTCCTCATTACTCAAGCAGAGTTCCCAAGTACTGGTCTGGTGACTGACCTGCAGTTTAAGGATGAGGGGGCTTCAAGGCTGGGAAAAACCAGACCACCAACACCACAGGAAGTTGGTCAGACTGTCGGGTTGCTATGCAGCCTCACCTCAGACCCTCAAATGGTAGGCCACAGATGTCTGCTTTTAACTTTATTACCTGTAAGGCTTTTTGTGTTACACTTTACTTACCTCATACCACAAGATCCTTTCACAATATGAATATCTTGACATTGCTTTTACCGTGCCAGACCACTGATTGCGTGTTTGTATTTGGAAGTCGCGTCTTAAGTTCTAACGAGGCTTCTGAGCCTCTCGGGGAGGTCAGTCAAACCCAATCTGGAAACTTTCATCATAGCCTATTTACATAGGATGGATTTCAAAGGCACTAGACCCAAAACCCAACTGTATTTGCAGTCTTTCATGAGTTGATTAGTTCTGGCTGAGCAGCAATACTTAACTGTCACTTGCACTGAATGATACAGACAACATAAGTTCATTTGTGTTTTTGGATTTTACCGTATGTGCTCCAAGGTATCACAACAGTTCCTTCAGCTGGTGTTCAAACTTAAAGCCATGACTCTGTCTCAACTCAAGACACTTTGGCAAGAAGCATCTTACAAATGCCGCAATAATTGGTAAGTATTTCTCCAGTGACTTTAAATGATTTTTTTGGCTAGTCCTTCAGCATTAATTATCATCCAACATATTGACGTACTCTATCATAATTATTTAAAATGTCCTTGTTATAAGAAAATTGACATAACTATATTGTTCCTTTTGTAAAACTTCCCTGAACAATGTCAACATTTAAAAGAAAGTGCAGTTGTTGATGGACAGAGACCAGTTTACTTAGAAACTTGTCAGTGACACAGATGCCTCAACATGCCAGAGCAGACATGGTTGTCTCTTCTCTCCATAAAGATCAACATATTTTACTTGTCAGATACAAGTACTAAAAGGCCTTAAAATATTAATGGCAACATTCTACAAATATGTGAAATATGTGATTTGGTTCAGTGCACAATCTGTAGGCATGACTAAAAAGGATAGAGGCCATGTTTGAGACAAAACCCATAATGGATGTCCCTCTCATGTGTTGCAATACATACATAAAAAAAAAAAAAACAGCAGAAGCTTCAGTTGGACCAGCAAGAACCAAATGCATAACTTGTTATTAAACTACAATAGAATATGCATTTAAAAACGGGAGCCATAACATGTCAATTAGTAATCATAAGCTTTTCGGTGCATTCCAGTTGTCTTGAAATTCCAAGTGGTTGAAAGTATGTGAGTACATTACTAGGTAGTTGGCATTCTAGTTGCACCAATTCAGAAAAAACAACCATCTACAAATGTCATATATAAGAAGAAAATCCCAAGCCACTCTAAAAATGTGCGCCACGCTCACACTAGCCAATTTAGGTGATTATGATCAATACACCACACATTGTGACACAACCTTTTAAGAAAAAGCCCCCTGCAACAATATATTCATAATTCCCTGCTGTTTATGCTTTAAACGTAATGGGCACAACATACACTATAAAGACTTTTAATAAGCACAATAATGAACTACAAGTGGTACATGCAGCTGTATTGAAATCTGCAATCTCAGCATCCTTTGATGTATGAGTTTGCTGTTCTAAAAAACAGTCATTTCTGGCAAAAATCTTTGGAATTCTGAGTCCTGACAACAACTGGAACACACATTAGCTCAGTTTATTTTTAATATATTTATTCAAAATATATAATATATAGATAATAAGAATATGGACAGTTTTTGATTCCACGTTTTGGCTTAGGTTTTTGGTCACAATGTGGTTTCTTTTTACAAAGCACTGAACCTAGAAACCTATAGCTAACTTTTAATGGCTATCGTTCTGCTTTTTTTTTTTCCCCATTTATTTGTCTTCAGCAGAGGGTTGAGGAAGTTTCACACATCAAATTAAAACGTAACATGTTAGTTAATCAAAGGAGTAACTTATTTGTTCTTTCGGATGAGCATTAGCTTTAGCTTTGAAATGTTGTCTATCTAGTTTATTTCTTGATGCTTAGTTAAGCTAAATGTTGACACAAAGTTCAACAATAGACATCTTGACAATAGACATAGACATCTTGTAGCCTCTACAGGCCAGGCAGTTAGTAGCTTCTGATTAAAACAAACTTTTTTTATGAATTGCAACAAATTTTATTTATTTCGCTTTAGCTTTAGGCCTTGCTTGCACACTGCTAGGCATTTTTTAAAAACTTTTAAAGCTAGCTGTTTCCCTTTGTTTTTAACTATTAAGGTAACTAAGCTAAACAAATTTTTCAGCTGGCTGTAGCATTATATTTAAGATTCAAGATTCAAAGTCTTCATATGTCACAGAAAACTGTTTAAGCAGCCTGTTGACTGCAGTGCTGTTAATCTAAAGATTTACAAACAGCTGCAAGTTAATCTAAAGATTTTAGACAGAGTAAAGCTAGCTCTTTCTCTTTAATTTAAGCTAACTAAGCTAAACTGAACTAGTTCTCAGCCTGCTATACTCTAATAAAAACTCATGATCTTTTATTTGTCAAATGCAAATGTACAAAATGACTACAGTAACAGTTAAATGGCACCATCACTGTGGCATTTTGTATGAAATCAAAAAATGTAAAAAAAACAACAACAAAATAAAAGCAAAAAAAAAAAAATTGAATTAATTAGAATATTCACATCATTGCCTATACGTACGATAATTTGAATGCAATCAATAATAAACAGATCGGGTAAGTTACCCAAAACAAAGCTTATTTCCTAAAATGTCAAGAAATTATATTAGCATATTAGTTGTTTATCATTTACTACGAAAATGTCCTCTGTTAAAATTCAACAGCAAATATTGTGTCAAAGTAAAGCTGTTCTAGTCCAAATCAAATTTCTTTTGACAGTTGTTTCAATCTTAAACTACAGTTTTTTATATTGATGTGTATTAGTGGTTACAGATTATTGAAGGCAATCATTGATTGCAATAAATTGCTTTTACAGGCAGCCACTCGTGGATGCATTACCCGCATGTGGATCTGAAAACTGCATTATATTACTGACTGACCTGATTAGGAACAAAGAACTGGAGGACGGACTGGCTCACTCTTTTCTTACCACCATAGCCCTCATCCCTCATCCATCTCCACAGACCGTTGGTTCCATCACTGTAGGAACCTCTGGGTGACATTGAGGATCACTTACTTATTTTAATCAAAAGTATTTATAGACTGAGTTATTGTGGTCAAACTGGTCATATCTGTTGTGTATGTTAGGCTTTGTTGCAGAACCCAGAGCTGCGGTCCAAGGCGCTGCTGGTGGCATCATCTCTAAGTTATCAGTTATGCCAAAGGTTTCCATCTTCGTGTAGTGAAGTACCTCAAGTACAGACCTTTGTCCAAATACTTGAGAAAACCCTGAATGACGGATGTGAGGTGGAAGAACCCAGCCAAGTCAGGGAGGTACAGGATTTTTAATCTGGAGTCAGTGATCATGCAAGGCTCTGTTAAAAACATGCTAAAAACATGTAATAGTGTGCATATACAGTGTACATACAGTATATATATATATGCACACTGTACAAAGCTGAAGTAAAGTTTTCCTTCTTTCACACAATTTTTTTTTACATGTGTTTACAGTGCATATCCTTTAATTTGCATATATGTTCATTGACAAAAAGAGAAACACTTCCTAGAAACACTTTAATGCCTAATTATTACATGTTCCCTATTAGCTTTTTTATGCACTGAAAGCAGTGGGAAACACTGGTTTATCTGCTTCAACCTTCATTCCTCTGCTAAAACGATGCATACTGGGCCACACATCATCCCTGGAGCTGAGACTTGCTGCCATCCAGGCTTTCAGACGCTTCCCCTGCTCATCCGATGTGAGTTGATCATGAAATTAATAATCAGGCTGGTAGTAGATTTATTTAGTGGATATACTGTTATTACCAATTTTACGAAAATGGCTTGTATAAACATGAAATAATTACTAAAATTTAGATTTAACGTAGACAAATCTTCAAACACTGAATGTCTAAATGAAGTGATAATTGCTTCATGATGAGCAGAGGTGAAGAGGTGAGGAGATGAGTAGAAGTCTTGCATCAGTCACTGACAGCAGTTTCCCTCCAGCAGCGGTCTGTGCTGTTGCAGCTGTACAGCTCTTCCCAGGAGGATACTGAGGTCAGAATCGCTGCATACCAGCAGCTCATGCTCTGCCCTGACCAGGAAGTGTTTGAAGTGGTGAAGGCGACGCTGAGGAGCGAGACATCCAGCCAAGGTGTGATGATGTGGAACTTTATGTTGTTGGAAAGTCTACCATAACATGTTACACCTGTCAAAATGTTGGAGGTGAACAAAGCAAGGCAAGATTTCTTCTTACATGGATAATTTAAAGTCTGTTTCTTCTTGTGTTTACGTAGTGGGTTCATTTGTGTGGAGCCATCTGACCAACGTCCTGAAGAGCGAGGACCCCATGAAGCAGGCCCTAATTGAGTCACTGCCTGATGACATTATTAGCAGAGATTTTGAAGCAGAGTTTTTAAAATACTCCTCCTATTCAGATCACACCTATTCCTCAGGTAACAAAAATAATGATATAATAAAGGTAGTATTAGACATATTAGAAGTAGTAGTAGCATTAGAAGTATCCCATATTTTTATATTCTGTACTTTTTATTTTTCAGGCATTGGACAAAAAAATGTGGAGACATCATTGATTTTCTCTCCAAAATCATTTCTACCCCGATCTGCTGCTGCTAACCTTACCATATATTTTCATGGTAGAGCCCACAACCTTCTGGAAGTGAGTTTTATCACAGATTAACTTCTCTTCAACACAGTACGTAAATCTTAAACAGAACAAGCTGAAGCTTCTGTTGAATAAACACACTTTGTTCCTTAACTCAGGTGGAACTTCATGTTGAGAATGCTGAACCGCTTCTGAGGAACTTTTTTGGTCACCAGAAAGAGAGCGACCCCACCAGCGATGATGGGAAACATGAGGCAAAAAGGAGTAGAGGAAAATCAGAAGCTGAAAACAAGGGAGAAAAAGAAAAGTGTTTATCCACCACCAACAGTTACCTGACCCAGGCCAGGGCCATGGTAAGGTATCTGTGTTTGTAATGAAGCATCCAACAGCTTATTATGTCAGGAAATAAGGGCATTAATTTGAACATAATATTATGGTAAACTGAAACATAGAGCCATACGTTTGTCTCTCTGTTTATTCATGATTAATAACTCAGATAAGCCATTTTCATACATCCTCCTGGAATGTTCAAGAGTGGTTCAAATCTGGCGGTGATGTGTGAAAACACACCTGTATAATTAATGGGAATTTTACAGCAAATAGGCCCTATCTGTAATTTATGCCAATTATTCCCATTGAACACAGATTATCTTTAAAATGCGACAAAATGACTCACATAGAAGCGGATTTGAAGAAGCAGAAGAAAAGAGAATTATTAGAGATTGCCAAAAGTTATTCTCACCTGGCCAAAAAGCCTCTACATCATCATTAATCACAATTTTGTCAGCTAAACTGACTCACCTTGTTGACTAAAAAAAAATCAAGATACTGTGAATTGGCTTTCTGCAAGTGGATTTTATGGATCCTTCTTTGGTATTTTGGAAAGCAAATTATGATAATTCCATTAGATTCAATTAAGCTTTTTTTGTACAGCACCACTTCTCTACAAGGTCATCTCAGGGCACTTTATAGACATCAATTCAAGCCAATTCATAATAAATAGCCAAGCTAAGACATATTGCATTAAATCTAGACTTAGATCCAATCCTAGTTGTGTGTCTGACCAGTCTGTCCTGTAGATGGAGATTTCTGGGACCAACAGTGTATTTGTTAGTCTCACTGGTTCATAAAACTTGCTAAAAGATTGCTGGTGTTACTTTTCTGGAAACAGATGAACACTTATTCCCAGTTTACATAACTTCTCTCGTGTTCGACTGGAACAGCCAAACATGCAAAAAACTCTCATTTTCCTGGTAAAGACGAATCCTTACATCAATTTCAATGGACACTCAAGCTTTCTGAACTTCGTATGAATAAATCACAAAAATCATCTATATGGTGGCACATTTACTGCTCACATGTGCATGCTGGTAAAAAAATGGACCTTTGTTCACCATTCTGCTGATCCATATGTTGTGTTTCACTTGGTTTGGTGTTGGTCTGGCACCCTCAACATGTTGAACACAGCCATTTTCGCAATCCAGTGAATCCCAAAACTTTCTGAGCTTGACCTCTAAGGTAACATTCAGGTGTTCTCGACCAGTTTGACCAGTACTGGTATCATAAAACCTTTGTTGGGTTTTGATGACGAATGTTGTATATGGAGAGAAGAAAGCACTTTATTCCTGTGCGATACACAGTCAACGTCAGAGTTTTGGCCTGTTTTGCTGCATTCAGGACCAGAACAGCCAGCATTGCGAAAGAACATTAAATTTAACATCATACTGGCAGTTTTAAAGAAAATGGTCAGGACATCTGTCTAAGCTGAATCACAAGAGAAAGTGGGTCAAACAATGACACTAAGCCCACAAGCGTTCATCTAAAGAATGGCAGGAGAAGAATAAAGTTAATCTTGTGGAATGACCAATTCAGTGACCAACATCCTGACCTTTGTCCAAAACTAATGTTGAAGAAGGACCTAAAACAACGGTTCATGTGATGAAACTAACCAACAACCCATAGAGACAAAGCTAAAGCTCCTTCAAGGCTGACCAGCCATTATCAGAAAGGTTTAAGGGTAGTTAATATCGCACCATGATGTTTTATTTATGCAGAAAGATAAAGCCCTTTGCAGTCTGCTGCGATTTTGAGACGTTTTATTTGGTTGTTTTTTTTTTTGCAGTTGTTTAGAAGAAGGAAAATGGAGGCGAACAGGCTCAAATGTTGGGTTGGTGTGAAGGTGTTTGGGAATGAACTCAGTGTGTTTTCATGTGATGAGCTCTACAATCAAGTTGACCAGTTCTCACTCAGCATGGCTGGACTGGCTGTGAAACTGCTTAAGGTAAGAAAGTAGTAGTCACTTCTTACTTGTCGGTTTACGCCATTGTAACCATCTCCCTTCCTGCCTCTTGGTACTTCAGGGTCATGAGGTTCAGCTGAGCCACAGGGCAGTGTTAATGACAGAAGAGCTGGTTTTACCATCTCTGTCCGGTGGAGCCATCAAACTGGGCATCAATATGAGCTCTCTTCTGTCGCTACATCTGAAAGGCAACATTAACTACAGAGATCCATCTCACTTCTTCTTGAATGGATACATCAAACCCAAGTACTTTTTTTCAAACTGAACCATATCTACAGGTTCAATGTTTGATGTTCACCTATGTCCAGCATGGTTAGTGGAGTGTAACTGGTGTCTCTACTCTCAGTGCATATGTGGCCCTGTCAGCCAGGATGGGAGTCGATGGTGCTTTGGGTCAGGCTGCAGTGGAATGGGTCGCTGAGATGAAGAGCTCCACCAGTCTGGATGGTAGCATCCAGCTGCAGGAAGGGCAGGATGTCCGTGTTGCACTGAACACCCCAGAGGATGTAATGGACATCATCTCTCTCAGGTAAATGTGGGCGAATTATCTGAAAATCCCATCTGTGTGAATTAATTTGTGGGATTTCTGTCCTTCTACTGGATCTGGCCCATAACCGTGGATACTGAATGTTTTATATAGTGCTTCTTTATGTGCTCTGACACCATCATTCTAGTTGACAGCATCTCCTTGTTTTAAACAGTATTATTTCTGCATTAGATGAACACTGTTGCCACATGCTGATGCAACCTACATACAGTGTTGCTACATAGCCATGTGTTCGTTAAGCGTTGAGATGAAGTGAACAGCTCTATGACATGGAAAAGATATTGGAAAGTTGTTTCAGATTGAGAAACAATTTGCTCCTTTCGGTGTTTCTGTTCTGAGTAGCTTTTAGCTAAAGCTAAATGCTAAATGCGTCTAGCTAAAGCTAAATGCTAAAAGCTAACTCTTGAAACAGAGAGACCTCTGGCTGCTTTTTATTTCAGGCAAGACACTGACTCCTCAAAAATACTATCAACTACTTAAAGTGGAACTATTATGTGCATTTCAGGCTAATTTATTTTTATTTCTGAGACCAGAAGGGCTGGGATTGATCGAGTTATTGTCACAAATGGCTTTATTTACTTCAGACCGACCCTCTCCGTAGGCTGTCAGATCAGCCTGCGGGCAAAACGAGTGGATTGAGACTCTTCCGCATTAAGCTCCGCCTCCCGCCACCGCACTACATTGGGAGCGCGCACCGCAACTGCTTTCGCCGTCATTGTAACATCTCATAAACAGAAGGATTAGGCTAATATGAACTCAATAAAAAACACAAAATACAATGTCAACACATAGCATACATCCCTACATGTTGGAACCTGAATCAGAGCCTGAAAACGAAGTGGAAAACAGCAACCCACAGCAACGAATGCAGCAGGATGTCTCTCTTTGGTAAACTCACCAGGAAATAACTTTATCCCATGTTTTCCACCCGCCTGATGTATTTGTACATGCCCTTGTTAACCAGTAGAAGGTAACCAATCACCGAACCTTATCCCCCGGGACGTCACAAGGATTTCAAAGTGGAAAAAATTCTCTAAACCGACGCGTTTTTCGTCGCCATGGAAACCGAACGGAGAGAGCGCGGAAACTCAAACTCAAACTCAAACATGCGTTTAGGTGATAAAAAACAGTGTCATTCACATGTCTGATGAGGATCCAACACTGTAACACTGTAGAAAGCTTAGAAAACTCCAAATACCATAACAGGACCCCTTTAAATATAAAAAATTACCCATAAATGAGCTGATATATGATGAATGTATTAATTAAAAGGTGATTTTTGGATCAAGATGTCATTCAATCAGCCGATTTGCATATACATTGCTATTTGTGATGCTGTGCTGGACTAACATGGGACACTTCGAAAGATGGTTAGACGGAGTTTGCCCTCCATGTGTGATCCATACCAGCTGTATTAGGGCAAAAGGAGGGGTATTTATGTACCAGTCAAGTAATTCTCAGTCAGGTTGGTGTGTTGTAGTCTGAGCTCTTTTTGCTGTATGCGCTAGTGTGAGCTACCAGGCTGGACTCTGTTTCATGCTTCAGTTATAACTGATTTCAGTTTATATGAATATTTGCATTTGCATTCTATTTAAAAGCTGTACAACAGAGTCTAACTAGGTTAAGTTTTAAGATTCAAGATGTCTTTGTTTATTCCTACAAAAAAAAAACCACCAAAAAAAAATAAAAATGTTAATGGATATAGAAATGGATAAACGTTTAAATCAAATTATCACTTGATTACCTTGACTTATGGAATCTTGTAGCTAAAGGAATGAAAGACCTGGAAAAGAGGATTCTTTTTTTTATTTTTACCAAGGTTAGCACAGTAGTGGTGATTAAAAGACATTATGGGCTGCTTGATAAGGATGGCTTTATTTTTTTCCACCTCAGAGCAGAGTAAACTCAAATCTCTCAGTTTGACTCAGTCTTTTAACAGATCCTAACAATGTTATTCAGACTGTTTTTATCTTTAGCAAGAGTCCATCAGACCAAATGGACAACAAAAAGTCCATAAAATAAAGAGTCCAGCTTCTTCAGTCTTCACATCAAATTTCTGTTTAGAGTCAAACATATCATCTTGATCAAATTGCTAAATATTGTTTTAGGTGAATGATGGTTTCTCTTACTTTTGTGACCACCAGCTCCAGAGTATTTCAGCTCAGTGGAGACCACAGAGAGGAGATAAAGGGACCAAAGAGTCGAGTCCAAAAGACCACTTGCACGCCAAAAACCTGTGAGCCTGACCCCACTGTTGATGCTGTTATATAGTCACATATTTATATGTATATGTCATTTTTTTTTCAGCACAGCCATTGACCTACTCTTCTTTGCAGGGTCTAAGCTGATTGGATGGCAGTTCTGCTCCAATGCCTCTTACCCATCTCCTGCCTCTGGTCTTACTTTCCCTGCTTCTGGACCGGTCCATCTGAACCTTAGGCTGCTGAAGCTGGACCGAGGTCTCAGTTATTACCTTCTGGAGGCTGCTTACTCACTGCGTCGTCAGGTTGGTTGACAATGAGAAGCTTTTTGAAGCTTTCAGTTGTGCTTTAATTGATCTCATTGTGTTTTAGAGAGGCACCTGGCTGCCCAAGCAGGCCTCCATCCACCTCCTACTGGCTACTCCTCAGTCCTCCATACCCAGGGACATGTCTCTAGACCTGGCCTTCAGCCCTCACAGAGTGCTGCTTAGGATCACCCATCCTCTGAAAACCGTCCTCGTACAAGGTTGGTCCCACAGATCCTGTAGACTGGATGATACTTTTTATTAGGAATTCATTCTCAAAACCTTTTGCTTTTTTTCTCAGGAGAACTTGAACAAGAGAAGAACATTAAATCAGGGAAGCTTGAGCTTGTGATTGACAGTGTTCACTATTACATAATGGTGAGTTCTTCAATGAAGATTTTATGTTACAGGACTTTTTGAGATTATTCATTGTAGATAGATTTAATCTGACTTTGGTACCTTACAGGGTTTAGTCAGCACCCAAACAGTCCTGTCCGAGCAGAGGACACACTACCACTTTGAAGCTAAGACGGCTACTGATGAACATCCAATGATCCTGTCTGTAAATGTGACTCGTGGACTTGGCAGAAAGACCAGCCTTTCTGCTGTAGTAAAGAATGTGTTCAGAGAAACTGCATCACTCTCAGGTGACTTTATTTTACTATTTAATCTGTAAAACCTCAGATTTGTCAGACAACAGCAGATGTTACTTCCAAAATTAAAAGCAAGAATCACAACACATTACTACATCAGTTTAATGGATTTGATATTTGTGGATGCCACAAATGCAGATGCACTAATACAATTTTAATTCATGAGACAACAATAAGATCATTAATAATATTTTCAACAAAAAGTACCCAAAAATATTTGAATTAAATTTTCTTCATAATTTCAAACAGGCATCTGTTCACATCATGTAGAAACTGAACAAATAAAGTATTATTCATAGACATTAAACCTTGATATTTTGTCAACTTTATACCTGTTTAGAGTCTCAAACCAAATATTTATCATTAAGTTTCATACTAACAAGGATGATAGCAAATTTTTTGTGTCCTAGGGCTGACAAAATGCATAACAACTTTTTGATCTGGGACGCCAAAAGACGTTACAGCTGAGTTGAACATGCACTTTGACTGAATCAGCAAAAAAAAAAAAAAAACAAAGAAAAAACCCAAACAAATAAACAAAAAAAGCAAAACAAAAAACAGAAGATATAACTAAAAGGAAGAAAGGAAACGAAAGAGAGAAATACTGAAAAGGTCAAAATATGAATCTGGCTTTTGTTGGCTGGAGAAATCTCACAGTACAGTTCGAATGCAAGATGCATGTTAAATTATTCTGAGCGTTGAGCTGCTGGGAAAAAATTCAAAAGGTCATTAATGACAATCTCACAATTTCACAATGTATATTAACACTTTAAGTGCCAAAGTTAACAAATGTAGGACAAGCCAGTGTATCAGTGTTCCAGTGTATCAACATGCCCATCCCAAGTTACATTAACCAGGTTAGTACAGTCTGACGTATTCATAGTTACACCTCTCTCCTTTGGATATCAATATTTTCATAGTCAGATAAAAACAAAGAAAATGGAAACTACATGTTCTTCCTTAAACACATCTTAAAGATGATTAGTATTATGATTAATACAAATATTTTCTGTTTGGCTAAATGCTGTTGGCTCATTGAGCACTGATTAATGCATGACTTTAGTTCGATTTATCCTTACATCCCCAGTAAAGATGCAGTTATCTGTGTTCAGTGTCTCTGGAGCGCCGGCGGGACAGCAGCAGCAGGCAGTACTCTGTGGAGGCGGAGCTCCTCTTTCCTGGAGTGATTGGCAGCAGGATGCTGGGACTGATGGAGCAGAGGGGGTCACTGTGGAACTCCATACTCAGACTCAAATACGGCCTGGGAGGTGAGCATAAACTGGTTTGGGATGTATTGTTTTGAAGCCTATCAAGGTCAACAATGTAAATCCCCTTTCATGTTAATTGTGATGATCATTTGGCGCTTTTAATTAGTTAAAACCATAGACTGTATATAAAAGTTGGACGAAGCTTTTGCAGGTTAAAAGTGAAGCCAATGCAGAATTGCATAAAACTGCAGTTCCCCCTTCATCCACTAGGGGCTGGCTCCAAAACAGAGCGAATCCCCATAGACTCCCATGTTAAAAAGACCAACTTCACAGCAGAAATAAACATGTTTACAGCCTGGTACACAAATCCATTTTCGGTTTAATAGATCAGGTTTACCTTCATGACAACTGTGGGGGGAGTGAATTTTTCTCTAACTCGCCCGTTTAAAAGTAATTTAATCTCGAAGTTCGGCATATTTAGGGGCGTGTCCTTTTGATTGACAGGTACCAATCTCCCACTTCAAGTAAGAAGAATGTAGAACAACCGCGGTTTTTAGCCGGTTAACAACGTGACTTAGCTTTAGCCCGCTTACCTCCGTTAGCTGGTTATCTCCTGTTATCTCCAGGTTAGCTTGGCTAGCTCCTAGCTACAGAAAGCTCGGAGTTCGCTCGATGTCAATCATCCACCATGACGCCCACAGCCCCCCTCTTAGCTCCACCTCTTTGCCCATATTTGTATTTTCCGGGTGAGACGATGCACATGCCCCTGCCAAGATAGTGATGGTAGGAACCGCCCACCGAGCTTCAATTCAGCTCTTCAGAAACCTACGGGTGACGTCACGGAGGCTACGTCCATCTTTATATACAGTCTATGGTTAAAACATAATGTAGATTGTACTTCAGCTTAAAACTGCATGGGAGATTTATTTCAAATGTTACACATTAAAATGAAAGACATTTTAGACGGTCTTTTATTTGAATAATGAAAAACACAGAATATTTGAAAGCAAACACATTTGTTATGAAAAGAAAATATAGAATCTAAAAATATCCAATAAGCTGGTTGGAGATCCTTAATCTAAAACTACATTGAACCACCACTGGATTTATTCCTTGCTTTCAGTCTCCTTGGTCAGTCTATCACCACAGCAGATTTTAACTTGGTAATATTTCCCACTTTCATATAAACTGTTTCTAAATCTGTCAGATTATGAGGACATTTCCTGTTCCCATCCCTCTTCTGGACACACCACAGGTTTTCCTTTGGATTTAGGTTTGGGACTCCAGCTGGACTGTTTCAAAACCTTTTTTCTTCTGGTGAAGCCATTTTATTCTTAATCTGGATGTCCGTTTGAAGTCACTGTCATGTTGAGAGGAAAAATTCCTCTTCATCTTAAACTTTCAAGCACATTTTAGAGGATTTTGGTCTAAAGGTGAATCTGGTATTTGGAACTTTTCATAGTTCCCTCCACTTTGTTTGAAGCTCCAGTTCCAGCTGAAGAAAAAGCAACCCCAACACATGATACAGCCACCACCGTGCTTCCCTGTGGGTATGATGTTCTTTGTGTGATTTTAAGTGTCTTGAATATTTTGTGGCCAAAGCGTTTAACCTTGGTCTTATCAGACAAGAACAAAATTTACCCACTAAATATCAGGTTCTTTACTTTCTCATAAAGGATTTTGATTTATTCTTTATATAAACATAGATATCAGTTTAAAACTTCTGTCCATTCAAATAACTTTATTTGGCTTGTACTCAAACTGCAAGTGTAAAATAGATCAATGGAGCTTATATTTAACCATTTTACTAATTTACATGCAAACCTGTGCTGAGAACAAAAAATAAACAGCCTAAAAAACACTTTACAACATTGGATTTTAACATGAAAAATGCACACACACAAACAGAGTATGTCCTTTTAACTAAAACATCATTTAAATGGTTTGAAGACGTCGTTGTGATTTTGTACTCTGTTAAAAAGCCATTCTAGCAGCTTTGCTACTTTAGCGATTCACTTGGCACAGCAACAGCACAGATTGGATCTGGTTTAACAGGTTTATTTTGTTGTATGAGAGATAATTCAGGACCGCCAGCTTGGCTATCTGCTCTCAGCTCTGTGTCTTTCCCCTGGGAACCTCAGCACATTACTGCAGATAGAGACAGATCACAAGCTCTATCCCAATACACCATCTGTGTACTTGAGAGAGTGCAGTCTATGTGCTTTTCTACTTAGTTGTCCTACATTCAAAAGCTGCAGGAATGTAGATGTTGTGGAATGGATTTGGACACCTCTGGTCTGCAACATTAAGACCAGGGGCCTCAGTTATAAAGCCTCGCACGCACAAAACCCGGCGTACGCCAATTATAGTCAACTTTTGTGATTTATAAAAAGACAACTTGTGGTGGTAAAATGTCCCTACCTCCACGCCAACTCTGACCCTGGCATACACACAAAATCTGGAGAAATGGGAAACGGCGACAATAGCGGCCATCGGGCCGATGAGGTGCAGGTGGAGGTGCCTCGACACACATGAGGAGATCTGCTGTACAGCTGTAAATGTGTGCAAGAAAGTGGAGGCATGTGCTACATAACATGGCACCAAATGGAAACGTGTCACGTTCACCTGAGAGGATCTCAAACTTATCCTCATGTTGGAACCAAACGCTGCTGCTTTACGCAGAAGTGATGCAAGAGGTAGAGAATTTTTATTTATTCACAAGTTTATATTTGTGTGTAATATCTGTCAGGGTGGTCTTTATTTCTCCCCATCTCCTGCACCTCCTTGATGGCAGTTATTGTGTCCTCTGTGAGGACACGCCTGCTGGGGGGCACAAGGTGTAATCACTGGCCTCCCCCTCTCCAACCACATCTGCAGCGCTGCAACTCACACAAGAACTCCAGTATTTTAACAATAAATAAATTGGAGTCAGAGACATCTCATTTGTGTACGTTTATTTAGATAAGTGAAACAAAGGAGTATTTGGTGCATCTGGTTCCAGCGTATCTCTGAACTCATTTTCCCCACCAGCTTCTCATCTGTGGTAGTGGGCAGCAACCCACCCCCCTTCCTCCATGGTGAACATACTCCTCCTGTGGACAAAGATGCACATTCTCCCTACATTTTATTGTTCGCCCACTTTATTTTTACTTTCTGGATAAGTCTGGTGGTCTGATGAGACGTGTTGACAGCATCTGTCACCTGCTGACCTCCTCTGTCTTTCTGATGTTGGTGGTGTCTATCCCGTGTCCACCAGATAAAATATTTAGACATTTTACAACCTTTTCAATTAGAATGTCTACCTCATATTGCAGGAAAATCCTCTTCTTTGCTTTTTTCCCTGCTTAACCGTCATGGAAATGAGATGGATTCATATTTATCAGAGTGTTCACCTGACCTTTTATAACCAACACGTGGGGGTGAGAAGATGTTCCTTTGCCTGCGCAAAATTTAGTGTTGACTGTGATTTATAAAGTGAAACAGGCGTGGGACTGTTTCGCTTTATAAATCAGGAAGTTATTTTGCGCCGCATTTCCTGTTTTCCGTACGTACGCCACCTGTAGTCATCATTTCTACGCACAGTTTGATAAATGAGGCCCCAGGTCTTTCTGGATACTAGATGGAAGAGAGCAATGACCAGTGTGATGAGAGCTCAGCCAGGTAGTAGGGAGGACTGAGGAGCATGCAGCCAATTCTGA
Organism: Telmatherina bonti; assembly: GCF_933228915.1. NCBI lineage: Eukaryota > Metazoa > Chordata > Actinopteri > Atheriniformes > Telmatherinidae > Telmatherina > Telmatherina bonti. The sequence goes on from NC_136625.1 coordinate 33,416,350, forward strand.
ACAGGCAACCTGAACAGATCAGCAAATCAGAATCATGCAAAACTTTAATTACAAATGTTCCAAATATGAAACTTCAACTTTTCTGTAACTTAGAGAAGCCAGGTTAAGAGGAACCTCATGAAAGCTCAAGAGAATCACAGAAATTTTCCAAAGAAACTTTAAATGACATTTCATCTGAATGCAGGGAGAAAGTATTCAGTTATTGCACATCTTATTTTCATTTTTTTTACCCCTTCACAGCTAATGCTAAGTACCTGCAACAGGAGTGCTACACATCCCAGAGACTGAGGAGTGAGAGGGACTCCAACCTTACGTACATCATAAGAGCTAATCATGAATTCTACTGCACCAACACTGCTCCTGTAAACCATAAGGTGACTGCAGACATCACGCTGTTGTGTGAAAGAGAGGGAGAATTATTTCATATTTAATGTAAACATCAAATATAATTCACAGTGAAATACATTTTCATTATTGTAAACAGTAGTTGGATCTTTCAGAACATATGATACGATACCTTACGATGTGATACGATGGAATGTGATGCTATACAATGCAATACAGTACAATGTAATGCAATATAATAAAATGCAATACTGTACAATGATGTGATATGATGCAATACAATCCAATACCTTGCGATACATTGCGATGCAATACATTGCAATGTGACATGTTGCAATGTAATATGATGCAATACGATGTGACACAATATGATACAATGTACGCTGCGATACAATGCAATACAATGTGACTCGATGCGACCCGATATGATAAGACGCGATACTACGTGACGCAATACAGCACAACGCAATGCGACGTGACTCGATACGATGCGACTTAATGCGAAGTGACTCGATATGACACGACTCGATATGATGTGACTCGATACGATGTGACTCGATACGATGTGACTCGATACGATGTGACTTGATACGATGTGACTTGATACGATGTGACTCGATACAATGTGACTCGACACGATGCGAAGCGATGCAACTTAATGTAATGTGACTCGATATGACATGACTCGATATGATGTGACTCGATACGATGTGACTCGATACAATGTGACTCGACACGATGCGAAGCGATGCAACTTAATGTAATGTGACTCGATATGACATGACTCGATACGATGTGACCCGATACGATGTGACTCGATACGATGTGACTCGATACGATGTGACTTGATACGATGTGACTCAATACAATGTGACTCGACGTGATGCGATGCGATTCGATGCGTCGCGACTCGATGCGTCACGATTTGACACAATGTGACTTGATACAGTGTGACTCGATACGATGTGACTCGCCACACGATGCGACGCGATATGATGCGACGCGACGCAATATGATGTGACGCGATACGATGTGACGCGACACAATGCGAGACGATACGATGCGATACGATTTAATTTAATATTATATGTGCTATGATAATAAATGATGTAACATGATGCCATGCAATAATTATTTTTCAGATCCACCTTAGGCATGAAGAAAGCTCCAGACACATCAAATCCGTCCTGGACATGAGTTATGGTAAACACTGGGATGAGATAAACAACAAAAACATACTTCTCCTGAGCCAGTCCTTTAAAAACCAGTCAACACAAAATCACACCAGTTACACCATGGAGGTAAATCCCCCTGCAATCCTTAATTTTCCCCATTTTTTTACACGAGTTATATCATAGATTGACCAGCTTGTCCAGAAATAACCTATTCTTTTTGTTCCTAGTTCAATCTCCAGGTTCCAGAAAAAAATGTAAACTATAGGACTCAGCTGATGCATTCTCACTTAAAGCAGTTTGGATCTGAGAGCAGCACACACTTAAAAATCAACTACAATGACCTTATACCGCTTGTAGCTGGACTCCACTGGAAAGACTCTCCTCAAGATTCCCTGCAAAGGAAATGGGAAGGTATAACCAACTCCAAGCAGAAATAAAAGGATGTACAAATTGAAACAGTCACGTAATAATAATCTCTTATTGCCATCCAGCGACTTTCAACATGGACACACCATGGCTGTACATTTACACAGCCCACAAGCTGAGCCAACTGCACCACCACACCCTGCAGCTCACGTCAGAACTGACAGCCAGCAAGTGGCTGGTCATCCGTAACCTCATCATGGAGGGTTTCTACAAGGACAGAGGCAGAGAGAAGGAGGCCCGTCTGGAGCTTTACACACCAGCTGTCACCTACCTCCAGGTAAGGAACAAATAGGTTGCTTTATCTGAACAAAAGAAATAGCCCAAATTCAGACAGGTACAACCATAGACTGTATATTAAGAGATGGACGTAGCCTCCGTGACGTCACCCGTTGGTTTCTAAAAAGCTCAATTAAAGCTCGGAGGACGGTTCCTACCATCGCCATCTTGGCAGGGGCATGTGTGTCATCTCGCCCGGAAAATACAAATATGGGCAAAGAGGTGGAGCTGAAAGGGGGGCTGTGAGCGTCATGGTGGATGATTGACATCGAGCGAACTCCGAGCTTTCTGTAGCTAAAAGCTAACCGAGCTAACCCGGAGATAGCAGGAGATAACCAGCTAACGGAGGTAAGCGGGCTAAAGCTAAGTCACGTTGTTAACCGGCTAAAAACCGCGGTTGTTCTACATTCTTCTTACTTGAAGTGGGAGATTGGTACCTGTCAATCAATAGGACACGCCCCTAAATATGCCGAACTTCGAGATTAAATTACTTTTAAACGGGCAAGTTAGAGAAAATTCACTCCCCCCACAGTTGTCATGAAGGTAAACCTGACCTATTAAACCAAAAATGGATTTTTGAACCAGGCTGTAAACATGTTTATTTCTGCTGTGAAGTTGGTCTTTTTAACATGGGAGTCTATGGGAATTCGCTCTGTTCTGCAGCCCCTAGTGGATGAAGGGGGAACTGCAGTTTTATGCACCTCCGCATAGGCTTCACTTTTAACCGCCAGAGGCTCCGTCCAGTGAAGGCAGTGAACCATGGGCAAGTGTGTCTTTTGAAGTGTGTGTGTACAGAAAGTGAGGGAGTGACGCCTTATTCTTGTATGATTCTGACTAATCGTCTGTCCTGGGTCTTGTTTGTTTGTTTGATGATATTTTCAGGTGGTGAAAGGTTCGGACTGCCGGCTGCCTGAGTTTCTGCTGTTGTGAGAAACACAGTGTGTGGTCTTAGCGTTGTCTTGCCGATGCAATGCCTTCCTTAAAAAAGACATTTTAATGGGGAGCGGATGTTGCTGTAAAACATGTGTATCTTTCAGCATTTACAAATGAGCAGGTTGCCAGTTATTCTATCAAAGATCCTTTACTAGAATAAGCCAAACCATCCATGTCTACTTGAGTCCAGAAAATGCAGCATCCTGTTCTACATGCAGCACTGCCTGAGGGTCTGTCAGGGAAGTCTACATGATGAAAATACATGTGGAGATGATTTAACTCTCACAATTCCATGTTGAGGAACATGAGTCTAAAACTGCTTCTCAATCTGTGGATGAATTTTTTGTCAAATTGCTGAACCCCTGCCCATCTTGAGGCTCTCTAGGTGCTCTTTCTCCAGACCTAAACATGTTACTGTCCTGCTGCCAGTGACCCTAGTTTATTCTGAATTGGTCTTTCAGCTGTTTATAATTACTACTACATACTTTCTGATCATTTTATCTCCTTCTTTCCATTAAAATAGGATTTCCAAATATGATTTATTTAATTTATCAGTATTTATTTATATTAATATATGTTTAATTTAGATTTATTTTTATTTATTTATTATTTTCAATTAATTTATTATGAACTTAAGCTAAGTTTAACTCCAGCCTATTATTTGCTTTCCCTCATTTATCACCGTGCTTATTTTGTTTTTATATCACTGCAAATAAATTCAGATATTAAATGGTTAAAATGTTTTCATATGTTACTGTTTAAAGCAATATTTTACAAGCTTTACATATATTTACACTCTTTTATTTTTGTCACATTTTTGTCTACTGGGTGCCTAGTTTTTTTTTTCTAACGATACAATTCAACTTTATTTGTAACACACTTTAAAAACAAAAGTGTTGACCAAAGTGCCACATTGTGGGGGGTTAAAAAGAAACAAAAACAGAATAAATAACTACACAAGGACAATTTAAAAAATTACAGTCATCTAAAAGCAATCAAAAATAATAAAATCAGACCTAAAAAGTCAACGTATTGTGCAGAAAAAGGAGCTTCAACAGGTCTTCAGTAAAGCGCCCTCAGAGCGCCCGTTTCGTCCTCGGTACAGACAGAAGTAGTTGGTCAGCTGACCTGAGCGACCGAGAGGGTGTGTAGGGATGGAGGAGTGGTTTGGCAGCACCATTCAGATGTTTAAAAACAAATAAAAGCAGCTTAAAATGGATCCTAAACTGCACGGCAGCCAGTGAAGAGATGATAAAACCAGGGTGATGTGCTCATATTTACGTGTGCCAGTTGAAAGACGTGCAGCTGCATTTTTACCAGCTGCAGTCGAGATAAAGACGACTGACTTGCCCCAAAATAAAGAGCATTGCAGTAATTCAGCTGGGTGGTTACAAAGGCATGGATTACAACTTTTTGTTTTCTGCACATTGTTTAGAAATATTTCCAGACAATGTATTTTGGACTCACTCTAAAGTTGAACCCTAACCCTTAAAGGTTACCCCAGAAGAACCCTGGGTGAGCTATATACAGTTTCTGAGACATTTGGTGTTGCTTTATGGTACAAACTTTGCTTAAAATCCTATGGAACACAATCTGATGAATGTCTTCTGCCTTTCTGATAAAAATTTTGACATACCACATGGTAATAAATGGTAAATATCCCAAAAAATTGTTGATACTTCTTTCATTTCCATTTCTTAAAGGGACAAAAAAAGACTACATGTTAAAACTAACAGACTTATCTGATCATTTTTCTTGTGTTGGGTGTTTATGGGTTGAATAATTATCAATATAAAATCAGATAGCTCGATACAGAAAACCTCAGTACTAAACCTGTGACTTTGTGTGTGTGTGTGTCCTAACAATTCCTCCTGTGTGTCCTTGGCAGGTAGGGTTGCGGGGTGTGGTGGGGAAGCGGACTGTAAAGGCCTCCGGCTCCTTCAGCTCACTGTGGACCCTTCCTCTGAGAGGAAACCTCTCTCTGGAGGCCTCTAAATTCAGCCACACCCTGCTTCTGAGCACCACCTACGGCAGACAAAATGCCAGCTTTGCTGCCGCACTGAACGCTGCTGATAAGGTGGGTGGAGGTACTGGGCCACATCTGCTGACCGGGTGTGTTAAACGCTCATTTATTTATAGACCGAAGGTGTCATCCTATTGTTGCATGTTAAATTTTTCATGTTCTTCCTCATGTCTGCTTCTGGATGTGTTTAAGGGTTTGAAAAAGAAGCAGGTGACCCTGAAGATGAGCTTCTCAAAGCCCCAGAGTCCGACCACTGAGGTGGCATTTGAGGGACTGGTGGAGGAGCTGAGGAAGGACAAGAACGTGTATCAGAAAACTGCGATGCTGCAGCTTAGGTCTGACTCCCAAACTGCCTCACCTGGCAGGAATCTGTCGCGTTACAGCAGCTGTATTATTTATTTATCGAACCAGCAGCGTTGATCATCACAGAAACCTTCTCTCACAGACAGCCCCTCCGGACCTTTCCTCAGACCGCTGTCCTGCGGGAAACCTTCACCGTCGACTTACTCAAAGGCCTCTACATCCTAGAAACTGTAGCTGGTATCCATGACAACAGAGAAATCGTCCACACCCTGACTCTGGGATACAAAGCACCGAGCCCATTTGTGAGCTACGTGCATCTTAAGTTGTTTCCTTACAAAAAGGACAGCAGAGAAAAAGTTTGGATGAAAAATTGTTCTGAATTACTGTTTTTTTTTTCAGGTTTGTTCTGCACTGATCCACTCATTCAGCTCTGACTTGATTCCTTCCGACTCAGAAATCTGCATCACTGTAACCAGCAACCAGGTAAACTGTTTGTACCACTAAAAAAGGGTTAATTTATTTTTGTAATCTTGAGAAAAGGATCAGAGTTGTCTGCTGAGATCTCAGATCTTTAAATGAAAAAGCTTTCATTAATGGAGCCAAAAGGACAGAAGTCATTTTAAGAAGACCAAACTGTTCATGTTTGAGATGACAAAACCACATTCATAAAGTAGATATGAGATATTAAAGTCCTCTTCCTCTGTGGACAAGTGACCAGCTGTTATGTTTCCACTGGATTGATTATTATTATTATTATTATTATTATTATTATCATTATTATTATTAATAATATTATTAATGATAATAATTTATAATTAGTTATTAATAACACTAATAATAATAATAATAATAGTAATAATAATAATAATAATGATAATTATGATAATAACAACAATGATATTAACTCAATTTATTTTTATTTGTATCACGCCACTTCACAACAATGTTGTCACAGGTCACTTTACATGCACATCATTTAGAGCCAATTCATACATATCCTATAATAGAAACCAACTGATTACATTGAGTCGTGACTTGGATCCAATCCCCCATCCTGAGCTGCACGCGGCGACAGTGGGAAGGAAAAAACTCCCCTTTAACAGGAAGAAAACCTCCAGCAGAACCCGGCTCAGGGAGGGCAGCCATCTGCCTCGACTGGTTGGGGTGGAGAGGACAGGAAAGACAGATCAACATGTACAACTGCACTTATTCAGGAAGACCTGCGGAAAAAAGGAGAAATAAGTTAGAGACGGCAATATTGGCATATATTTATACATTAGTACATTAGAGAAAAAGAGCGAGGTACTTCTCAGTACATCAGGTAACATCCCCATTGCTACATAAGTAATGGATGGCTAGACTACCCATAACTATAAGAGCAATGAGCATAACCTGGACAGTTGGGTCCCGTACATGCAGACTCCAACTCAGGAGACGTTCATATCCTAACTAGAATCATGAAAAAGGAAGGTTTCAGCTTGGTGTCCATCAGCTTATTATTATCATAACACAATAAAATATGTATAAAATAGATATGGAATAAGACTAAAATACACACATAGACACACATACATCTCTTACAGAGTTTTTACTTTTTTCTTTTTCAGATCAGATCAGGCAACAGTTGTTCTGATTCTCGTTACAGGTTACCATGTACTAGTTTTAATGAGCTGCTTAATGGTAACATGACTGAACAGAACTAGACTGGTGACCAGTCCTGGGTGTACGTGCCTCTCGCCCTATTAATGTTGGGATAGGCTCCAGCTTCCCTGTGACCCTTTAACTGGACTAAATGGTTAAGAATGGATGAATGAGAGTGTCTGTTTATGAATCCATCCCTGTGAATATACAGAATACAGGAAAGAAGCGTGTAAATGTAAAGGGCAGCTGAAAGGCCCACCACTCTGAGTCTGATTCTGCTTGAGGTCTTTCATCTAGTTTGATAGGTCACCAGTCCATCACAGAACCAACGCAGAGACAAACACACACACACACACACTCCTGGAGAGAATTTAGTAACACCAGTGAACCTAACATGGATGTTTTTGGAGAGTTAAATCTATCGCGATCCATAGAAAGGTTAGGACTAAAATGCAGAACTATGAGACAAAAGGCATGTGAAGCCAAAAACAGATTTTATTTAATGATGAGCAAACAGCCTCGCAGAGGCAGGAAGTTTGTGCAACAAGAACCTAAACTCAGACTAATGGAGAAAAACCTGAGAAGCAGCAGAACTGACAGAGAACGAAGGAGCAGATGTGACGATCAGTCCCCGAGAAGCAGGTGAAACATCAGAACAGGAAGTAGGAGATCAAGTCCACCACATAAAACAGGATGAAGAACTCAGAAACCTCAACCTGAATCTAAAACAGCCTAAAGCGAAAACCTGAGAAAAGTCTGAGGAAACGATGCAACATGTAGGAAGTCAGGTTAAATCATGCAGGAAATGTCTTTTCTGTTTTCTGTCCTTCAGACTCATAAAGACGTACGAGGGAGGTTACGGGTGGAGAGCAACGAGAGACTGACTTTCTCCGGACAAATCCATCTGAACTCTTCTCATGCAGCTCAACAAGCAGTAAAACTTAAAGCCAACTTCATCCATCAGCTCCAGGTCGATCTCTGCAGCAGTCATTTACATGATATGACAATGTCGGCTTTGACACTTCATGCTTAAGTTACACAGCATGTGAATTTGCATGATTCAGCCTGTGTGTTCTGACTTTTCGCTGCATTATAAGAAGTGATGCAGATCCCCTCCATTATAGCATTATAGCTTACAGCACATACAGTTTTGTTCATATTTATTCATACCCTTTCATTAAAGAAGGAAAAAAAACCAGCTGCCTGTAAAATAAGTTGAAAATGACTAATAAATAAAATAATAGTAATAATAAATAAAAATTTGATGAAAATCATTACATTATTTTCTTATTCTGGTTCAATAGAAATATTTTTAACAAACACAAACAAATCAGATCATTTGTTACACATGACATCAGCCATAAACTAATATTTAGTTGAACAATCCTTTAATGTTTCTGCTACAGTCAGGTGTTTTCTGTTCCTCTCAGTCAGACTTCTGCACCTGTTGACAGGTATTTTGTCCCACTGTTCAACAGAAAAGTCTCTAATTTGTCCAGGAACAATTTATTTGTTTGCTTTTTTTTTTTTTTTTTTTCATTCTTCAAATCAATTAAATTGAAAAACAGTGTCTTATATTACTAAATTATATTTTGCAAATTTTTATTCATTGTTTCTTTTTTAAGTCTCCAGTTATTTGAGTGACTGTTGTAAATTCAGCCTTTTTTTAATGAAAGAGGACGAATACATATGAGCACAACTGTAAAGATCAACATGTTAGCGTGCCACCTGTCGTTGCTTTTGCAGCTGCAGCTCCCCACCTTAGCTATAATGGAGGGAGAAGTATGTTGGAACCCAAAAAACAACGATGACTTTGACTATCAGGCCCGAGGGAAGCTGAGGATAGAGCGACAGGAGTGCCAAGTGAGTGAAACATAAACAACTTGCTTCATAATGACTGATTCTTTCATGTTTCTAGTAAATGTCTGTTCAGCTTTCAGTCCAGCTGAACGGGACGTCGGGCAGAATCGGACTGCAGTCGTCTCTCAGGCATCCCTTCAAATCAAAGATTCCCAAAAAACTGCAGGTTGGCTGCTTCGTTCCAACAATTTTAAACTTTGCAGTTTATATTTGCAGCATCTTAATGGTATATCCAGGGTTTTTTTTTTAGATTAGGAGAGTTTATATGCACTAGGTACATGCATCCTAAGAACACACACACTAAATACCATTGTATCACAACCACTGGAGTTAAACTGTGGAACAACTTAAGTGATGATATGAAGTTATGTCCAACTCTTATTAAATTTAAAAATATTCTAAAAAACCATATATTACAAACATACAGGACAGAATTACTATGATTTATGTATAATGTATGTGTGTACATGTCTGTCTGTATATGAACATGCTTCATGTGTGCATATTTATACATGTACATGTATGTATATACATCTATGTACATGTAAATGTGACTGTACATAATTATATGTATGAGAAATTTAATTAATTTGTGGAAATTATCACAAACTTTTCTATCTATAAAGTGAACAATTTAAGACATGTGGCATGCCATTCTATGATAATGATTATTTTTTCCTCTGTTTTTCTTTTCATTGAGTATCGTTAAGAAAATGACTCGTTAACCCCTAACCCTAACCCAAATAACCATTTATTGATGCGTTATGTTTCTTTTTTTTTTTTTTTTTAAAAAAAGGGGCAGATATTCCAAGAAATTTTCTTTTTCCTGCTCTTTTTTGAGCACGGTGCTCTGTTTGTTTTGTTTTTGTTCTGTAAAGTCTTGTTTTTCCTTTTGTATGACCATGTGAGAAATAAAAAAGTCACTTTTTGGCGTCTCAAGGTAAATGCGGCTGCAGACATCTCGGTTCCTGGACAAGGCAGCAGCTCGGTGCATGTGCAGGCTGATGGGAAGGACAGGGTGACGCTGCATACCCAGATGTCGAACTCCTTCTGGAGGGGAGAGAGAGCCATGGGACTCAGGATGAACCTATCCCAGAACCTGCTGCCCACATCCACTCATGTGCATGTAACCATGGCAGCCAACATGTCCTCAGACAGGTTTGTCCATCATGGTTTATTAACTGTGTACTGAGTTCAGTACAAGTCATCTTGGTTGTAATGTTGTTCCTCTTATCTCCTGAAGGGTGTTTCTACATGGATCCTTCACACAGGAACAGGAAGCTGTTATGGCTCAAGTCTCCGGGTCTCTGAAAACCTCCCAGGGTCTCCAGCTGGCTGTGTCTGGGGACTGGAGGCACTCTATGAGCAGTTTAGGTGTTCTGCCTCCAGTCCTGGGACTGGATGGGGTGTTGTGGCAGTCGGATGCTTTAATCAAAGGTATAAATCCAAATATGCAAACACTACCAGTCAAAAGTTTGGACACACTTTCATATTGGACTGAAAGGAGAAGGTGTGTCCAAACTTTTGGCTGGTAGTGTATTTTATGAAGAGATGTTGCATTGAATCATTTTTTAATGTCAAATTTCTCAAACAAAACCAATTGTAGCACAAACTGCTTTTCAAAATGAGAACACACACACACACACACACACACACACACACACACACACACACACAACTGAAATGTTTGATATTAGCTTTTTTTTTTCTTTTTTTTTTACCGATATCTGGTGTCCATTTATTTATTTATTTGTTCATTTCATTTCATGTTCAGTTTAACTTTACGTTGTTGTACATGAACAAATAGGCACAGATAGAAGATTAAATCTTGTATAATCTGCCCCATAAAGCACCAGTTTATCCAGTTTCTTTGTACTGGAATGACAGTTTATTGATGATAAATAAGCTTCTGATTCTGATTCTGATATTGTTGAACTCGTAACTTCCGCTACCGATATCAACCGATACCGATATTTTTGGAGAGAGTTGTGCCAAACAAACAAAAATATCTGGAAAACTTTACATGGCATCTCTTATATTCTGTAATAATGAGTCAGAGAAGACTTAGCCAAAGAGTTTGATATATAATATGTTGTGTGAACATTGTGTCATTAAAAAAGTAAAAAACGATATTGATCATTTCCAACATTGTATTTTAATCACTAATAATATCGGTATGCTGATAATATCAGATATCTCTTAAAAAAAAAAAAAAAAAACAGACTGAAACGAGAAAAAAACAAAAAAACAAAAAACAAGTATTAAAGTGAAGAAAATTCCCACGTTTTCACCTCTCTATAAAACTAATCAACTTTCAGAAGGTCCAGATGGTCGTAAGAAGGCTGAAAAACCGGAGATATAACCGGACTCAGAGGTGATTTATATGTAAACAGAGGCGGATGAAAAGAAAACATTTCTAATATCACAGTTTCTGGGTTTTTAGTTCTGTTTGATAAGTTCCTGTTTGTATCCTGATTCAGACGTTCTATGATTCTCTTTGTGCTTTCTGGTTTATTTACCTCCTGCTCCCTTGTTTCACCTCTGTTGCTATGACTCAAACACTCCGCTCATGTCTACTCCCAATGTTATTCTCCTCAACGTCTTCATCGGTGTTTCTTCTGCATCTTTTTGTTCTTCTCTGGTTTGTTCCTTTTCCTGGTTGTGTGTCAGCTACACATCTCAACACTTCGCCTTTGATTTCTGTTTGGTTTGCTTTGTTTTCCACATCAAGTAACAGATAGTTAATTACACAAATAAGTATCCAGAAGATAGATTAAAACCATCTGTCAGTTTGAGTATCCATCTTCTACTTTGAACATAAATAGGGCTTTACTGTCTCGGTGTTGTGGTGTAAACAGGAACTATGTCTTCTTGGATTTAATTTCTTAGTCAGTTTTTTTAGTTAAAAATAATAATTAATTGAATTTTTTAAAGCGTTTGTTTATCCTGTCGTCTCTTGGTTCTTTAAAACAAATCTTCCTGCATTAAGCTCCTACCTCAAATTTTTCATTTCATTCACAAGAAAACCCATGTTTTTTTCTGTAATGAGATAAATCTACAAATTCTACAGCTCTCTTTCCTAAATTATCTCCATGAACAAAGAAGACTTTTTCTCTTTTAATCATGTGAATGCAACATTTTACGTCCCCTAGAAGGGTTGCAAGCAGACAACCACAGACTGAGACAAGTGCATGACATTATGACATTTATTTTAAAGAAAACGCATCATATGTGGCAATATTTTGGAACCAGTGGGAAGGGACATAAGGTTGTGCCAAATCAATGAAACACACCTAACAAAATATGACCTGACTCAGGAGCTACCTGAAAACCAGAACCAAACAAAATAAACTCCTAACTATCTAGTTAACAGAACTTAACACTCAATGAAATACCTTGAAATTAGAAATATTAACCTAAAATTGTCCTTCTGATATGAACCAAGACCCCCATTCTGTTGTTACATCAACAGAATAAAACAGTTTTGTGCTGAATATGAAAGATAAGGAAGTGATCGAAAATAGTCACTTGCCCCATAAAGGGTTAACCAAAACCAAAAGTGGTGGCGCCAACCTCTCGCCCGAGTGTGTCCATACATACTGTATAAGTGTAGGAAAGGTAAAGGGCGCCCAACTTTCCTCGTCCACTTCTACCCCACATACCTGTTCCAATCCATGAGCAACAAGCAGAGCAAAGAGAGAATCAGCCTCCAGGTGTGCTGCTCACGGTGACCTCCAGTGATAATTGGAACATTTGAGTTTGAAGAGCCAATAAAAAAACAGGGTGGACAGATCTCCAATTTAATCATTAAACAACACCCTGGGAGATTTAAAAAAAAAAAAAAAAAGATTATGCAAGTAGTCTGCACATAACAAATATGCTTTTATAGTTTCTGGAATAAGTCAAGAAAAAAATCAGATGCAAAGTGAACGGAGTCTGAAAAGAGACAAGAGCTGAGAATTAGCTTTGGCTAAAATCTCTGCATGCATCAGTTACGAGTTTGTGTAACGATGTACAAATGACATGTTCCTGTCAACTACCTTTGTGTGTGTTGTTGCAGGCCAGCTGCGAGTCAGAGTGAAGGACACTGTGCACAATGTGGAGCTGAGACATCAGCAGGAAGCTGCAGTAGGTTTGGACATCGGTGATGATGAAGAAGCCACGATGATGGAAAAGTCCTGGGAGTCACATGACTGGCTGTGTGTTTGGTCTGGGATGGAGAATCTGTGTGTTAACGTCAGCCGACAGCTCGCCAATCAGAGAAAAGGACAGGTGTTTGTGCTGCTCTCTCACTCTTCCCACTTGCTGAGTACCACAGGTAAATGTGACAGTTACACACCGCACACACACACACTTATAAGCTCTCCTCTTAGTGTCTCTGTCTCCTGGTTACAGGGTTACCCGGCAACAGTAGTGGCCAGGTGAACTGGACCCTGGATGATGCTGGACTTTCTGTCCTCGCGGAGCTGCAGTCTGGCCCTGAACATCTTAAAGCTGAGTTTAACGGGGGCAGACTACACCACCTCATCCCTCGATGGGAGTTTTTCTCCAGGCTGCAGCACCAAGTCAAAGCCCTGCTGAAAAGAGGCCTGAAAAGCTCCTTACAAGCTGAAGCACATTACCAGGTACATGGCAACCGACGACTTGTCTTTCCAGGAAGTAAACTCATACTTATCTACAGTTTCTATATTTTCATTATTCTTTTCCCAGTTAGAAACAGAAGGACTGGACACTGGCTTGACCCTTTATGTGGAAGACGAGAGAATTGCTGATGTTCTTTTCAATGTTGGATCGAAAAACAAAACGGCTGTTTTGGGTTTGTCTCTATGGCAACAGATTAAGCTGCTCCAGGGACTCGTACCTGCCTCTGTACAGGTACATTTTACACATTAATTTGTCTACCTTGTCTTGTCTGGAACCATGGCAGGAAAATGATTAACAATCCGTGCGTTTACATGTTAGTTTTAATTCTGGATAAAAGTTAATTCCGCTTTAAATTGATGAAAAATGAGCATGTAAACTCTTAATTCCTAATGCAAATTACTATTCAGAATCAAACTTAATTCCTAAGTAAGTGTCTGGTTTATTTGCATTTTAATTCCGATCTATTTAATTCCTCTGTCATGTAAACTTTAATCCCGCTCTAAGTTTATTCCGGTCGTTCTGAGCATGCTCGTTACCTTGTCCTGTCCCAATGACACGCGTTGTTTTGCCTCCCGTTTTCGGTGGTCTATCTTTCTTCTCCTTCTCAGTTGCTGCAGAAAGTGAAGTAGTATGCTCGTGTTGAGCTGCTACTTCACATTTATAATAAAAATAGAGGCGAAACTGGTACTTATTATGTAGATTTTACAAGTTACGACTGAAAAGACGAGAAGCCAACTTTGTTTTTTCCGGTATACGTCATACGTCACGTGCACCCACTGTCCAATCAGAACCCTTCCCAACCCGCCGCTCTGAAGAGGAATTAAGTGAGGACGTGTTCCATGTAAACGTTCATTTGGAATTATTATTTTTATGTAAACTTATCGGAGAATATGTTAATTCCGAATTAATTATTTTTGAATGATTAATCTTGAATTAAAAAAACAACATGTAACTATAGCCAATGAATGTTTTTTTTTTTTTTGCTGAATTTACATAACAATGTTGGATCTGATGAGGGACAAAAAAAAGGAGAGAGTGATGAGAAGGAAAAGGAGATAAAAGATAGGAAACAACTACAACTGCAGAATTAAACCCAAACGAAAAATAACCAGATGACCTGCTGATACACCTCTAAAGACACACAAAACATCTGACAACCTCTGTACAAAAACACTGCAGACAATCATTAGGAGCACCTGCAGGAAAACATGACTTTACACTGTCTGCAGATAATTATTACCATTATTTTACCAGCCACTGAACATGAAAACTTACAGATTCAGTCTCTTCTTTTTCTAAAAGCAAAACTGAAAGACACATTACCAATGTACCTTTGTCTTTTTCCGACAGGAAAAGCAAGCTGTTGCAGCCGAGCCGATAGTAGTATGTTTGCTTTGTGTATTGTTTTGCCACCCACAAACGTCACTGACGTCCGAGTCATGCAATCCGCGGTGAAAGCTGAGAGTGAACTACAGACAGAATAAATTGAAAAGATGCAGCAGCATAAACATGTAACAGATGTTTGCCAATGGTGTTGCGCTTTTCACAGGTTAAGCAGAGTCTGAATATGAAAAATGAAGTAAAAGATGTCTCTGTAATCAAAAGATTTCCGTTCATGTTAACAGGACTCGCCTTGTGTTGCTACATTATCTTTACATCTTACTGTCTCAGCGTTGTGGTGTAAACAGGGACCAAGTTTAATTGTATTCTGTTTCTTTTTCCTTTGTTTAGGCAAGCTAATTTAACTTTGGTTATGCCCTGACTTTTAGCATGAAAGTCGTTGAGTCATTAAACAAAGCAACTAGGCATTCACAATCTGACTGGAATACTAGATAAACAACACAGAGAGGAGAATGTCAAGGTGCTGCAGTTTTATACAACTGGCCTAAAGTTAAGCAAATACCCAGAAATGTCTTCCATCTCTTCCTTCAGAGAAAACAAACTTTGCCAACAGGAGGTTTGTTTTCACAGATGAACTGCACAGGGGACGCCACCATGGACCGACTCTCAGCTCACTGCTTTGGAAAAGTGGCAGACCGCCCTGTGGAGGTACGAGCATTTCGCTCCTACAGACCACACAGCAGGCTTTGCTATGGCCTGTTGCTCACTCACGTTAACCTCAGTGCTCAAGCTAAAGCCTGCTATGGTTTCAGCGGTCAGAGGGAGCTCAGAGCTAACCTCACTCATTCCTCTGCGCTATTGGTGACATATTTGGGGATACCCAACAAATTTGGAGTAAAGCTTCACCTCCGACCTGGTCCTCAGAGATGGGCTATGAGGATTGGCATGGAAACTGACTGGTGGAAAACAGACCTAAGAGTAGGACTAAGGTTGGAAATGCCTGGGGTTTATGGCTGGCATTGGCTGCTTGAGTATGGGACCCACAGTGTCCCACACAAGGTAGCAGCGATTGGTCGAATAAGGTTGAAAAGGTGGTGTGACTTCTGGGCGGATGCTAGCATTACATGGGACTCTAACAACTCCAGCCTGCTGGTGTCCTTTCGATGCACAGGGGTGGGTAGGCTGGTGTGGGTGCAGGCTGGGAATATTGTGGGTCTCGGACCACTTAGAACCTCCTTAACTGTAAATGGACAAGCAGGAGAAGATGGACTCAAAGGATCTCTGAGCTTTATAAACCAGCAAGACTCCCTCCAGTGCTTGTTGTCTGTCATACTGAAAGAGCACAAAGCTGAGGTGAATTTGAGCCTCTTGCATCACTTGGCTTCAATCACCTTGGTTATTCCAAACAGACTGGACCTCCAAGGCTCAGGTCAGCTCCATGATACCTCCTTCTCTGGAAGTGGTCAATTACTGATCAACACCAGATCTGCACAGGTTAACGTTACCGGTGCCTGGGAGCCCTCAGCCTCCTTCAGAGCCACGCTTCAGCAAAACCTCACTTCAGATGGTGTTCAAGGAAGGCTCATTGTTACTACTGCAGGCCGAACCCAGTTTGAGATGGAGAATGATGACTGCTCTGTGCTCCTAATGGCTAATCAACACAGGAGAGGAAAAAACAGCACCAACTGGAGGATTTTTGGTCATCAGCGATGTGTCTTTCTGAAGGTTAGAGAGGAAACAAGAAAGCATGGAAACTTGTTTCCCACCAGAAGGAAAGAAACATCTTCACTTTGGAGATGATTCTTTCTTTTCTTATTGTTCAGGTAATATTTGTAAAACTGATTAAAAAAAAAAGTACAAAGCAAAGCAGTTTGGATTTTTAAAGGGACACTGTGTAAGAATTACTCACATTCATCCATTTTCTTAACCACTTAGTCCAATTCAGGGTCGGAGGAAGCTGGAGTCTATTCCAGTAATCGTTGGGCAAGAGGCAGGTACACCCTGGACAGGTCGCCAGTCCATCGCAGAGAAACAAACAACCTTTCATTCAAATTCAAGTAACCAATTAACGTAACATGCATGTCTTTGTAGGGTAGGATAGAACTGATGCATATGCAGGGAGAATATGCAAACTCCACTGCAAAGGCCACTTTTCGAACCCCAGCTGAGGCTTGAACCAGCAACCTTCTTGCTGTGAGGCCACATTGCTAACTACCACATCACAGTGCAGCTCTAGTTTTATCGTATTCGGATGAATAATGAACTCACCTTTTCAAACACTTGTTGGCATTTAATGTGACAAAGAAGCTTATAGCAACTTTGAAAGCAGCTGAAACCACACAAGCATACACTTCTTTACCAACAAGTCTGGTGTTTTTATGATGCCTATGGATACGAGCAACACTGTCTCACAAAACCAAATGAAAAAAAGTTTCTTTAGGCTAATTTAACCAATGCAGTTGGCTAGCCTGACGGGGATTCTCCTGTTTTTTTTTTTTTTTTTTTTTTTTTTTTGTTGGAAGCTTTGATTTTTATGCCCTTTCTGTGCTTTCTTGGTGAAAACTGCTGCTGTGTATACATGGTCCTACATTTTTGTAAACGACAGCTGAGCAGATTTTTCCAACTTGCCAGGGTAGTATAGAAACAAATCTATCATTTTTCACTTGTGTCAGATTATTAGTGGAAGTTGTAAGCAGTGTTGAGGTTAACACGCTACAGTTACTGTAACGCTATTACTTTTTTGGGTAATGAAGTAAAGTGACTTAAAATATCAGTAACAAAATTACTTAATACACTGTAGTAACACAATTTCCTAAAGTTCCTAAAGTAGTATGTGCATGCACTATGTGTGCGTCCTTGCCTGGACACCTTGCCATAGTGATGAATTTTAATAAAGTAACTGCTTGTGTTTCCACTTTTAGACTTTGTAGAATAAAACAAGATGGGTTATGACCCACTGGAGTTTTCATTCTACTGAAATTCTTTTATTTTCCTTGACACATCAGTGGAAGGAAACTTCTCTGTGTGTTATATCATCTGATCAGTCTGATCGATCAGTTGCTGTGTGAAAACCCTCCACTATCACAGATCTGAAAATGTTGATGGTGCATAGTAGTATATTTTGTTACAATATAATTACCTTTAGTGTAGTGAAAGCTAAAACATGGACCTGAGCTGGAAGTTAGATCTATAATTTACATGAAAACACGTGGTTGACGCGGTGACTTTAGCCTTACAAAAGTTTTAGCTCAAGCGGTTTTAGCAGCATGTATCATCACAGCATGACCTCATCACAGCTTCCTTCACCCTGATTGCGGATTTACAGTGAGACATATTTCTTCCAGCAGACAGCAGCGTCTACACTGTGTATAAGCCATGTATCTAGTAAAGTAATCTCATTACAACTTACAGGACTAGCAAGTGACTTATTTTAACTTTTTTTTTTTGGAGTAACGACCCCGACACTGGTCATAATACACCATTGATAACACATAAAAATGTAGACATTGATTTAGGCCTGTAAACGAGAGAAAATGTTACACAATGTCCCTCTAATATTATTTTGTTTATCTCAAATTCCTCATAACTGTTGGATAAGTTGCCATGAAAGCTGAGATCACAAAATTAATCATAGCATCTCTTGATTTTTGGGCCCTAATAAGTTTGGTCAGAAAGAAAGTCTGAAACATAAACATACAGGTATAAAGGGCTGGTCAGAAACAGTGGTGGAGACAAGGGGTGACCACCGCTTTCACACACTTAACTCTTTTGCCACCCCACAAAGCTGATAGTGAAGTCCATCAGTCCACTTTCATCATAATTGTTTTGTATTGTAGTTTTCATTCAAGCTAAATATTGCTAAATTTGCTTTTAAAGAAGGTTAAACACAGTAGGAGTAACAAGAATAAGCTTTAGAACCATACATTTCAACCTCCCACCCTAATCTGTTCAGTCCCGAGCTCCAATGTAATTACAACTATTAAAGTATACTTAGTTAAATTTCAAATTGAACACTAGCAAACAAACCAGTAAAAACCAAGGAACTGAGTAAACATCTTCAAAAGAAGATCAGAAAAATATTGTAGTTTTGCGATCAGAAAACTGCAACAGCTCTGGAAAGAATTGTTAAAGTCTCAAAAAATCCTTAAACCATCACCTAAAGTGAGAGATAAAATAAACAAATAAAACACAATCAAACAAATAAATGAAAATTAATATCCAAAAGCAAATTAAATTCATTGCAAGACCAAACTGGAATATGAAAATAAAGCCATATTACAAAATAGCTAACCTGGCTAACAATCAGTTAGTTGACAAATTTACAACTGAACGTAGCAGTGGTTTTGTTATTTTTGTTGTAGATGGTGATGGTTGTTGACAAATTGAACATTGTAAAGAGGGTTAACATGCTAATTTAACCAGAAAGTAAACCTGTGAATGTTAAATTAGCTTTTCAGGAGGTTAACATGAAGAGGTTAGCATTCACCTGAATGCATATACAGAGCTAGCCAACTAGCTTCTCAGCTAACTAGCCAGTTTAGACTCTGACAGCCATTATTTTAACTTCATAGAGTTGAATAATTATTGATATGAAGTTGTACATCTACCTTAAATTGTGTATTACTTGTGTTAAATTGTTTAGAGGGAGGAATACCCTGGTTTTAATTTGTTTTATTTCTTTTTTTATAGACTCTTCTGCCTCCAGAGGCCTCAGTAAACATCTCCATCACTCGTTCAGGTTGTTTCACAAGTCTCAGCGCAGTCTTCCAGGTAGAAGGATCACAAAAAGGAAGTTTCAGCCTGTCTTCGACTTGTCAACCTCACCTCAGTCTGAAGGCGTCTGTGCTACATACTATAGAGGCAATAAAAAATTTTCCCACTCATGGAAAGCTGCTACTCAATGTCT
The DNA here is from genome assembly GCF_933228915.1 of Telmatherina bonti. Taxonomy (NCBI): domain Eukaryota; kingdom Metazoa; phylum Chordata; class Actinopteri; order Atheriniformes; family Telmatherinidae; genus Telmatherina; species Telmatherina bonti. The sequence goes on from NC_136625.1 coordinate 33,436,223, forward strand.
CCACTCTACGTGTGCCTGAGGTGGATTTTAGCGTTGAGATTGGACAGTGTCATCTCAGAGGTAGTTTTGGGAATATCCTTCCTTCACGGATAGAAGTTGGACATTCTTCTTACAGCGTCAATGTGACCAGCTACTGTCCTTTCGTACAGGTGAGGAAAAGCTCAGCCATAGGACATTTGATGGTTTTTTCCTTTAAGCAAAGTGACAGTAACTACATTTATCACCAGTGTTTATTTCGTTGAAACATGAAGCTGTGAGTCATTCCACAAGAAGAGTAAAAGCTGGACATTTTCACATTTGTCACAAAGAAAATGTATATTTTTTAAAATAAATACCCGACAACATTTAGGGCAGTGTTTTTCAACCTTTTTTGAGCCAAGGCACACTTTTTTTCTCTGAAAACCACAAGGCACACCACAAACAAAAATGTTTTTTTTTTTTTTTTGTTTTTTTTTTTTTTTTTAAAAAGTCCTTATAATTAATATAAAGTATATCTCAACAGTCTCACCTGTAATACCCGACAACATTTAGAGCATATTTAATTTCCAGTGAAACCTATTTTCCTATCATAAGAATCAAATACAAGCAACTTGTACTGTTGCTCATATTTACAATGACAGGACTTGCTTTCTGTTGCAGAAAAGTTTCACTCTGGCGACCATTGTCTAGTTTTTTCTGTGATTTATCCACGTAACACAACATTACCCTTTCCTGATCACAGAATTTCATGATATAGTCACTGCTACACTATTAAGTACACTATGGAAGCTCTCTGAAAATTTAGAAAAGATATTTCTATTGTAACACAATATGACAAGAATAAATTGCTAAAATATAGGAAGGGGATTATCACTTGCCTGTCTTCAGTATCCTGTTGTCCAACAGACTGAATGTCACTTTGTTTAAGAGGGTTTTGGGGTGCTCTAAATGAACTAACTAAAACCTGTATAACTGCATAAAGTAGAAGTAAAAATAAAGTAGAAGTCCTGCCAATGTTTTTGGATCTACTGATGCATTTAGAACAGGTGTTTTAACTAAAAGGCTCATCTACCTGCAGTGGAGCTGAGCTACTTTTCACCTGGTTTAGTGACTGTCGGACAGAACTTCTACTTTCTACTTCTACTTTCTAAACCTCTGACTAAAAATAACCAAAATGTGTAAACTTAATTAATTTTATCGATTTATTTTAAACAAAGTCATGACTAGCAATACATGGACACGCTTATTTTGATATCATAGGGATGGACACGGGGGTGTCCAAAGTTTTCCTTTGAGGCTGCTGTCCTGATGTTACGTATTGAACTGGATCAATGAGAAGTATACTTGGGTGTTGAGGGAAAACATGACTAATATGAATCATTTAAATATCTAAAACCTGCAGGACTGTGGTTGTTGAGGAGCGGAGCTGGAGTTAGTGTATAAACTTTTAATAATAGTCTTATTTATCTGTGATAAATGTGATAAGTGCCATGAAGGACATGACAGAGTTGATGTGATATAATAAATATAGAAAAAATATGATAAAAAATAAAACATTTGATTAAGGAAAGCATTTCAATACGTATATTAGGTTCTTTAAATATAGATTTTTGTGACCCAACAGATATGATACATCTTTTAGGTCTGAGGTACTAATATTCATTTTTTTAATGCAATGACTCGCAGGTTGTCTGTCATCATAATAGAGCAGGATAGCATAGTAGCATAGATTACAGTCTTCAAGAGCTCCCGCCCTGCAGGTTTTAAATGTTTCCCTGCTGCAACACACCTGATTTAAAGGAAATACTTCTACAACAGCTTGTTGCCAGGTTCTGCACAAGCCTCTTAATGATGTATTGATTCTATCCAGGTGTTTTGCAGCAGGGAAACATGTAAAACCTGCAGCACGGTAGTCCTCCAGGACTGGAGTTAGAAACCCTGCCATTGATGAGTGCCTTCATTAACACTATCCACATGTTTTGTGTGACGTAGGAAACCACCGTTCCTGTATCCCTGGCTCTTCAGGGCCTCCTGTCAGCCACTCCTTGCCAGGTGAATTTATCCTCCTCCCTGAAGGCAGACAACCAGGACCTTTCTCTGAAGCTGAGTCAGTCCTGCAGGACTCCACATCTTACTGGCACCCTGACTCACTCCTTCCCTGGGTTGAGGACTCTGGGTCTGCCGCCGATCATCACCATAGAGGCTGCCTATCCAGAGGACCCATCGCAGGCGGTGGGTCTGCTCATCAGAGCTGGCACATGCAGCATTAGAGCCAGCAGAATTCTACAGGCTAGAGGAAAGTCACGGTGGTTGTGGGCTTTGGAGTCAGGCTGCCCGCTGTTACAGGTAGGGTTTTGTTACCATCATCTCTTCCACAAAGAATCCAGAAAGTTTGCATTATTATTGGCGTTGCAGCTACAATAACAAACTTCTAATCCATTAAAGGCTCATTTAAATGGCACAGTGTGGCAGGACCATCAAGGTGACTGGTCAGTGATCTTCAACACTGACCTAAAGGGTGGCAGAGTTTTCCTGAAGCTTGATGCAAAACCCTGGCCAGAGCTGAAGCTTGAGGGTGAACTCAGTCATGACATCCCTGCTCTTAGAAGTCTTCCAAAAAGCAGCAGAGTAGTATTAACCAGCAGGTCTGAAGAACTGCAGCATGATGCAGAAGTGCTCCTAGTGATGGAAAAGTGTGCAGTCAGAGCGAGTGGAGATGTGGTGTCACATTCTGGCCTGCAGGGGGCGCTGGTGTATCACAACAACTGCACCATGGTCCAGGTACAGCGCTAAATGCAAATATCACACATAGTGCTGTTATTTAAGTGTTGTTATTTTTCTATAATCACTTTTATTCTTGTGTTTTTAGGAATGGGGCAGTCCTGATAGGCTGCATGCTACTGGGTCTCTTATAGTCTCACCAGCTTCCGTTGATTCTCGCATCTCCATGGTGGTCGATAACACAGAGTTACGGGCTCTGCTCGCTCTAAAAAAAACTAAAGTATGAAACCAGAATCCCCTGCAGGATTTTATCATTTTACATTTCTTACATTTTAATTGCAAATAAATTAAAAATTCATTTGATGACATGTTCTCTCCTCACATTTTCTGCCACTGCAGGATCAGAATGAAGCATTGCTAAATCTAAACCACTCTATGCCCATGTTGAAGAAGCTGGGTGTCCCTGTTAGGGCTGCACTGACCCTGAACTCAAGCAGTCACAACGAAGGTTCATATTGTTTCATATTCAACTCCAATGTGGAAAACCAGAAGGTGAGGGCCAAATCGACTCTTTAAGCGTTTTTAAGGATTTTTTTTTAAAATATGGGTCTTGGAACCTTGAAGAAGAGGACGAAAATAATATTTTTTATACTCCTTTTATACTCTTTGGCCACTTTATGAGGTCCAAATCTGCTTGTTAACTCAAATATCTGATAGCAAATCACATGGCAACAACTCAATAGTCTCAACAACTCCATTAATCATATAGACCATTACGGGCATCGTGGTTAGCACTGTCGCCTCACAGCAAGAGGCGGGTTCGATCCTTGGCTGGAACGAGGTTTGGGCAGTGGCCTTTCTGTGGGGAGTTTGCATGTGTATGTTCTCTTCAGGCTTGAGTGGTTGTTTGTCTCTGTGTGGCCCTGCGATGGACTGGCGAGCTGTCCAGAGTGCCTTTTGCACAAAAGACGGCTGGGATAGACTACGGCTTCCCCGCGACCTTTTATTGGATTAAGCGCTTAGGACACAAGTGTCAAACACAAGTGTCCTTGAGGGCCAGTATCTTGCTTGTTGCTCTGAGTGTTTCAGAAACTGCTGATCTACTGGGATTTTCACACACAACCATCTCCAGCATTTCCAGAGAAGGTCTGAAAGAGAGAAAATATCCAGCGAGCAGCAGTTGTCAGGACCAGAATGTCTGGTTGATGTCAGAGGAGACTGGACAGACTGGTTGAGATGATAGAAAGACAACAGGAAAACCAGTAAGCACTGGTTCCAACCATGATATGCAGAACATCATCTCTGAACACACAACACGTCCAGCCTGGAAGCAGATGGTCTCCAGCAGCAGAAGACCACAGCGGGTTCCCTCCTGTCAGTAAGAACAGGAAACTGAGGCTACAATTCACGCAGACTCACTGGACAATAGAAGATGGAGAAACGTTGCTGGTCTGATGAGTCTCCAGTTCAGCTCCACATTCACATGGTAGGATCAGAATCTGCTGGAAACATCATGACAACATGGATCCATCCTGCCGTCAGGATCAACGCTTCAGGATGAAGGGAGATTTTCATGGTTCATTTTCAGCCCCTGAGTACCAACATGACATGGTTTAACCTCCACAGTCTACCAGAGTACTGCTGCTGACGATGAACGGGAGATTCTCACCACGATGATGTGGAACGGGAGATTCTCATCTGGATGAGGTGGAACGGGAGATTCTCATCATGATGACGTGGAATGGGAGATTCTCATCATGATGACGTGGAATGGGAGGTTCTCATGGTGATGAGGTGGAACGGGAGATTCTCATGGTGATGAGGTGGAACGGGAGATTCTCATCATGATGTGGTGGAACGGGAGATTCTCATCACGATGTGTTGGAACGGGAGATTCTCATCACGATGTGGTGGAACGGGAGATTCTCATGGTGATGAGGTGGAACGGGAGATTCTCATCACGATGAGGTGGAACGGGAGATTCTCATCACGATGAGGTGGAACGGGAGATTCTCATAATGATGTGGTGGAACAGGAGATTCTCATGGTGATGAGGTGGAACAGGAGGTTCTCATCACGATGAGGTGGAACGGGAGGTTCTCATCATGATGTGGTGGAATGGGAGGTTCTCATGGTGATGAGGTGGAACGGGAGATTCTCATGGTGATGAGGTGGAACGGGAGATTCTCATCACGATGTGGTGGAACGGGAGATTCTCATCACGATGTGGTGGAACGGGAGATTCTCATGGTGATGAGGTGGAACGGGAGATTCTCATCACGATGAGGTGGAACGGGAGATTCTCATCACGATGAGGTGGAACGGGAGATTCTCATCACGATGAGGTGGAACGGGAGATTCTCATAATGATGTGGTGGAACAGGAGATTCTCATGGTGATGAGGTGGAACAGGAGGTTCTCATCACGATGAGGTGGAACGGGAGGTTCTCATCATGATGTGGTGGAATGGGAGGTTCTCATGGTGATGAGGTGGAACGGGAGATTCTCATCACGATGAGGTGGAACGGGAGATTCTCATAATGATGTGGTGGAACAGGAGATTCTCATGGTGATGAGGTGGAACAGGAGGTTCTCATCACGATGAGGTGGAACGGGAGGTTCTCATCATGATGTGGTGGAATGGGAGATTCGCATGGTGATGAGGTGGAACGGGAGATTCGCATGGTGATGAGGTGGAACGGGAGATTCGCATGGTGATGAGGTGGAACGGGAGGTTCTCATCATGATGTGGTGGAACGGGAGATTCTCATGGTGATGAGGTGGAACGGGAGATTCGCATGGTGATGAGGTGGAACGGGAGGTTCTCATCATGATGTGGTGGAACGGGAGATTCTCATGGTGATGAGGTGGAACGGGAGATTCTCATCATGATGAGGTGGAACGGGAGGTTCTCATGGTGATGGGGTGGAATGGGAGATTCTCATCATGATGAGGTGGAACGGGAGATTTTCATCATGATGAGGTGGAACGGGAGATTTTCATCATGATGAGGTGGAACGGGAGGTTCTCATGGTGATGTGGTGGAACTGTCTGATGCTTCATGTCAACATGGTGCAAAATCTCTGAAGAATATTTCCAACATCTTGTTAAGTTTATGCCAAATAATGCAAAAGGTGTCAGACCTGTAGTTTCAAGATGTACCTAATAAAATGTCTGAAGAGTTTTTATACCCCATCAATACAAAGTCGTATTGAGATGATGAATTTGTTTTTAATTCTCATGAAAAACACGGGCTTCTGTTCATTTTCTGAAATTTTCTAGTTAAGTAAAGAGATGATGGTGACCAAAACAAGTGAAGCAGTGAAAGTGAGAAGTGATTTTAGACACACTGTCCGTTACCTGAAGCAACTGGGAGTCCCCGCAAACAACAGCATTCAGGTTAGAATGCATGTAAAATAAGTTTTGCTGCTTGTTAGCAAAGGTCACTGAAGCGTGTGCAATGGCAGGTGGAGCTTGGTGCTGCTGAGGGGAAGGCTTTGACTCTGCAGACCAGCTGTGGAGATGAGCAGGCAGGACTGAGACTTCATATGAACAGGTCTCCCCTCACCAAAGAAGTAAAAGGAAGAATATGGCACAGCTGGACATGGTTACATGACCAAGGACTGCCACTTGATATCGAGGTACTACTCTGTTTTTATTGTCAGTAAGTTAAACTGATGAGATTTAGTCTGACTGTAAATCTGTTCTCTACCAGGGTCTGTGTTCTGTCCACGGAGCGCTACCTCATCTTCAGTCCAGGGCTCAGCTCAGCGTGGCCGGTCACAGTTTGCTCACATCTGGCATGAATGTCAGCAGCACTGACGGACATCTGGCAGCACTCTTCTCATACTCCCCTCCCAATCAAACTGGGGCACAACACAAACTGGACACTATCCTTACTGCTCAGTTCAAAGGTCAGATAAAAACTAGGTCTGATGTTTCAGCTTTTAAATCTCTCTTCTTATAAACTGAGACATCTGAATATTTTTTTGTACTTTATAAAGAATCCATTTAACCAATAATCTCATTGTTTTAATGAAAGTTTTAGTTTGTTAAAGCAATCCTCACTGCAATACCTCAGTCTGACCAGCAGGTGACGCTGTGTTTTTAAAAAATTATTATTGCAGGAATGGTATTTTTATCATTTACATTGTTTGATTTTTATGCCCCTGCATGATTCACTTTAAAAACAAAAGTTTTATAAAAAGAGCATTCTTAAAAAAGAAAACTTTTATTTTGATTTCTTCTATCCTGATACGCTCTGCAGGCCCATTGCGAAGTGCCTCTTTAGATGTTGCCAGGCAGGACTGGAGGGTTCGTATGGAGGGAGATGTTGGGGGATGGGGGACGCCTGGAGGGACCAAAGAGGCACGATTGACACTAAAACATACTTTACGTGGAAAAGCAAGCCCTGCTTTGCAGGTACATTGTCATATAACTGTAATATTACACTTTTTCTGCATATTTTACAGTTTTTTTCTGTATTTTTTACATCCTTGGAAATTCCAATAAGACTGTAAATTAACATGATTAATGTAAAATAACATGAAAATACATCAATTTAATATAAAATTCAGTTTTTTCCAAGGAAATAGAATTTAATTTACCATAAAAAGAATTTTACAATATAGTTTCAATTTAATGATTGAGTAAAAATGGGATTCACGGTAACGTAGTGGTCAGCACTGTGGCCTCACAGCAAGGTCACTGGTTTGAGCCTGAGCTGGGGTGGAGGTTTACATGCTGGCCTTTCTGTGTGGAGTTTGCATGTTCTCCCCTGTGTATATGTGGGTTCTCTCCAGGTTTTCACATTCAGGTTTTTGATCATGCATCTCACATAAGTTCATGGCTGTAGAACAGAATTTAGAAAAATATCTAAATTTGACTAAGAATTAATTTAAACAAACACATAGTGTTGACTGAGAGCAGCCTTTCCCAAACTGGACCTCCCAAGATCAATTCAAGGGGGTCACCAGATCACTATAAAAAATATAAAATAAATTTAAGATATTGTTTTCTTTTTAACAGAAGTTGAAATGAATGTGCACTTAATATTACACATGGATCAGTAATATAGGAACTGACATCTCTCATTAAGATCTGAACTTGGCTTTATTGTGGTGAGAGAAGCTGATGGTGGAAATGGTGGATGGTGGAGTTGCCTTGTCATAGCGCTGAACTGTATCCACTAAAAACACTTAATCTTCCTTATTTATGAAGATTCTGATAATTTACAGGCCTCACATTTAGGAGAAGTTACACTAACGTATGTTATATTGGGGCGGCGGCTCAAAGACTTTGGGTTGTTTGTGTTATTTTACACATGCTAAAGAACAGCCAGGCCTCGCATATCCAGTGTTTGTTTCCAGTCTGCATTAATGCTAGCTTGTAAATATATCTAAGTTGTTTGTTTTACTGATGAGATAAATAAGAAAGAGAAAAACAGTTACAAGGTTGCCATGAAATTACAATATTTGACTATTAATAACATTATTTCAGATGTTAAAGGAATTTTGATCATCAGTGAATCTAATAGTGTAAACCAGGGGTTAGCATCACCAGTCCCCCACAGCTGCAGTCCTGCATGCATAGCTGCCAAGTCTCCGGTTTTAGCCGAGAAACTACTAATCCATTTCCCGACGTCCTCCTGTGTTTTTGATTTCCCGTAAATCTCCCGTATTTTGAAATAAGGAAGAAATACAGCAGCCCCTTGAGGAATAAACACGCAGCAACCAGAAACCCTTCTCCCTGATGACCGGTTAACTACACCGGTTAATTACACCGATTAATTACACCGGTTAATTACACCGATTAATTACAGCGGTTAATAACACCGGTTAATAACACCGGTTAACTACACCGGTTAACTACACCGATTATTTACACCGGTTAATTACACCGGTTAACTACACTGGTTAACTACACCGATTAATTACAGTGGTTAATGACACCGGTTAACTACACCGGTTAATGACACCGGTTAACTACACCGGTTAACTACACTGGTTAATGACACTGGTTAACTACACCGGTTAATGACACCGGTTAACGACACCGGTTAACTACACCGGTTAATTACACCGGTTAATAACACCGGTTAACTACACCGGTTAACTACACCGATTATTTACACCGGTTAATTACACTGGTTAACTACACCGGTTAATGACACCGGTTAACGACACCGGTTAATTACACCGGTTAACTGTTGCCAGAGAATTTCTTGTATTATTCCTGCACGTGTTAGTAGTTTCCCTGCAGCCACACATCTGACTCACAAAACTGCACAAGTCTGCTGATTAAGTCTGGTGTGTGTCAGGTAGGGCTGCAACGATTCGTCGACAATGAAAATTTATCGATGCGAAATTTCATTGTCGACGTGTCGTGTTAAACGCCCATAACGGCTTTGCTAACAAAACACTGGTGGTGACTTAACGTCGCGGCTTTTCAAACAGTATAAGAACTGTAGACATCAAGTAAATGACTCAAAGCCCCACAGGAAGCGCTGGGAGCAATATTGTCATTTTCTTAACCAACGAAGAACAACTCAAGACCGATGGTGCCGCAACCTAAACAGTCGAGTGAAAACAGCTTTAGACCTTGTGCTTCAAAGGTTTGGGAGTTTGTCCAGCTAAACAACCTGTCCAAACAGGTGAAATGTGTCGTCTGCCTCTCAGAGTTAACAAACCACGGCAGCACGACAGTTATGCACGTGAAGAGAAAGTACCCTGGAGTCATGGTTTCTGCTAGCGTTCCGGATGGGTAAGTTAGTATTACCGAGTAGTTATCTAGTTTTGTCATACCTGTCAAGTATCCTGTTTTGGCAGAGAAACTCCCGTTTTTTAAACAGGTCTTTGTCGCACCTTCCCAGATTGTTATTTTTCCAGAAATTTCCTGGATTATGAAATGGGGAGAAAAATAAACCGACACGATTGTATAATTAAAATATTTTATTTATTTTGTTTTCTTTTTGAGGCAAATTCTGTAGTTTGGATGTGACATTATAAATACGTTTGTTTCACGATAATTTTGTAGTAAGCTGTTAAGCTTATATTTGATATTTAACTGGTTCAGGAGTCATTTTACGTTACTAAAGAACATTATGTTGTTACCAAGCGGCAACCTGCGGCGGTTAAAAGTGAAGCCTATGCAGAAGTGCATATAACTGCAGTTCCCCTTTCATCCACTAGGGGCTGCAGAACAGAGCAAATCCCCATTGACTCCCATATTAAAAAGACCAACTTCACAGCAGAAATAATCATGTTTACAGCCTGGTTCAAAAATCCATTTTGAACCAGGGGGGAGTGAATTTTTTTCTAACTTGCCCGTTTAAAAGTAATTTAATCTCGAAGTTCGGCAAATTTAGGGGTGTGTCCTTTTGATTGACAGGTACCAATCTCTGGCTTCAAGAAAGAAGAACGTAGAACAACTGCGGTTTTTAGCCGGTTAACAACATGACTTAGCTTTAGCCCGATTACCTCGTTAGCTGGTTAGCTCCCATTATCTCCAGGTTAGCTTGGTTAGCTTTTAGCTACAGAAAGCTCGGAGTTTGCTCGATGTCAATCATCTGCCATGATGCTCACGACTGCCCTCTCAGCTCCACCTCTTTGCCCATATTTGTATTTTCTGGTTGAGATGATACACATGCCCCAGCTAACATGGCGACGGTAGGAACCGCCCCACCGAGCTTCAATTCAGCTCTTCAGAAACCAATGACTGACGTCACGGAGACTCCGTCCATCTCTTTCTATACAGTCTATGGTTGTGACTGGAAATCTGGGTGGTGTTCATATGATGCAAATAAAGAAAGTGGGGTAAAACATACTGGAGCTTATGAAAAAAAAGCTGCATCAATTGGAAGCACAGACAGAAATAGTTAGTTAGTTGCAGCCCTAGTGTCAGGTGCGTTGCAGCAGGGAAACTACTAACACTTGCCGGACTGTGGCTCTCGAGGACCTGGGTCGGCCACCCCTGGTGTATATAAAATTAATGTAGGAGTATAATAGGGTGGAAATCACTGTGTGTGTGGAACTGAGCTGCTTGGCGGAGGTCTGCAGCGCTCTCAAGGCGCTCTGCCAGCTTTTTCTCTGTGCTGACTCCAACTGTGATGACTGATTTCAGCTTGAGGCCTGGGGAAGAGTCACCGAGTCACAGCTTAGATGTTCCATGGCTGTAAATCCTGAGCTGAGCTCCTCACTCGCGCTGATTGTCCAGGGACACAGTTTGCCTCATAGGTACTGTCGATACTCCCCCAATGCCTTCTGCTGTAGCATTCAGAGAATCTGAAAGTTACACCAATACTAAATATATCACCTGCACCTTCATGAAAGTGACAGATACTCTGTTGTCTAGCAAGGACCTCGTAATGAAGGTGGTCCACAACATTCCGAGGATGCTGGTCTACCTGCCCTCTCAGCTCAATGTGCGCTCTCAGGTGGGGTTTAATCCAAATTCTGTTCATACTAGAGAAAAAAACACTCTGCAGAACCTGCATGTATGGTTTTAAAGTAATTTAATGCACGGATGTGTGTCCTTTCCCAGCTGAACCAGTCCGAGTCCACTGTGGCAGGACTGTTGGAGCTCTCATCAGGCAGGCGGAGGCTGTGGGCTCTGGGGGAGCTAGTGGCCATCGAGAGCGGGTTCAGGCAGGCTGTAGAGGTGAAACACACATACCCACAGGTATTTTTAAGCTCTATCAACACCCAACTACCAGACTAATGTAAACGCATCTTAAATGTGTCAGTAATGTTGTTCATTCTGCAGCTGAGGCATCTGCCCAGGACCGTCGCGGTGAGGACGCTGTATGAGAGCAGGAAGTGGAGCTACCAAGTTCAGCAGGCGGCTCTGTGGGGAAACCACGAGCTTAGCTTGTCTGGTCTGTACTCTGCTCCTCCAAGTCTGGACATGGGGAACCAGACACTGAAGAGTAAATCACACACACAGCTTTCAGACTCTTCATTGAGATGGATTATATCATACGCTACAACAAACACAGCAGTGGATCCGTAATGTTTTACAGTTTTACTGTGAATCAGCAATTTATCAGTGTGAATTCGGTTCATGGGTCAGTTTTTGCTTAATGAGCTGCAAACTGCTTCAGCTGGGTTTAGAGGTCTGCACCAGTTTCCAGTAGATCGTGATCCAGACTGCATTGTCTTTTCTGCAAAACTTTGACCACTTCACTCAAACATTAAACTCTTCAGCTCATTCAGAAGGTGTTTATCTTTTGAAACTTTTTCAGCTATTCATGTTTTTCAAATTTGCAGTTCAGTCTTGTGAACTGAGAGGTAGAGGCAGTGGTAGACGTACAAGTAGCTCAGCTGGACAGCAGACTGGACAGGAAATGCAACCAAGCGGCAACCTGCGGCGGTAAAAAGTGAAGACTGTGGAAGTGTATAAAACTGCAGTTCCCCTTTAATCCACTAGGGGCACCAAAACAGAGCAAATCCCCATAGACTCCCATGTTAAAAAGACCAACTTCACAGCAGAAATAAACATGTTTACAGCAGGAATAAACATGTTTACAGCAGAAATAAATATGCTTACAGCCTGGTACAAAAATCCATTTTAGGTTTAATAGGTCTGGTTTACCTTCATGACAACTGTGGGGGGAGTGAATTTTTTTCTAACTCGCCCATTTAAAAGTAATTTAATCTCAAAATTCTGCATATTTAGGGGTGTGTCCTTTTGATTGACAGGTACCAATCTCCGGCTTCAAGTAAGAATGTAGACTTAGCTTTAGCCCGCTTACCTTCGTTAGCTGGTTAGCTCCCATTATCTCCTGCTATCTCCGGGTTAGCTCAGTTAGCTTTTAGCTACAGAAAGCTCGGATTTGGCTCAATGTCAATCATCCACCATGACGCTCACAGCCCCCCTCTCAGGTCCACCTCTTTGCCCATATTTGTATTTTCCGGACGAGACGATGCGCATGCCCCTGCCAAGATGGTGATGGTAGGAACCGCCCACCGAGCTTCAATTCAGCTCTTCAGAAACCTACGGGTGACATCATGGAGGCTCCGCCCATCTCTTTTTATACAGTCTATGAATGCAACACACTGGCCTCTTGAAGAATGGATGGAACAAACTCTACTTCATAGGGAAGGAAAGTCTGCTTTGTTTAGAGAAATGTGAACGCACCAAATGAATTCTGATTCAGACCAAAGAAGCGGACTCGGTCTGCCAACAAACGCAGGTCTCTGTCCGTTTCAAGGGGACCAAATACAGGAAGCTGACTACAAAAAACAGTCATTCATTTGACGCATTGCATTGTGGGTAAATACATAGCAATGGCGGTAAGGGTCATCTGCCTCGGCTGGTGTTTATACTGTGTCCATTGTTGCATAGTATTTCTGCAGTATACTTGCATAAGACACAATAAAAACCCAAAACAGCCATAGTTTCGTCTCCATGTTTAACTCGCATCTGGGATATATCATTCTAATGGTTTGACTTGTTTGACCAAACTGCAGCTTGAACGCGATCTCGGTCCACATGAATATACCCGCCTACAACTGAGTGAAGTCCAAGTCTCGCGGACTGTCTTGATGTCAAAGCACCACAAGTCTGTTGTATGAACAGCTTTGCAGCATCTGTTGGGGCAGCGGCATCAGAACCAGAGACATATAGAGACTAAACAAAAAGACTAAGGCTGGTTCTGTGCTGGTAACTCCAGAGCTGCTGGAGTTGACTATCCAGATAAAGATGCTGCTGAAAATACAGTCTAATTCTTCACATCAGCTGCACAACATAGTGTTCAGTGTTCAAACAAAAGTGTTCAGTCAGAGGCTTCATCGAGTACTCTGCAAAGCAGAAAGGTACAGGAGGTGATTAAATTATTTAAAGTAAATCTGAAATGTTTTAAGCTGTGGAAAAGTTTAGAGTGTGAAAACTTTATCAACTGTTTCTAAAAGCATTAACATGATGTACGGCAGGCAGTCATGAAACTAGCCGACTGTTTAAATGTCTTTTTTTAATTTTGTATCTACAGTTCAGGTCAGCTGCATTCCCCGTCAGACCAGCTTGGACTTGATGCTGGAGCGCTCCTTGCATGGAAGACATGACAGTGTTTTACTGGGCTGGACGAGGCACGGACAACTGGAACAGGTCAGGCTGCTTATATCATATTTGGTCTAAAACTATTCATCTTTGCATTTCTTTCTGTCTGGAACTGGAGTTTATTTTCTGTCCCTGAAAAGCAGAGATTATTGGTTCTGTCTTCACAAAGTGTTGTTCCCATGAACGTAGAATCAGCTGTACAGACAGTTAAACACTCCCAATCAAACTCCAAGGAACAGTTCAATGTGTTGAGTTAGATTGTTTAATCAAGAGAAGTATGAAACTGTTGACAAGAGGAGAGATAAACAACATTTTGCATCACTACATAACTATAATTTTCTTTGTTAAGAACCTTTAAAATAAAGTATCAGATCAAACATGCTGACTTGATATCAAACATCATCAAAAAGTACATGCCATGTGACTTAAATGGGGCACAGTTAGTTTAGGTTACACATTTTCCCAAGTTAGATTTAAGCCACAAAATACATCACTTCCCAAACAAATATTCTACCAAAGCTGCTGTTTGAATGATAATGAACAGCATTACTCACAGACAATGCCGCTTTTTCACCTGTGAAGGCATGGATGCCGACAGAAGAACACATTTAGCTGCTCCAAGCTGGAAAATGGAGCTCAGATGGAAGTGACCTAAAGGAAAGTGACCTCACAAAAACAAAAAAACCCACCACTAGGGGGTGATAGCTGTAAAAACTAAAAGATCTAATTACATCACACTCTCTACCTGATATTTCTATGATGTCAAACTGTACATCACTTGACTATTCTGTGGCAACAGGAGTACGACTTCGGATACCGGTCTTAAGTACAGCTTCTGTGTACCGTCTTTCACAATTTTCACCTCAATCTTTCATCACTTGGGAAACCTCTTGCGATCAAGCCTATAGGCTGGCCGTGTTGCTGAGTTGTCTTTCATCAGTATTACATCTTCGTCCATAAGATTAGGTCTCTCCGTTCCCCATTTCCATCAACCATGGAGAGGAGTAAGGTACTCCCTTTTCCATCTCTCCCAAAATGCGTTAACGAAGCTTTGAACTCATCGCCACTGACATCTGAAGAAGTTAGTATCTTCAAAGTCACCAGAAGGAACAGGGGATATGCCCTACTTCTGGGTTAGCAGCATAGCAGGAGTGAGGATGAGGCCCATCTGGATCCGTACACATGAAAGTAAGGGACCTGGAGTTTACAATCGCAGTGACCTCGGCCAGAAAGATCGTCAGGACCTCATGTGCAAGTTGCACAGACCAGAGCTTTAGAAACATTGCAACAAGGATACGTCGTGTGACGCCAATCATACTCGCAGCCCTGTTCAGAAAGGTAGCTCAACACTTCCAGGTCGTTACAGTTTTTGGAGCTGCTCCCAAGTTTATGGTCCACTCAGTGACTGTAAGGTGTCCAGGTCCTGCTGAGAATAAGCCCAGGTCATCAGCACCTCCATCACTGTGATTAACAGTGGTGTGAGGTATTTGTATTGATATGTTGTTTGTTATTATCAAATTGTTATGAGGCCTGTACTAGAAAGCTAAATGTTTTCTTATTGAAGTAACTTTGGGGTTATTTCAGTCATTTCTGTACTACGAAGTTGGTTCACTTCTTACTGGGGTAACTCACTGTAGTAACTTATACGTAATACCTAACCTGCTCAAGAGCAGGAGGTTGAGTGCCTAACATCTACAGTCTAACATCTACAGCCTAACAACTACAGCCTAACAACTACAGTCTAATAACTACAGTCTAACATCTACAGTCTAACAACTACAGTTTAACATCTACAGTCTAACAACTACAGTCTAACATCTACAGTCTAACAACTACAGTCTAACAACTACAGTCTAACATCTACAGTCTAACAACTACAGTCTAACAACTACTGTAACAACTACAGTCTAACATCTACAGTCTAACATCTATAGTCTAACATCTAAAGTCTAACTACTACAGTCTAACATCTACAGTCTAACAACTACAGTCTAACATCTACAGTCTAACATCTATAGTCTAACATCTACAGTCTAACAACTACAGTCTAACAACTACAGTCTAACATCTACAGTCTAACATCTATAGTCTAACATCTAAAGTCTAACTACTACAGTCTAACATCTACAGTCTAACAACTACAGTCTAACATCTACAGTCTAACATCTACAGTCTAACATCTACAGTCTAACAACTACAGTCTAACATCTACAGTCTAACAACTACAGTCTAACAACTACAGTCTAACAACTACAGTCTAACATCTACAGTCTAACAACTACAGTCTAACATCTACAGTCTAACAGCTACAGTCTAACAGCTACAGTCTAACAACTACAGTCTAACATCTACAGTCTAACAACCACAGTCTAACAACCACAGTCTAACATCTACAGTGTAACAACTACAGTCTAACAACTACAGTCTAACAACTACAGTCTAACAACTACAGTCTAACATCTACAGTCTAACATCTACTGTAACAACTACAGTCTAACATCTACAGTCTAACATCTACTGTAACAACTACAGTCTAAAATCTACAGTCTAACATCTATAGTCTAACATCTACAGTCTAACAACTACAGTCTAACATCTACAGTCTAACATCTACAGTCTAACAACTACAGTCTAACAACTATAGTCTAACAACTACAGTCTAACATCTACAGTCTAACATCTACAGTCTAATAACTACAGTCTAACAACTACAGTCTAACAACTATAGTCTAACAACTACAGTCTAACAACTACAGTCTAACAACTACAGTCTAACATCTACAGTCTAACGTCTATAGTCTAACATCTACAGTCTAACAACTACAGTCTAACATCTACAGTCTAACATCTACTGTCTAACATCTACAGTCTAACATCTATAGTCTAACATCTATAGTCTAACATCTATAGTCTAACATCTACAGTCTAACAACTACAGTCTAACAACTACAGTCTAACATCTACTGTCTAACAACTAGTCTAACAACTACAGTCTAACATCTACAGTCTAACATCTACAGTCTAACAACTACAGTCTAACAACTACAGTCTAACATCTACAGTCTAACAACTACAGTCTAACATCTACAGTCTAACAACTACAGTCTAACATCTACAGTCTAACATCTACAGTCTAACATCTACAGTCTAACAACTACAGTCTAACATCTACAGTCTAACAACCACAGTCTAACATCTACTGTCTAACATCTACAGTCTAACAACTACTGTCTAACAACTACTGTCTAACATCTACTGTCTAACATCTACAGTCTAACAACTACAGTCTAACATCTACAGTCTAACATCTACAGTCTAACATCTACTGTCTAACAACTACAGTCTAACATCTACAGTCTAACATCTACAGTCTAACATCTACAGTCTAACAACTACAGTCTAACAACTACAGTCTAACATCTACAGTCTAACAACTACAGTCTAACAACTATAGTCTAACAACTACAGTCTAACATCTACAGTCTAACAACTACAGTCTAACAACTATAGTCTAACAACTACAGTCTAACATCTACAGTCTAACAACTACAGTCTAACATCTACAGTCTAAAAGCTACAGTCTAACATCTACAGTCTAAAAACCACAGTCTAACATCCACAGTCTAACAACTATGGTCTAACAACTACAGTCTAACATCTACAGTCTAACATCTACAGTCTAACAACCACAGTCTAACATCTACAGTCTAACAACTACAGTCTAACATCTACAGTCTAACATCTACAGTCTAACAACTACAGTCTAACAACTACAGTCTAACAACTACAGTCTAACATCTACAGTCTAACAACTACAGTCTAACATCTACAGTCTAACAACTACAATCTAACATCTACAGTCTAACATCTACAGTCTAACAACTACAGTCTAACAACTACAGTCTCTACAGTCTAACAACTACAGTCTAACAACTACAGTCTCTACAGTCTAACAACTACAGTCTAACAACTACAGTCTAACATCTACAGTCTAACAACTACAGTCTAACATCTACAGTCTAACAACTACAGTCTAACATCTACAGTCTAACAACTACAGTCTAACATCTACAGTCTAACAACTACAATCTAACATCTACAGTCTAACATCTACAGTCTAACAACTACAGTCTAACAACTACAGTCTCTACAGTCTAACAACTACAGTCTAACAACTACAGTCTCTACAGTCTAACAACTACAGTCTAACAACTACAGTCTAACATCTACAGTCTAACAACTACAGTCTAACATCTACAGTCTAACAACTACAGTCTAACAACTATAGTCTAACAACTACAGTCTAACATCTATAGTCTAACAACTACAGTCTAACATCTACAGTCTAACATCTACAGTCTAACATCTATAGTCTAACAACTGCAGTCTAACATCTACAGTCTAACAACTGCAGTCTAACATCTACAGTCTAACAACCACAGTCTAACATCTACAGTCTAACAACTACAGTCTAACATCTACAGTCTAACAACCACAGTCTAACATCTACAGTCTAACATCTACTGTCTAAAAACTACAGTCTAACATCTACAGTCTAACATCTACAGTCTAACAACTACAGTCTAACAACTACAGTCTAACATCTACAGTCTAACATCTATAGTCTAACATCTACAGTCTAACAACTACAGTCTAACAACTACAGTCTAACATCTACAGTCTAACATCTACAGTCTAAAAACTACAGTCTAACATCTACAGTCTAACAACTACAGTCTAACAACTACAGTCTAACATCTACAGTCTAACAGCTACAGTCTAACATCTACAGTCTAACAACCACAGTCTAACATCCACAGTCTAACATCTACAGTCTAACAACTACAGTCTAACAACCACAGTCTAACATCTACAGTCTAACATCTACAGTCTAACAACTACAGTCTAACATCTACAGTCTAACAACTACAGTCTAACAACTACAGTCTAACATCTACAGTCTAACAACTACAGTCTAACATCTACAGTCTAACAGCTACAGTCTAACATCTACAGTCTAACAACCACAGTCTAACATCCACAGTCTAACATCTACAGTCTAACAACTACAGTCTAACAACCACAGTCTAACATCTACAGTCTAACATCTACAGTCTAACAACTACAGTCTAACATCTACAGTCTAACAACTACAGTCTAACAACTACAGTCTAACATCTACAGTCTAACAACCACAGTCTAACATCTACAGTCTAACATCTACAGTCTAACAACTACAGTCTAACATCTACAGTCTAACATCTACAGTCTAACATCTACAGTCTAACAACTACAGTCTAACATCTACAGTCTAACATCTACAGTCTAACAACTACAGTCTAACAACTACAGTCTAACATCTACAGTCTAACAACTACAGTCTAACAACTACAGTCTAACATCTACAGTCTAACATCTACAGTCTAACAACTACAGTCTAACATCTACAGTCTAACATCTACAGTCTAACAACCACAGTCTAACATCTACAGTCTAACATCTACAGTCTAACATCTACAGTCTAACAACTACAGTCTAACATCTACAGTCTAACATCTACAGTCTAACATCTACAGTCTAACAACTACAGTCTAACAACTACAGTCTAACATCTACAGTCTAACAACTACAGTCTAACAACTACAGTCTAACATCTACAGTCTAACATCTACAGTCTAACAACTACAGTCTAACATCTACAGTCTAACATCTACAGTCTAACAACTACAGTCTAACATCTGCAGTCTAACAGCTACAGTCTAACATCTACAGTCTAACAACCACAGTCTAACATCTACAGTCTAACAACTACAGTCTAACAACTACAGTCTAACATCTATAGTCTAACATCTACAGTCTAACAACCACAGTCTAACATCCACAGTCTAACAACTATGGTCTAACAACTACAGTCTAACATCTACAGTCTAACATCTACAGTCTAACAACCACAGTCTAACATCTACAGTCTAACAACTACAGTCTAACATCTACAGTCTAACATCTACAGTCTAACATCTACAGTCTAACAACTACAGTCTAACAACTACAGTCTAACATCTACAGTCTAACAACTACAGTCTAACATCTACAGTCTAACAACTACAATCTAACATCTACAGTCTAACATCTACAGTCTAACAACTACAGTCTAACAACTACAGTCTCTACAGTCTAACAACTACAGTCTAACAACTACAGTCTCTACAGTCTAACAACTACAGTCAAACAACTACAGTCTAACATCTACAGTCTTACAACTACAGTCTAACATCTACAGTCTAACAACTACAGTCTAACAACTATAGTCTAACAACTACAGTCTAACATCTACAGTCTAACAACTACAGTCTAACATCTACAGTCTAACATCTACAGTCTAACATCTATAGTCTAACAACTGCAGTCTAACATCTACAGTCTAACAACCACAGTCTAACATCTACAGTCTAACAACTACAGTCTAACATCTACAGTCTAACAACCACAGTCTAACATCTACAGTCTAACATCTACTGTCTAAAAACTACAGTCTAACATCTACAGTCTAACATCTACAGTCTAACAACTACAGTCTAACAACTACAGTCTAACATCTACAGTCTAACATCTATAGTCTAACATCTACAGTCTAAAAACTACAGTCTAACATCTACAGTCTAACAACTACAGTCTAACAACTACAGTCTAACATCTATAGTCTAACATCTACAGTCTAAAAACTACAGTCTAACATCTACAGTCTAACAACTACAGTCTAACATCTACAGTCTAACAACTACAGTCTAACAACTACAGTCTAACATCTACAGTCTAACATCTACAGTCTAAAAACTACAGTCTAACATCTACAGTCTAACAACTACAGTCTAACAACTACAGTCTAACATCTACAGTCTAACAGCTACAGTCTAACATCTACAGTCTAACAACCACAGTCTAACATCCACAGTCTAACATCTACAGTCTAACAACTACAGTCTAACAACCACAGTCTAACATCTACAGTCTAACATCTACAGTCTAACAACTACAGTCTAACATCTACAG
The DNA here is from genome assembly GCF_933228915.1 of Telmatherina bonti. Taxonomy (NCBI): domain Eukaryota; kingdom Metazoa; phylum Chordata; class Actinopteri; order Atheriniformes; family Telmatherinidae; genus Telmatherina; species Telmatherina bonti. Next base: position 33,457,028 of record NC_136625.1, read on the forward strand.
TCTAACAACTACAGTCTAACAACTACAGTCTAACATCTACAGTCTAACAACTACAGTCTAACATCTACAGTCTAACAGCTACAGTCTAACATCTACAGTCTAACAACCACAGTCTAACATCCACAGTCTAACATCTACAGTCTAACAACTACAGTCTAACAACCACAGTCTAACATCTACAGTCTAACATCTACAGTCTAACAACTACAGTCTAACAACCACAGTCTAACATCTACAGTCTAACATCTACAGTCTAACAACTACAGTCTAACATCTACAGTCTAACAACTACAGTCTAACAACTACAGTCTAACATCTACAGTCTAACAACCACAGTCTAACATCTACAGTCTAACATCTACAGTCTAACAACTACAGTCTAACATCTACAGTCTAACATCTACAGTCTAACATCTACAGTCTAACAACTACAGTCTAACATCTACAGTCTAACATCTACAGTCTAACATCTACAGTCTAACAACTACAGTCTAACAACTACAGTCTAACATCTACAGTCTAACAACTACAGTCTAACAACTACAGTCTAACATCTACAGTCTAACATCTACAGTCTAACAACTACAGTCTAACATCTACAGTCTAACATCTACAGTCTAACAACTACAGTCTAACATCTACAGTCTAACATCTACAGTCTAACAACTACAGTCTAACATCTACAGTCTAACATCTACAGTCTAACATCTACAGTCTAACAACTACAGTCTAACATCTACAGTCTAACATCTACAGTCTAACATCTACAGTCTAACAACTACAGTCTAACAACTACAGTCTAACATCTACAGTCTAACAACTACAGTCTAACAACTACAGTCTAACATCTACAGTCTAACAACTACAGTCTAACATCTACAGTCTAACATCTACAGTCTAACAACTACAGTCTAACATCTACAGTCTAACAGCTACAGTCTAACATCTACAGTCTAACAACCACAGTCTAACATCTACAGTCTAACAACTACAGTCTAACAACTACAGTCTAACATCTATAGTCTAACATCTACAGTCTAACAACTACAGTCTAACATCTATAGTCTAACATCTACAGTCTAACAACTACAGTCTAACAACTACAGTCTAACATCTACAGTCTAACATCTACAGTCTAAAAACTACAGTCTAACATCTACAGTCTAACAACTACAGTCTAACAACTACAGTCTAACATCTACAGTCTAACAGCTACAGTCTAACATCTACAGTCTAACAACCACAGTCTAACATCCACAGTCTAACATCTACAGTCTAACAACTACAGTCTAACAACCACAGTCTAACATCTACAGTCTAACATCTACAGTCTAACAACTACAGTCTAACATCTACAGTCTAACAACTACAGTCTAACAACTACAGTCTAACAACTACAGTCTAACATCTACAGTCTAACATCTACAGTCTAACATCTACAGTCTAACATCTACAGTCTAACAACTACAGTCTAACAACTACAGTCTAACATCTACAGTCTAACAACTACAGTCTAACAACTACAGTCTAACATCTACAGTCTAACATCTACAGTCTAACATCTACAGTCTAACATCTACAGTCTAACAACTACAGTCTAACAACTACAGTCTAACATCTACAGTCTAACAACTACAGTCTAACATCTACAGTCTAACATCTACAGTCTAACAACTACAGTCTAACAACTACAGTCTAACATCTACAGTCTAACAACCACAGTCTAACATCTACAGTCTAACATCTACAGTCTAACATTTGCGACCTCAGGGCCGCAGAGACTGTTTAAAGCTGTAGATGTTTTTTAAAAAAAGGCTCAAGACCCACCTTTTAGTTTAGCTTTTACTTGAATTTTTTCTTACTTATTTATTTTTCTGTTTATTTATTTATTTTTAAATAAATACATTTATTTAAGTATGTATTTATTATTTTATTGATTTTTATCTTTATTAGATATTTTTGTCTTACCTAATTTTACAACATATTTTATGTACTTTTTATGTATGTACACATTACTTAGGTTTAATCTTATTGTTCCAGTTTTTGTTTTACAGAATTATTAATTTAGTTATTTTATGTTGTGTGTCTTTATTTCATCTTTTTAACCTTTTAACCCCAGTGTTTCTTCTTCCTCATGGGGACCCTCCGTGTCGGGGGCTGCACCTGCAGGGGTCATCCTGGTGGGGGTGTTGGTAGGGGTTTTGCACTGCAGCCATATGGCTTTAGTGTAGAACTACCTAGGCGCCCACCAGGACGTTCCCTGGGGCGACTCTTGACATGGACGGATTCCCCAGAAGTCGTTTCCTCGCAGCATTGTCAAGCCTGATACAGAGACAGAACACTGAAGTTATTAGTTATTTTGGTATAAATGTGGAGGGTTGGGTTGTATGCTTGTGTGGGTAGCGTGCGTGTGTGTTTTATAAGTGTGAACCAGTTTTTTATTTTTATCTTGTTAAGCACTTGGATATGCTCTTGTATGAAAAGTGCCATACAAATAGTTTGATTTGATGTTCTGGATAAAAGCTCAGTGAGTATAGCAGGGATCACCACTTCTGGTCCATCCTGCAGGTTTTTGTGTTTCCCTAGTACAACACATATGATTCAAACAAAAAGATTCTCCAACAACTTGTTGCTGTTCTGCACCTACCTGGTAATGAGCTATTGATTTGGGTCATGTGTGTTATAGCGGGGGAACACTAAAACCTGAAGGATAGTAGCTCACAAGGACCGGAGTTGGTCAGGGACGGTCTTTGTTATGGACAATGTGGGTGACCGCCCCGGGCGCAACCTTTTTCTTAGTCAACCATTTCTTAGTCAAGTTAATAAGTTCTGGACGCTGGACACGCTACTATCATGTCTGATAGACTGAAATCTTATTATCCACCCACACACTACTGATTCCAAATAAATTATATTTCTTGCATAAAACTAACATATGCGTATAATGGATCCAGCGGCTTCTTGTCAACCTATTTATGAATTTCAGCCAGGTGCGTTGGAGCATGGAGACAACAAAAAACCAGCAGGATACCCTCAAGGACTGTAGTTTGACCCCCGTGCTAAAGATCTAAAGTCTTGTCACTGACCGCTTTAAAGTATGTTTCTGTGCTTGTTGTTGACTTGTTCCTGAGTCTTTTTGGCTCCACTGGGGTTGCATCTGAAATAATGAAGCTAATGACTGCAGGACCATGAATTATGGAGCACACGTTTAATGTGATTAATCAAACACAAAGCGCTTGCATGGGACGCTGAGCTTTCCAAACACTGAATGCAAACTATAAAGTAAGGAGGGAACTGAAGAAGCTCTGCCTGAAATGTAATAAAGTCAAACTGAGTGTCAGAGTGCTGTCTGTTTAAAGTGATCGATGCATTTGTGTCGTACAATGCCATAAAATTCATGACTTGACTGTTGGGCATTGTCAGCGTTGCTTGCTGCTGTTGCTGTGGCAACCGTGTAGCTTTTGGTTTGGATGATGAGCCTGAAATCTTTATATTTCTGAAGAACAATGTATCATCGTGGTAAAGATTGCTGCTATGCAGGGTTTCTACTTGTCTTTGATTGGTCAGACGCTGTATTCTCCACCCTTTTTATGTGGGTGTGAACTGTGCAAGATGGGAAAACCCTGCATTAAATTACGGAGTTGATAAGCAGCTTCATGGTACCACTTATCAGGATTGTGTCTGAGTAAGTCAACCCAGGTAACAGAGGGATAAGTTCATGTTAATCCCACCTCGTAGAACAGACCTCTGCTGTGTATTCTAACCAAACATGTCCATGTGTTCTCTGCAACACAGCCAAAAATACTTGCTTTTTTCTAATTGTGCTGGTTTTTTACATCAAGCTTGTGAAGTTGCAGTGGCTCAGCTGGTAGAACTGGGTGACCTAAAGGTCGGCAGTTTGAGTCCTACTTCCTTACGCTTCAGGGGGACACAAGTAAAGGCCCAGATAAATGCAGTAGGTTGTATCTGGAAGGGCGTCAGGAGTACAACCATGCGAGCAGGGCTTCTGTCCTGGTTTGGTAGTGGGAAGCCGATGATTCGCTGTGGCGACCCTTCAGAGGGAAAGCTGGAGGAAAAACTTTTTTTTTTCAGTTTCTCTGACTTTAAGGTAAATTTGTAGGGATGTCCACTCCTGGGACGATTGTCACTTGTATATAATGTTTTATGAACACAACGGTGGTAAAAAACAAAAAAACAAAAAAAAAGAAAACACTTCTTCTCTATTTATCAAACATTTTAAATGTCCACTGTGAGAAGAAGCTTGGCTACTTCATCCTGACTTCTTTACCTTTTATTTGGTGTCCTAGGTGAGAGCTCTGAGTTCATGGAATCGCTCTGAGGAGAGCAATGAAACTACAATGGAGCTGAAACAGCCTTTCTCCTCCACGCTGAGGCAGCTCTCCCTGCACACGCTGTCACACAGCTCACAAACGCATCAACGCAGCAACCATCAGGTGTGCACAAACCTTCACAACATCATTTTACATTTAAAACATATTTGAGATGCTACAAACTAAATGCAGTGTTGTTCACTGTATGTGCTTGCAGACTCATCTGTCCTGGGACAGTGCTGTCCCCGTCAACGTCTCAGTCAGCCTGAACAAACAGTGGCAGTCCAACTCCAGCAGAGGGCAGGCCTGCGTTCTGCTGTCAGCGCAGCAGGTTGGAGGAGCTCGTCATCTTCTGCACGTTGCAGAGGAACTTGCATGTGTAGACAATCAGTTTGCAGAACATCCAACTGCCTAACCTGTGTGTTTGTGTGTCGGTTTGTGCAGATGGTTAAAGGTTGTGTGTCAGTGGGTCGGGAGGGAAACTCTTATTCCCAGAATGCAGAGCTGAGGTGGGACAACAGGAGTGTAAAGCAAGGCTTGAAATACCAGGTATTTCTGCTTTTTATTGGGCAGAAGCCTTTAAGTTTCATCAGTCACAGCAGGAATTTTGTTATAAAAAAAATGTTAAAATGTTTTGTTTTCCAGAAAAGTTTGCGAGGAATGCACAGCCTTCAGGTTCACATTGGTCTGGACAGAGTGTCTCCTGCACCCTGTCCTTCACACACACTCCTGGCCAAAGTTGAAACCAACCTCAGGGACCGTTTGGAGCACATGGTGCTGCTGGGCGTGTGTCCGCCACAGCATGTGAGTCTTCGTTTCTTTCCGAAAGCAAAGCTTTTAACAACTAAAGACCCATTTATGCTCCTTCAGTTACATTATGCCCTCATGTTTCCATGCATGTTTCACATTGTCAGCTCCTCCACTAGTGGGCAGTGCTGAGCTCAGCGTTTACTTCTGCATCTTTTCACTGCTGTGTTACAACCACAGGCAATCCAGCAATCTTAACAAGCTCTATTTTATTCACTAAAGAGGATAAACAACAAATCAGATGTGTAAACTGAGACATTTTAACATTTCATGGTAATTATGAGCTGATTTAGAGTCTGATGCAGAAACATGTCTGTAAAAAGTAGTTCCAGGATGATGTTCGGCATCGTTAGCATCTGTCTGGAAACATCTGGGAAGCGAGGAGAGCAGCTGCTGGAGTTTTAGGAGAGGAATGTTGTCCCGTTCTGGTCTGATGCAGGATTCCAGCTGTTCTGCAGGATTTCTGCTTCCATGATGCTCCAGATGTTTTGTACTGGTGAAACTGGACTGCAGCAGACCAGTTCTCCTGTTCCACCATGCTGCTGTGATGATGCAGGATGTGGTCCAGCATGGTGGAACCTGCAAGGTCTTCCCTGAAAGAGACGTTGTCTGGATGGGAGCAGATGTTTCAGCATTGATGGAGCTTCCCAGATGTGGAAGCTGCCCACGCCATCGGCACTAATGCAACCCCATCCCATCAGAGATGCAGGCTGATAACAAGCTGGATGCTCCCTCTCCTCTTTAGTCTGCAGGACACGCCGTCCATGCTGTCCACAAACTATTCCACATCTTCATCCAGGTTTCCACTCAGAACATTTTAAATGAGCTTTGGTCCAGAGGAGACGGTGTGTTTCTGGATCCTCTTCACATATGATGGAGCTTTAACCTGCATGTCTGGATTTCAGCCTGAACTGTGTGGTTTCTGGAATCTTCCTGAGTCCATGCACTGGTTTCCAGTAGAGAATCATGTCTATTTTTAATGCAGTGCTGCATGAGGACTCCAAGATTAGCAGTATCCAGTTTAATGTTTAGCCTTGTCCCATGTGCACAGAGATTCCTCCTGTTTCTCTAAATCTTTTGTTGATTTTTTACACTGTGGATGATGAGATCTTTCATTTTTGACAATTTATGTTAAGAAACATCTTTTCCAAATCTGTTTTCTAATCTTCATCTCGTTTGTCACAGATTAGTGAACTTCTGTCTTTCATTCCATAGGAGGGACTTTCTCTCTGAAATGCTGCTTTTATCCTCAGTAATGTCTCTGACTTGTTACTAGGTAACCTAATTAGTTACCAAATGTTCCAGTTGTTTTTTTTTACCTATATATTATGGTCAGTTTCTTTGCCTTTTGTTGCCTCTGTTCCAAAGTTTGCAGAAGTGTTGCTGCCATGAGAAATTTAGACAGATAGATAGATAGATAGATAGATATGTTAATTCTGTTCTATTGAGATTAAAATCTAGGTCTGCATATCAATGCACTTTGTTTTTATTTGTTTCCATTGCCTTCCTACATCTTTTGGGATTGGTGTAACGTTAACCAAAGGTTTCAGCATTGTTTCCTCTTTCTGTGTCTGTCAGACTCTGTCATGGTCCGGATCTCACAGGATGAACTCAGCAGAGCAGCTGTTCTACACTCAGTCTCGTCTGTCGGTGACGGGTCGACCGAACCAGTGCAGCTTCACCCTCGCCCTCACTAACTCCTCCACTCCTCAGGACACCAACATTTCTCTCTTCTCTGAGGTAAAGAACATCGGCCTGATTCACCAACACGCGTTCTTATAAATCTTCTTGAATTTTAACTTTAGAAGTCATTAAGCTTTTACAAAAACCCTCTGTCAGATTTATGAATGTGTTTGTAGACTGCAATATTTGTTTCTTTCTTCTAACGGTGGTGAATACCAATCTCTCCTAAGTTGAAAGAACAAACCAGCGGACGCTGCTTTGCATAGGTAAACAACCCAAAAATACTCATAAAAGGGCTTGAAACTTCCAGCTGTGTACAAACAGACAGCCATCGGTGAGACTCAGGACAAGAAATAACAAGCACAATGACAAAAAGGTGGACGGAAATAAACGATAATAATATGCACTGAAGCTAGATTTTCCTGTAAGTGATAAATTAGTAAAAAAAAAGTACTTTAATGTTCAAACTATTCATTATTCCTCCTGAATTTGGAAGCAGACTGCAGTCTGGTCTCATTAGGACGCATATCCTTGCGGTGTTGTGTCTAAAAAAGAAAGTAGTACACCGTCACTACGGCTCACTGTACGTCCTACAGCTGGTCCAGCAAAGTTCCTCCTGTGTGCTGCATGTGATGAATACACCAGGTGAGTATCTTAAACCAGACGGCCATGACAAAACCTAATTTCTTCATCATTATTGTGACGAATACTTGCCTCTGAGTGGCTGGAATCAGTGACATCCACTCAAAAAGACTCCAATTCAAACATCTTTATTTGTTTGGAGCGGTAAGTATTAAGACCAGGGGCATCACCAACGGTTTGTGGAGCAGCCTTGCCTCCACCAGCAGCCCTCACCAATGAGCCCAAATGGCCCCATTTATCCCCTCTGCTGCTGATTGGGCTAAACCACCTTCCACCCAACAGAGGTGCTTCCCATATAACAAATACCTTTTAATACATTTTAAAACCAATTCCCTAAAGGAATTTTATAAAATATATAAAAAATACCTAGCCATAGATAGTATAAATTTATATAACTAAATCTAAAACCATTTCCCAAACCTAAAACCCAAGTGCCCTTGGCCTGAGCCTCACCCATCTGCTTGATGGCCTCTCCTGGAACCTTTAAAAAGTACTCAGGCCCTTAGTGAAACATTTGCCTGAATTAACCAAGGGAGAGGACACCAGCCAGGTGAACTAACGCCATTACCATACCACCTCTGCACATTTAATCATTTCTTTCCCCCACAGCTGTCTGGAAAACAAATGACATTGGTAAATATTAATAAACATTTGCATGATTCTGTGATTTAATATTAACTGTGAACAAATATGAATAAAGTGCAAATGTGCCTAAACCAAACCCAAATGTGCCACCATTACTTTAAATTTGTATTAATTTTCTTTTATTACTTAAAACACTTAAGGTAATGGGCAACTGCTTTGTTACAATTATATTAAAAATATACAGTTGTAATTTATTTTAATGATTAAATACTACATTCTGAAGGTGGATCTCGGACTTAAAGGCAACTTGGAAATTCACGGTGTGGTTATGTTACGCGGATCTGTGTGCAGAAGACCAGCAATCCTCCTCGACTGCCTCTTGTTTTTTAATAAAACAGATGAAAACAGCTCAGTTTCCACAGAGAGAATTCAAAAGTGTATCCTAAAATGGCAAAATGTTATCTATCAAAAGTTATTCATACATCCATTACTGTAACTTTACTATTGCATTTTAAATGTCTGATAAGAAGAAAACATCACAAAGTTGATTTTGTTTAAATGCGTCGGCACTCAGATGTTCATGACCATCCTGGGAATTCGTAGGATTTACTAAGAAGAAACCCGAGATACATTTTGGTGATGTTTTTGGTGATGTGCCACTATATTTTTCATGCTGTGAAAATTTTACGGCGTCATTGGTAAGGAGATTTTGGACTAGATAAGTGCCCAACTTCTCCCAAAACCTTTTTTTTTTTTTTTTTTTTTTTTTTTTTACTTAAGAAGCTTGTTTTGTTTGTTGTAACCAATATTTGTTCTTTTAAAAAGTCAATTTTTTAGTTTGAAATATAATTAAAATGAATGAATTTTTGTAAAAGAACAAATTTGTTCATACGAATTGTTGGTGAATGAGTCCCATTTGGAGTGATCAGTTATGAGGTGCTTTTAATCATGACCATGTGCATTGGGTCAAGCAGGGAAGCATTTTGGCGGATCCTGCTTTCAGGGATGTTGAGGGTGACTGTAATTCAAGTTTTTCGGTTTTTCCTGTTTCATCTATGTTTGTGCAGCAAATCTGAAGCTGCAGATGATTATTCTGACCAAGCTTAAATGGAGGTTTTGGGGTCAGTCGCTGATCTCGGTCAGGGCTACAGTAACACAAATAAACAGCTCAAGCGGCTCAGTGACTTGCATCCTCTATAACATACAGGCTCAATAAACCCCGAGCTTCACAGTCAGTCAAATCCTCTGACTTTTGTTTAATTTTTAAAGGCTAAAGGTTTTTGGGTTTTTTTTTTTTTTTTTTTTTTTTAACCATTGTTTGCATTTTTTTACATTTCCCTTCAAGCTGTGAGAGAATCCCAGCTGAAGAGAGGGCTAAAAAAAGACTGAGTTGTTTTAGTTCCTGCAGTGCTGACAGAAAAGAGAAGACATATTTCCTCCAGGAGGTTTTATGAACTAGGAAGAAGTTGAAAGAAAAAAATAAAAACACCTGTTAAGCTGGTTTCAACCACATGAACTGACATATCTGTTGATGTTTCAGGGCAACACTTTGTCACATACTAAGGAACAAAATTACTCTTCTTATATTTTCAACAAGTTAATCAAATTGTTCTGTAGAAATATATGTGGTGACATATATATATATATATATATATATATATATATGTATATATATATATATATATATATATATATATATGTATATGTGTATATGTATGTGTATATATGTATATATGTATATAGTATGAATGTATATGTATTTATAATATGTATGTAAATTTGTAAATGTATTTGTATATAAATATTAATGCCTTGTTTTGTCTTTGTAGTTATTTATGTTTTGTGGTTTTATTATCCTGGCCTAAACTCAATGAGCTGATCTCTCAAATCATGCAAGTTTGTTTTCAAATATTCATCATTTATTCACAATTTTGCATTGTGCTGGGTTTGCATAGACAGAAACGTCAATAATTCACCTCCTAATTTTGTGTTGTTTATTCACATCAGTCTTGGTGTGTAAAGACTATGAGACTTAAGAAGTAGTTAGTAAAACCATATAAACTGTTATTACTTTTTGTCAGTGATGGCTCATAAATCATGTTCTGTGTTTACACTTTCCAGTATAGGCTGGGTAACTGGAGTGTGGAGTTGGGGGGTAGTGCTGTATCTCAGGCCCATGGTTCCGGTCTCCAGGTACAGACCACACTGGACCACAAAGAGAAGATCTGGCTGAAGGGGATATTACAAGGACGATGTCTCCAGATCTCAGCAGGTTATATGAACGGTAAATATCCACCAGACATCAGCACCATGCCAGAAACATGGAAACAAGCAAGAATAACTCTGCGTGTTTACGTCCAGATCCGACCCTCAGTGAGGATCTCAGTGTGGCAGTGTGCATGAAAGCTGATCACAGTTTTAGGATGGATGTGCGGAGAAGAGACGACAGCAACAAATCTGAAACTCTGGGAAGCTTGTCTGTTGGAGCAGCCAATCAGAGGCTAACTCTGAGGGCGAGAGGCTTCTTGCAGAGTTTAGCTTCAGCAGAGGTATCTCTGATAAACCCCAACCTTTCAATCCAGCATGACACGTTGTCAAGTCCCTTTCATTTTGTTCATTTGACAGGAACGACTTCACTACTTGAGCTCTCAGATGCGCAAAAATCTGGCAGAGAGAATCAAGATGTTACAGCATCTCCTCGTGGAATTCAGGAAACAGGTAACCACAACAAACATGTACGGATGTGTATAAACAATCTTTGGTGGTTTAGTGCTCAGCCAGTGATGTCTGGATCTGACTTTGAAGGTGTTAGTTAAGCAAAGCTTTTAAAACTGGGCTCTTTTCTCTTCCCTGCAGGGCAGAGAGAGCCGGCTGCTGCAGGAGCTGAGTGATGTGCCTCTTTATGCATCACGGCGTGTTGAGGCTCTGCTGGAACACGGAGACGTGTTGGCTGTGTGGCACAGAAGCCATATACGTCACATGATGATCAGCAGTCTGCCTCGCTTCCTCAGTCAGCTGCAGAACGCCTCACTGCTGGGACAGCAGGAACTGAGGAGTGAGTGGCAACAGACTTAACTGGCTATAAAAACAACAGAGTAATAATAAATGAGGTTTAGTTTTTGTTTTGAGTCGGGAAAACTCTGCCAGAAGAAGTGCTTTTGTTTGGGAAAGTTTTGTGTCTGCTTATCTGATTTCTGTCGGACGGGATCCAGAAATGTTTTTTTTTTAAGGACGTCCCCGCTATGTTCCCCTGTCCCTGTTTTATTTCCTGTAACCTAAGCCTTGTAAAAGTCAACATTTATTTATAGAACTTGTTTTTAATCTCTTTGGGTGCCTGTGTGTCCACAGGGCCTCTGGCCACTTTGGCAGGTGTGTACCAGGATGTGAAGGGCCAGAGTCTGGATGCAATGTGGAGGGAGGCTGTTTGGATGTGGACTGAAGGGCTGGTTGATGTTCTACCACAGACCGGAGTGACTGCACTCCGAGCCGTTCTGGACGCGGTGAGGTTTCCATTTAATGACAGTGTTTGTGTCATGTTCTGGAGTATCTTACACTGTACATCACAGGTGTCAAACTCCAGTCCTCGAGGGTATCCAGCAGGTTTTTGTTGTCTCCATGCTCCAACACACCTGACAGAAATTCATAAATAGGTTGACAAGAAGCTGCTGGATCCATTTGATTTGAATAGTAGAGGGAAATAACAAAAACCTGCTGGATACTGGCGCTCGAGGACTGGACTTTGACACCCCTGCTGTAGATATTTCTTACAGCTTTCACAGTATTTGTTATTAAAAGCTTGGACGTAGAGTTCACAGGCAGGAGTCAAACAGATGTTGTAACCAGAAGGACTTTACTTCCAAACTAAAAATAAGAAATGTGATGGCTAGAAATCCAAAGAACCTGATTACAAAGGTTAGAGAGCTGAGGCAAAACAAATGACTAGTAGACAGAGAGAGCAACACAGATGGGATGACCAAAGAGAAACTGGAATATATAGACTCAGGAAGGGCAAATAAGGGCTCCATTGTCAACAGTATTAAAAGTGTATCACTCTCTCACACTTAAATGCAGGGTAGGAGGTCCTGGAAAAACAGAGCGAACAGATACATTTAGAAAATATACAATTCATAAAAGCAAAAAAAAAAGCATTAAATGTGCACTGACCTGGCTGCACGTGGTGGCGTTCTATACGCCGCATCGTACATTATAACCATGTAATGCACAGCACCTCATTGTTTAATCCTTACATACGTATTAGAAACACTACAACAACATTATACTTTACCTCAGAGATAAATAAAGTTTTTTCCATCTTTCTTCATGTTGAAAAAGGCTTCTGTTTATTACAGCTTCTTATTCTTGCTTCTGTCTCTTACAGTGACCTTCGGTCTACTGGTTACCTTTATGGGCAGTGTTTTTTGTCCTACATTGCCCATTTTGACTGGAGATGTCAAAATGGGAATATACATACATATATATATAGATATATGTATATAAATCTCTCTCTCTCTCTCTCTCTCTCTCTACATATATATATATATATACATATATATATATATATATATATATATACATATATATATATATATATATATATATATACATATATATATATATATATATATATATATATATATATATATATATATATATATATATATATATATATATACACACACAAATAAACATAAACATATACATATTTACACATCAGCCGCTTCCCGGTACTGTGAATCTTTTGCAGTATCTGACTGTACCGGCTTACTTTCACCCCTGGATATGTAATCACTTCCTGATCAAGCAGTGCCATTTTACACCCACTCAGATATCCAGTCACACTTCATGGATATTTGGTGACATCACAGGAAGTTTTCTAGATTGTGCAAACAAATCCTCACCTCTGAAGTCATAATTCTAAAAAATAATGCAGAGTGAATTCCTACAGTTCTACTGTTATTAACACAAATAGAAAAAAACCTCTGTTGGCCTCTTTGGATCCTCACCATCCTCTTCCTTCTTCTGTGATGAAGATCAATTCCTCTTCAGTGTGTTTTAATTAAACAACCAGAAAAGGCTAAATGAGAACACACAACACTTGTTGTTTTTTATGTTGGTCAGTTTGTCTTTCTGCCGATGCTCCTGATGGTTGTCTGCTTGATTTATATAAGTCCGTCATTCTTCTTCTGCTGATGTTCTCTATCCTGTACTGTCCAAATGAAATGAAAGTAAAAATAAATAGGTACAAATAAAGCAAAGCAAACTTAGTAAGAATGATAAGCCTAATGAACCCATTCCCAATGTAACTAAAAAGATCCATGAATCTGAAATAAACCCCACCATAGACCCCAACAGGATGAACACCTCATCCAGATTAGATAATTTACTAACATGTTTTATTTTATATTCCATGGTAAAATATTACATTAACAATATGTAGATAATAATTAGGGTCTTGGTGTGCAAAAGAAGGCAGATTTACTGATGAGGTAAGCCTTTCTATAAGTTGTATGAATTCTGGATCAGACTCAAAGAATGTTGTAAAATGATGCAAAGGTTCTCATTTATTGAGTGTAAGTTGTTGGTTTTCTCTGATGGTCAGGCAGGCCAACATACCTACCACTGGACTGAAACCAGGCTGGCCACGGCTCTCTCTGGAATCAGGAAACAACTTGCTTCTTTATACAAATTCTGCCCCAGGTACTGCACATATGAGACTTACTGGAAGCTTGGAAAAGCCCTTTATGGCATGTCTTTCATAAGATGGCTTGAGCATGATAAGGAAGGGATATATTCCTCATTTTGTTTGCTCAGTGAGAGCAAACAAATCTGAGATGAATCTTGTTTTGGTCGATGTCTACAGGTAGCAGTATGAATGCTTTTAAACTACATTTCAGCGACTGTAGTTTGCTTTAAAACAACAACAAATACAATCAAATCACTGAAATGCTCTGAGGCTTCTTGTGTGTGTGTGTGTGTGTGTGTGTGTGTGTGTGTGTGTGTGTGTGTGTGTGTGTGTGTGTGTGTGTGTGTGTGTGTGTGTGTGTGTGTGTGTGTGTGTGTGTGTGTGTGTTTGCAACCAGGTTTGAGGTTGAGATTAAAATCAAGCTTGTCGAATCCCAGAATTTGTTTGCAGAATGATCCTTAAAGCGATTAAACCTGAAAGTTTCCTTCAATGATCCATGATAAAACATCTGTCTGCGCAAAGGTGAAAACTATTCCAGTCAGATGTTTCTGTCAAGATCCTGATGTCTCTTTTCCCAGGGAATGTACGGTGAGTGTGTCGGTACCGCTGACATCTCTCACCTCCAAAAAGCTGGCTGAGGCAGGGCTGGTAGAGATCCTGCTGGAGGAGTGGCTCCTGAGGCCCCTGCAGGCCCTCACCTCTGTCAGGCCGACTGCTGAACTGTACCGCATCAAGAGGAAAATGATGGACAGCCCTTTCATACGTGAGACAGAAGGATTTTTTCTTTATATCCAATAAATCAGAAGTTATACATTCACTAGCCACTTTATTATATGCACTGCTTGTTAACACTAAAGTCTAATCACCCAATCACACGGCAGCAACTCAGTGCATTTAGTCAATTAAACATGGTGAAGATGGACTGAAGTTAAAACAGAGCATCAGATCGAGGCAGAAAGGGGATTTATGTGGCTTTGAACGCAGCATGATTGTTGGTCTGAGTATTTACTGGGATTTTCACACACAACCATCTCCAGTGTTTCCAGAGAAGGTCTGAAGAAGAGAAAATATCCAGTAAGCAGCAGTTGTCGGGACCAGAACGTCTGGTTGATGTCAGAGGAGACTGGACAGACTGGTTGAAATGATAGAAAGACAACAGGATGTCAGATAGATGCTGCTTCAAACCAAGATCTGCAGAACATCATCTCTGAACACACAATCCATCCAGCCTGGAAGCAGATGGTCTCCAGCAGCAGAAGACCACACCGGGTTCCCTCCTGTCAGTAAGAACAGCAAACTGAGGCTACAATTCACACAGACTCACCAGAACTGGACAATAGAAGATGGAGAAATGTTGCTGCTCCACATTGTAGGATCAGAATCTGCTGGAAACATCATGACAACATGGATCCATCCTGCCTTGGATTAACAGCTGAAGATGCTGCAGATGTCAGGATGTGGGGGAGATTTTCTTGGTACAGTTTGAGCCCTTTAAAGCCCAGAGGCCTGGGATGTTTTGGGATGGATTAATGCAAATTTTTCTGCATTTCCATTGTTTAATCTTGAAGTTCTCGTCAACCTACATAGCAAACCATTGGTTGGGTAAAAGAATCAAAACTTCCTGTGCAACTCGGCAACAACAGCACAGCCTAAAAGCACCTTTTTTTTTTTTTTTTTTTTTAAACCTAATGGATTTTTTGTTGTTTTAAGCTAAATGCATGGAAGAAAGCACACAAACTTCTGGATGCCCTCCATTCTCCTCTTTTGTTTTTATGCTTCATTCTTTTTTGGTGAAAACTGAGTTCTTGCACCAGCATGACATGGTTTAACCAGCACAGCCTAACCCAGTTGCTGCTGACCATGTCCATCCCTTCATGAACACAGTGTAGCATCTTCTGATGGAAACTTCCAGCAGGATGATTCACCATGTCACAAAGCTCACATCATCTCCATGACGATGAGTTCACTGTCCTCCAACGGCCTCCACAGTCACCAGATCTCAGTCCAGCAGAGCAGCTTTGGGATGTGGTGGAACAGGAGATTCTCATCGTGATGTGGTGGAACGGGAGATTCTCATCATGATGAGGTGGAACGGGAGATTCTTATCATGATGAGGTGGAACGGGAGATTCTTATCATGATGAGGTGGAACGGGAGATTCTCATCATGATGTGGTGGAACGGGAGATTCTTATCATGATGAGGTGGAACGGGAGATTCTTATCATGATGAGGTGGAACGGGAGATTCTTATCATGATGAGGTGGAGCGGGAGATTCTTATCATGATGAGGTGGAACGGGAGATTCTTATCATGATGAGGTGGAACGGGAGATTCTCATCATGATGAGGTGGAACGGGAGATTCTCATCGTGATGTGGTGGAACGGGAGATTCTCATCATGATGAGGTGGAACGGGAGATTCTCATCATGATGAGGTGGAACGGGAGATTCTTATCATGATGTGGTGGAACGGGAGATTCTCATCATGATGAGGTGGAACGGGAGATTCTCATCATGATGAGGTGGAACGGGAGATTCTTATCATGATGAGGTGGAACGGGAGATTCTTATCATGATGAGGTGGAACGGGAGATTCTCATCATGATGAGGTGGAACGGGAGATTCTCATCGTGATGAGGTGAAACGGGAGATTCTCATCATGATGTGGTGGAACGGGAGATTTTTCCCAGATGGTTTGAGGCTCACTGAGGTGTGCTGTGGCAAATATTCCATAAGTTAGCTGTGGATTTTACTTTCCAGCGCTCTGATGAACACCACTTTGGCTCATTGCCTTACACCGAATGCTTTATTGCAGAGATGGAGGTCTTTGGTTCTTTTCTTATTTTCTTTGGATATTTTTTGATGACAGGATGAGTCTTCCTTTTAGTGTCGGAGGACTTTGGGGGGTCAGCCATTTCTGGAAGCCCTTGTCTTTCTTGTTTGTTAATAATGCGAGTCACTGTAAGTGAGCCCAGAATCCCAGAAGTAGCTTTGCAGCCTCTTCCAAAATGTATTGATAGCAGCAGCTGCTGGTTGCAACTGATGTGGAGCCAAATGGAAAATTAATTCATATTCAGATGTAATCTCAGTGATCTCAGTTCTGTTTGCTTGGAGGGATTTCCTTTCATTCACTTTATAGATTATTCTCCAAATACAAAGACAGGAAAATGTCACATTTGCAATGAAAACATGGTTAAATTTTAATCAAAGATGAAATAAAATCTGTTTTTGTTAATAGAATAAAGTGTATCCAAACCTTTGTCTTGTCCAGAGTTGGTTGGAAACAGTAAAAATCTAATCAAAACAACTGGAATCGGAGAGAAAACATCAACAGTGTGGCTTTGACTCTGATTTATAAAAACATTTTCGCTCCTCCACAAAAAGCCTTCGCTGACATGAACCATTACATCTTTTAAAAAAAAACCCAGCAGATTTCTGAGAAAATGATACTGTTTCAAGAAGCTGGAAACTATTACAAAGTCATTTAAAAGAATTGAGTTATTCATCCTCCCAAAGTTAGCCAAGACGTAGTGTGACACTGCCCACTTCCACTCAGGCAAAATGTTGAACGGTTGGATTTGTTTGGGCTGAGCACACAGCAGAGATGCCAACAAGAAAGTCATCGTAGCGATGAGGTGAAGCAGCGGAAGGGACAAGATGTCCTCCGGCTCTGGAAGGCTCGTCGTCATCAGTGGGAAAATGAAAATGATCTTGGCTGCCGAGTTGGAGCAATCAAGCTTCGTAAAAGAAATTACAACCTCAGCCACAAACAGGCGGGACGCTGTAAAAACCGAATGAAGTGATTTGTAAATGTCATCAACTCAAATTTTTGTTCCCAGTTGAACATAAACATGTCAGATGTTGAAACTGAGACGTTTTATTATGGGAAACATGAGCTAGTTTTGAATTGGATGGCAGTAAAACTTGTTTCCACGGTGAAGTTCAGCGATGTGTAGCATCTCCTCCTCTTTAGACAACAGTATGTAAACATCTGGGAAGCCAGGAGACCTGCATACTGGATTTCTGCTTCCATGATGCTCCAGATGTTTTGTACTGGTGGAAGGTGTGGACTGCAGCAGACCAGTTCTTCTGTTCCACCCTCAGGATGTGGTCCAGCATGGTGAAACCTGCAAGGTCTTCCCTGAAAGAGACGTTGTCTGGATGGGAGCAGATGTTACTTTTTGTCATGAATGGGAGGTGGAGGTGAGGACCCAAAAGCGAGATGGGAGCCAGATGCAAAGTCTGGATGATTATTTTAAAAAAAAAAACAAACAAACAAAAAAAAAAAACTGAGGGTGAGAAAAGGCGTGACAAAAGACACCTGATTCTAACCCAATGAACCAGCAATAGGAAACAGAAACCAAGGGGTGTAAATACACAGGAACAAAACGAGACACAGGTGAAGTGAGTGAACTAAATGAACCAAGGTGAACTAATGAACAGCAAAGCAAAAGACACAACGCTAGAAAATGAAACCGGAACCTAGAACACAAGGTGAAGCATACCATGACAGCTTTTCAGCATTGATGGAGCTTCCCAGATGTGGAAGCTGCCCACGCCATCGGCACTAATGCAACCCCATCCCATCAGAGATGCAGGCTGATAACAAGCTGGATGCTCCCTCTCCTCTTTAGTCTGCAGGACACGCCGTCCATGCTGTCCACAAACTATTCCACATCTTCATCCAGGTTTCCACTCAGAACGTTTTAAATGAGCTTTGGTCCAGAGGAGACGGCGTGTTTCTGGATCCTCTTCACATATGATGGAGCTTTAACCTGCATGTCTGGATTTCAGCCTGGTTTCTGGAATCTTCCTGAGTCCATGTACTGGTTTCCAGTAGAGAATCATGACTGGTTTTAATGCAGTGCTGCATGAGGACCCCATGATCACCAGCATCTAGTTTGATTTTCAGCCTTGTCCCATTCGCACAGAGATTCCTCCTGATTCTCTGAGACCTCTGATGATATTATACTCTGGTTGACTGTGGGATCTTCAAAGTCTTCACAATTTTATGTTGCAAAACAATTTCTTATAAAATTATTCCACATTTTTTATATACAGTTTGTCTCAGATTGGTGAACTTATGCACATTTTTACAGCTGAGAGACTCTGAAATGTTCAATCTACACTCAGGCAAATCACTGACCTGCTGCCATTACTTGTTAAATGCTCCTCAGATAGTTTGATTTCTTTTCTGCCATTTTGCTACAGCTGTTCTAACTTTTTACAGATGTTTTGATTAAAAAAAGAGTTCATATCTCCATGAACTGGTAAAAATGTCTAAACATACAACATGTTGTTTATGTTCTATTGGAAGTAAATCTTGGCGTTCTGTGTTTATTTACATTTTAATACCAGTTTTTAAAGAATCATGGTTGCATTTGGAAGTTGTAGACATTTAAATCAGTTAAATTGGCAAATACCTTCTGTTTTATCAGTTTTTCTGCTTGTGTTTTGTTTCCTTTATGTCCGTGGAAAAGACCAAGCTCTGTTGGTGGCAGACCAGTTTGTGGTGACATTTGATGGCCATCTATACGAGCTGCCAGGGTCCTGTCCAATGCTCCTCGCTCAGGATGCGAGCAGCAACGCCTCCTTCATGCTGCTGCTCAGGGCGAACCCGCAGAGCCTCCTCCTGATCCACATGAGCAACAGTAGCATCCACATTCAGCACAGTGGACAGGTACGTGTGACTGTGGGAGTTTCACAGCTTCCACTGCAGCACCAGTTTGTAAATACACAATGAAGATGATAATGAAGATGTGTTCTGTCCCACAGGTGATGTCAGAATGCAACAACGCTGTCACACACACATTTCACAGTCATACCGGACTGACTGTGAAGAGAGGACCAAACGTTGTAGAGGTGTCCAATCAGGATGGAGGCTCCGTGTCATGTGACTTGTCCCTTGAGGTTTGCAGCTTCACTTTGGATGGATTTTTACACGGTAGGAGTGAACCTGTGAAAACTAAGGATGCGTTCACACCTTGTTGTCTGCTAGACTGGCTGGATGAGGAGTTGCAACACTCATCCAGTGTGAGTTTGCTTTCATACTAAACCTAAATTAACCAGAGCTTTATAATCTATACCCTTCCTCTCCAGAAGAGGAGCTGCATGAAAAATGACCAAAGCAATTAAAAAAAAAAAAAAAAAACTAGGAAACTCAAACTTCTTTTGTTTAATGCATAAATATTTTATCTTTCCACCACATAAAAGCAAAACTCACCTGCATCAAATCCTGGCAGGTCTGTGTCAATCACATTTCTATCTGAAGCTTTATTGCTTTCTTCCACGTCTGACATTTATGTGCTTTTTACGGTCTGGTTGTGTTTACCTACAACGCCTTGCGTTGTATATATTGTGCATTCTTGTTCGCTTCCTGTAAGTTTCACTAGGTTTTTATCAACGTCAGGTGGGCTTTACTGAAGCCTTTTTGAAGTTATGGAGAGAACTCTGCATTAATATGATTCCCAGATCAAGTTTATTCTTTTCAGCTGCAAAATTATTAACTTTTTTTTGTTGTATATTAGGCTGCATGGTGGCATAGTGGTTAGCATGCAAGCAGCAAGAAGGTGGCTGGCTTAAGCCTCGGTTGGGGAGGGTGCGTTTGCATGTTCTCTGTGTGTATGAGTAACATGATGTTAGATTTATTGGTTACTTTAATAACCACAGTTGTTCTGCGTTCTTCTGACTTGAAGCAGGAGATTGTTTCTTGTCAATCAAAAGGACACGCCCCTAAATATGCCAAATTTTGAGATTAAATTACTTTTACATGGGTGATTTAGAAAAAAAATCACTCCCCCCACAGTTGTCATGAAGGTAAACCTGACCTATTAAACCTAAAATGGATTTTTGTACCAGGGTGTAAACATGTTTATTCCTGCTGTAAACATGTTTATTTCTGCCGTGAAGTTGGCCTTTTTAACATGGGAGTCTATGGGGATTTGCTCTGTTTTTGACCTGTAATTTTTGGCATTTAACTATTCACCGCTGGAGGTTACCATTTGCATGATCAACTTTTCAGATATCCCTCTGCCTCTCCTGCTGCTTGTACTCGACATATTCTGGTGAAAACTGTGTCAGGTTTGAACAACAAAATAAAAACAGAAACACCAAAACTACATAAATGTATTGTTGCCACATTGTTTACATGCAGTGTAAACTGGCCAATCAATGAGCTGCATTTTCTTTGTCTTTTTTCTTCTTGGTCGGTGGACTTTTTTAAAGAATATCAAACCAAATCTACAAGAGGTTTGAGATTTTTTCCTGCCCCATCGAACTGAGACTGGCAGCAATGTGTGGTGTGAATGCATCCTGACTGTGCCAAGAACGCTTTTTAAGTCACAAAACATAAACTGAAACATGAGCATGATTTTATCTTCACAGGTGTGTCCACCGGTCTGCTGGGCACCAACGACAATGATGCAGGCAATGATTTTCCTTTGCATGATGGATCTCAAGCTGAAACACTGGAGGATTTTTTCAGCAGCTGGCAGGTGGGAGAAGATCCACAAATGTGTGTGTTGATCAGACGGACATCCAGTTTTAACCTGCTTCGTTTTGTTTGTGTCTTTAGCTGAGATCAAAGTGTAGTTCACCTTCAGAGAGAGAAAAGGACATTTCCAAAGCATCCGCGAGCCCAGTGAGCTGCAACTCCCTGTTCTCCTCCCCCGATTCGCCCCTAAGTTCCTGTTTCAGGGTGGTGAGTATAAAACCACCAACATAGCTGGCATGCATTGGCAGCTTTTAGACTGACGGACACTGAGCATTTATGACTGTCATCACTCCGCGGAGAGACCTTTGGTTGAATGAAATCTGCTGAGGAATCGGGAGACATTATGAAAACACATTTCTGGCATAGCACACATCATGCAGCCTTGACCTCTTAGAAATCTACGATGAGAAAAGCTCTCATAGGGGAAGGGGAGTGGGGGGGTCCGTGCTTATTACTTTGCATTCATACAGGACAAAAAAATAAATAAACTATTCCAAATTAAAGAAAATCAAATGTAAAAATATCTTAAAGTTTATGAAAATGTTATTGAGTTTGGTTGAGAGTAAAATGCTGGATGTGTGTGCGTGTGTGTGTGTGTGTGTGTGTGTGTGTGTGTGTGTGTGTGTGTGTCTAGGTGGATCCTGGTCAGTTCTTGTCAGTGTGTGAGCTGAGCTCTTCCAGAGCCCCCTGCAGATTAGCATCTGCTTTTGTTCATCTCTGCCAGCAGAACTACATACCAGTAGAGGTCCCGGTCCAGTGCAGTAAGTTAGACCAGAACAAGAGGTGTTTTATTCTCACACCATGCCTCTGTGCTGTCACTCCATCAAACTTAAATACTAAAAACTGATTTTCTTTTTCTTTTTCTCTTCTTCCAGAGAAAGTTTGATGAAGGAACGAGCCAAATAAAAGTCATGATGAGCAATTTATGAGCTCAGTTAGCTGCTAAAATGGCTAAATCTACACTTGAGTACCACTGACTCTGCTGCATTATTTATATCCTGCAGTGGAGATAGAAAACAACATTTTATGCCTTCTTTTTAAGTATCCTTCCACGTTGATGAAATTTCCACAGCCAGTTTTACTGCCCTGTGCGGTGCTCTTCTTCTAACGGCACTCAAAGCTACCATGAAAATGTGATTTTTGGACATAAATATCATCCTAAATGCTATCCTGCACTGTAGATTTGTTTTCATACATACACTGGAGTCTTGAAATGTAATGGGGATGTTTGGAGCAGTGGAATATGTAAAAACAAATGTCAGCAGCAGGATAACTTCTTTCAGTCAGCAAGTAGAAATCCCAGCTGGTCACCGGGTGGGACGTTGTGTGAATGGAGCAGCTAATCCTTAGAACATGTTTGAGAGTCAAGGAGCCTCATCTGTTATCCTTATTGTGTCGCAAAGATAAGTGAGTTTTTACAGCAACAATCTGCATGCGCTCCTGTTTGCCTTTGACAGACATTCCCCCTGCACCTCCTCCAACCATGACATTCACCTCCAGCAGAAAGCTCCCCAATGTGAACCATCAGCTACTAGGAGAAAAAACCAAACTGTAAATTCTCCTTAAAGAAAATCTGATGTTTACGTGTGAAAACACCATACAAGGGAAGATCCAGTTCCTGGTCCAAGAGCTCAGACTAGCACACACCGCAACTAAGTCTATACTTCAGCTCACCAAATGCATTGATGAGATTGACTTTGAGGTAATAATAAATACACTACTCGCACATTCGTGTATTAGTGTCTTTAATTAGGACTGTAGTTTTCCTTCAAATTCTGCTTACATCTAGAAAAAGTCCCTAGTTGCGTGCACGTATGTTGTGCTTCAATTGAAAAATTCTGCTAAAAGGTGGATTTATAGTTGCAGATGAAAATAAAACTTTGGCTATTTTTTGTGGATTTTCTTACAAAGCCAGATATGTTCGCTTAGTTAGCAGCGCAGTCTTAGAGCTGGGATTGGATGTACTTGCTGTTAGTAATGCATCCATGTATGTATCATGGCGGCCACGCATTCCTAGCATTCGTTTGCCGCGTGAGATTAAAGGTCATGTGTATAACTGAAACATCAGAAAGACAACAGCATGAACACATGATCAGAGATAAACACAAGAATCTGGTGATAATATGTGTCACTGTACGGGGCAATCGTATGATATACTGCAATACTATAAGCAAAAAGACATATTATGATTGCTCTTTACTTTAATGGTAAGAAAACTGTCGCGATATAGTAAGTTCACACAACCGTTACATGCTCAACGTCAATTTGCTGAATAAGAACAGAGGATCTACATTTCACTAAAATCAGGTTTTTCAGTAAAGATCTGTCATTTTAAAAAAAATCAATGCGGTGCTTTTGAATGTTGATACTATAAAACAAAATATTGTGATATTTCAGTAAATAAATATTTTTTTACACCCCTGGCAAGCACGTTTTGCTTTTGAATGTTTCGAAGAGCGCCTCTTGTTCTGAAATAGCAACATCTTTTTGATTTTTCATCCCTGTTGGACACTGACAAATAGCCATAAACAGTTTGCGATAGACTGATAAACTGTTGTTTATCAATGTCTTAGAAAACCCATGTGACGCTCAGAGTCCAAGTGCTGTGTATTGCTCCTAGTGGTGACCTTCAGTATTGATAGTTTTAGCCATGTCATGCGTCTGTTGTTTGCAGCAGGTATACATGCAGGTGTAGTGAAACATTGACGTGTACACAGCAAGTATATCCCAGTCCTTATTAAACTGATCAGTAGCTAGCTTCAGGTTGGATATGACCTTCTGCCAAAAGTACGCAGCGGGAGGGGGCTTAATTTCCCGCTGGCTGCTTAATAGTATTACTTAGGGCAGGGTCATAGTGAACAAACCCTTAAAAAATAAAGAGGAATAGTATTTAATGCATGATAACAAATAGTTTTTTAAGCAACATAAACCAGTTAATTAGCTTTTTTCTGGAGTGCACACAAGTAAAATGCATGAACCCATAAGACACATGGATGATTTGTTTGGTCAGTCACATCTCTGGCTTTAAACAGAATCTTCTCACAGCAACCTAAAAGCATGCCTAAAAAAAGTTTTAAAAAGTCCAAGAGCATAAGCACATGAAGAAATTAAAATCAGTATTAAATCAACAATAAATCAGCAAAGTTTTGACTTGAAGCATTATATTTGCAGGAGAAAAGGACCTTTTTGAGTGCAGGGTTGTAGAAGTCAGGGTAGTACAATATGAAACGAAATAAACCAGTTCTTGATTAAAAACCTTAATATAGTTTCATGTTGTACAGACTTATATCTATATTTCTTAACTAGCATGCTAACTAGCATACAAACTTGGTTAGCATGTTCTCTCTCAAATACTCTTGTGTTTACCTCTTTAGATCTTTGCTGTTAGTGATTCATCTTTCAATAATAATCACATCACAGGCCATGCTATGAGCTGCTGAGGTTGGAAAAACAGTCTGATGGTAAATGTGGGATGTACAGTAACTGGTTCTTGCTAGCCGCTGCTGGAACATTAACCTCAAATGTTCTTCCAACTGGAGTCTTGTGTCCTCGAAGGTTGTGGTTTATGAATTATGTTCTTGATTAAAAACCTTAAAATAGTCCTACACTGTACAGACTTATCTATATTTCTTAACTAGCATGCTAACTAGCATACTAACTTCGTTAGCATGTTATCTCTCAAATACTCTCGTGTTTACTTCATTAGATCTTTGCTGGTAGTGATTTATCTTTCAATAATAATCACAACACAGGTCATGCTTTGAGCTGCTCAGGTTGGAAAAACAGTCTGATGGTAAATGTGGGATCTAAAGTAACTGGTTCTTGCTAGCCGCTGCTGGAACATGAACCTCAAAAGTTCTTCCTTTTCGTCCTTGAAGGACATGATTAATGAATTATGTTCTTGATTAAAAACCTTAAAATAGTCCCACACTCTACAGACTTATATCTATATTTCTTAACTAGCATGCTAACAAACATACTAACTTGGTTAGCATGTTATCTGTCAAATACTCTCATGTTTACTTCATTAGATCTTTGCTGATAGTGATTCACCTTTCAATAATAATCACAACACAAGTCATGCTTTGAGCTGCTCAGGTTGGAGAAACACTCTGATGGTAAATGTGAGATGTACAGTAACTGATTCTTGCTAGCCGCTGCTGGAACATGAACCTCAAAAATTCTTCCAATTGGAGACTTGTGTCCTCAAGGTTGTGATTTGTTTGACGACGGCAGGTGACTCCATATCAGTTCGCACACAAAGCTTGCTCCATAGTTTTAGCTGTACCCTTGCTGGAAAAATACAGCAGACCAGGATGGAGGTTAGGATTAGGAAGCTGGATAAGGTAGTGAGTGAGCTTCGGCTATGAACTGAACTGAATAACATAATTTAAAACCCGGGGAGTCCTAATACCAAGGTTGTGATGTGCTGTTTTTTAAGCTACTCAAGACACCAAAATATATGCAATCAAGCAGAAACTAACTGGTTTGGTTTTCCCTTTTAATTGGAACAGCAAAGACATTTTTAACACAGACACTACAGACAGTAGTTTATTTACAAGGCATGCTTTTTGTATTTCCTGTTTGTGGTGCAAACAGTGAATTCTCATAAGCTACAGTTACCATACTGGGTTTATAAAGAGATCAACAAATATTTTTGTACAGTTTATTAAATAAAACACTCATGTAATCTGTGTATCTTAAATCTGTGTGCTTCTGTTTATTGCTTGGTTAATGTGTTCCCTGCAAGATGGGAATGTAGTTGTGTATCTTGGACTTCTGCCTCTGAGTGACACACTCGGCTATCCAGACGATGTTGCGGCCCTCCTGCTCCTTCAGCTTGAAGTACGAGTAAAATACTCCGAAGTTGAACTGCTGCAGGAAGGTGAGCAGGTTCAGCTTCACCTTGAAAAACAAGAAAACTGAAAGCTAAGGCTTCATCCACACTGAGACATAATCAGCTTTTAAAGTTTTCTGCAAACAAACAAACAAAAAAAACATTTAAAGAAATGTGGTCATCCACACAAAACCAAGGAAAATGCATTAGCATATGTCAGGCCTGTAAGTAGTCACGTTACGCTGTATGAACATAAATGTGGGCGGTGTGAACAAACAAAAAATGGAAAATGGTTGAGTGGAGTTCAGACATTTGTGTGGACTGACAATGAGGGAGATCTTCTGCAGCACAAATACATTATAACACTGTAATCGTCCGTTGTAGCTCTTCGCAAGGTCTGCAGACAACAGCAAATGTGATGGTGATGGAAATAACAGTGATAATATATACATGGTCAACTGTAACATGTGGTTTAAAATGTGTTTTTTTTTTCAGCCTCAAGATGATGCAGGGCAATCCCAGGAATGTACATAATATCACTGTGTCCTCTAATTCAAACCAAGAGTTTTATGGTTTTAAAGTTGCTACTTTAAACACAGCACAGCTTCTACTTCTTTTTTCCTTTTGCTGGTTTCAGTTCATCTGTACATCACAATTCTGCTCCCTGAGTTTCCGGTGGTCCTGCTCCAATTGCTCCATGTGGACACGCATCCGTAAGCTCTCTGGAAACAGACTAAATTGTGCATGTAAAGTGGGCCAGTGACTAAGGGAAGGTTCCACAATGTACATATTCTATATGAACATGGGAATGAAGCAGTGGCATTTCAGATTTATCCATTTTGGCACCCAGTTTAAGAAAATCAGCATTTTCAAACTCAGAAAAGGCTGGTTTTATGTGGACGAAACATCCAAACCATAAAATACTTCAGCAGTTTTACCTAAACTCATGTCTGTGTTAGATACATCCAAAACATAAATAATCCAGCTACAGCTAACTTTTGATGACTGCTCACATGTTTGAATAAGTCTTGCTCAAACTTTAATGTGTTTTTTTTTTTTTTTTAATCAAAAAAAGTTAGCTGGAGATTATTTATAAGACAAACCAGTGTTATGGATAGAAATCAAAGATAGAAATCTGACCTCTTGTTCAAGAAATCTGTCTTCAAGAGTCTTAAATTCTGATCCTGGCTCTGGGTCATCAAATATTAATTTATAGTCCTGCAGGGAGGTTCAGGTAAAAGTCAAACACAAGTTACAAGGACATGATGTGCAATAACAACACAGCAGCAGCACTCATTCGTGTACTCAGAGATTAGCTCAGACTCACCGGGTAACTGTCGGCCACGGCTTTGACCTGTTCATGGTCCTCTGCCTTGGTCAGGAGTTGCAGACCTTCAGGGAACAGCTTCCCACATGATGGATACAAGACGCTCCTCTCTGCACTGCTGAGATCAGTCCCAAAGGAGTTTACTGTGATGATGAAGGCCCGCCTGTCCGCCTCAAACTGCAGAACGCATATACAAAGGATTTCAGGCTAAAATCTGCTGCTACATGTAAAAACTGCACCAAGTGCAACATGAGGAAATTGCCAGAGTACCTCCAGGATGGGACACATCGTATCCTTCGTAGCGCCACCCAGATTCTTGCAAAAAGAGTGAAAGGACTCTAAATATGCCTTTGAGAAAAAGAAAAACATGAAGACAGAATCATATGAGACAGATTGTGGGCCACTTGCAATAAAAGCAGGTGCTGAAAGGGTTCGTGTAAAGACTAAAGATGATGGAAACAACAAGGACAGGCTCTTTCAATTCTAAGTTGTACGCATCAAGACATAAAAAAAAAAAAATCAGGTCCTTTCTAGGCTTTAAAGTTGAATAAATACAAATTAAAAAGTAATTTATTCATTTTCTGTCCGCTTTGTTGCAGTCTGGCTACGTCACACACAACCTGACTCAGCTCGCTTAGAACCTGGGCTGAGGTACACGGGTACAAAAGCCTAGTGGAAAACCCTACAAACCGAGAAGAAGCGAGTTAAGTTGAGACAAGACTAATGAAAAAGGGCCATAATTCTTGCTGTTAACTGACTAAAATTTGCTGTTGTGTTACACTCTGTCTTCTTGCAGCGGAATATCAGATACCTGTCAATCAAAAGACCCCAAAATATGACAATTTTTT
This sequence comes from Telmatherina bonti, assembly GCF_933228915.1. Taxonomy (NCBI): domain Eukaryota; kingdom Metazoa; phylum Chordata; class Actinopteri; order Atheriniformes; family Telmatherinidae; genus Telmatherina; species Telmatherina bonti. The sequence continues at coordinate 33,485,262 of NC_136625.1, forward strand.
TTAAGATTAAATTACTTCTAAATGGAGGAGTTAAAAAATATTCAGTCCCCACAGTAGTCATGAAGGTAATCCTGACCTATTAAACCTAAAATCTGTTTTGTACCAGGCTGTAAACATGTTTATTTCTGCTGCTTCTTTTTAACATGGGAGTCTATGGGGATTTGCTCCTTTTTGGAGCTCCTAGTGGATGAAGGAGGAACTGCAATATTTATCACTTCTGCATAGGCTTCACTACTTTGGTCAGGTCTATCCAAAGGACATGCCTCTTCTTGTAACTATGCTGACACATTAATTTTAGAGAGAACAGTCTTTTTCCTGCAACCCCTTCCATCTTTGGGTTATCTTTCTACTTCTACAGTTGTGTAAAAGTAAAAACAGACCTAATATGCATGTCCCCATGGGCTTAAAGAATCCCTCACCTGGGAGGCATCTTAACTAAATGCCCGAGCCACCTCATCTGGCTCTTGTCCATGTGGAGGAGCAGCAGCTCTACTCTGAGCTCCTCCCAGATGTGAGGATATGTAAATTGAGAGCTTTGGCTTTTGGCTCTGCCTCAACGCAGAGTCCTCATCCCTGCTGATGGATCATTTGTCAATATCCTGCCCTGTTCTTCCCTTTATTGTGAACAAAATCCCAACATACTTGAAATCCTCTACTTGGGTCAGGACCTCATTCCTGAACCCGATAATTATCCCAACCATTTGTCAGTCGACTACAAATCGCTCCAGTAAGAGTTGGGTATCACGGCCTGATGAAGCGAACGGAACCGCAAAAAGCAGAGACCCAATCCTGATTCAACCAAACTGAACTTTCTCAACACCTCAGATATAACAAGAAATTCTACTCATTAAAGGGGTGCTATGATGGTATTTTAAGTTTTCTGAGCTTTCTACAGTGTTACAGTGTTGGATCCTCATCAGACATGTGAACGGCACTGTTTTTTATCACCTAAACGCATGTTTGAGTTTGAGTTTGAGTTCCAGCACTCTCTCCGTTCGGTTTCCATGGCGATGAAAAACGCGTCGTTATAGAGAGTTTTTTCTACTTGGAAATCCTTGTGACGTCCCGGGGGATAAGGTTCGGTGATTGGTTACCTTCTACTGGTTAACAAGGGCATGTACAAATACATCAGGCGGGTGGAAAACGTGGGATAAAGTTATTTCCAACGATGGCTGGTGAGTTTACCAAAGAGAGACATCCTGCTGCATTCGTTGCTGTGGGTTGCTGTTTTCCACTTCGTTTCCAGGCTCTGATTCAGGTTCCAACATGTAGGGCTATATGCTATGTGTTGACATTGTATTTTGTTTTTTTTTATTGAGTTCATATTAGCCTAATCCTTCTGTTTATGAGATGTTACAATGACGGCGAAAGCAGTTCCGATGTAGTGTGGTGGCGGGAGGCGGGGCTTAATGCGGAAGAGTCTCAATCCACTCGTTTTGCCCACAGGCTGATCTGACAGCCTACGGAGAGGGTCGGTCTGAAGTAAATAAAGCCATTTGTGACAATAACTCAATCAATCCCAGCCCTTCTGGGCTCAGAAATAAAAATAAATTAGCCTGAAATGCACAAAATAGTTCCACTTTAAAGTTTGGAACAGAATGGTGACAAATGGGACAGAATGGTGACAACTGGCAGCTTTGGAGGAGTCCAGCTTTCATCAGGAACAAGTCGGACTTTCTGCTGGTGATGCGGAACAAGTTCTGGCATCAGCCGTACCGGAGAGCTAACTTTTTATAATCACATTCCTTACTGTGGGATGATGAACTGCAAACAGCTGGAAGTAACCTTCTGAACGCTTCCTAAATGTCGTGTTAGACCAGGGGTGTCAAACTCTAGTCCTGGATGGCCAGGTAAGTTTTGTTGTTTCCCTCTCACAGCTGATTCAAATCAAATGGATCCAGCAGGTTCTTCTCAACCTATTTATGAATGTCAGTCAGGTGTGTTGGAGCATGGAGACAACAAAAACCTGCAGAATATTGGCCCTCGAGGACTGGAGTTTGACACCTGTGTGTTAGACTGATATATTAGCATGCTGAGGCCTGTAGAGATGTAGAACTTGGCTTTTCAGTTTCTCTGAGCATTATACAGTCTGAACTGGGATTGAACTTGCTGGGATGTCATTTTTTAGGAAGATAATAAGCTGTCATAGACCAAAACAGTTGCTTCTCTATGGTCATTGTTGATGTTTCTTCTCATAGCATCATGCTAACACAGACAAAATGCCTGCTTCCATAGAGAAGCTCACACTGATGACGATCAATTACCTTTGATCAGCTGTTATAGTTCTTCTTGATTTCTATGGAAGCTATTTTTGGTCAGGTTTTCCTCCTTATTGTTAAATACATTAAACAGTTTAATACTGTATATCACTTTAATATTATTTTCACTTGGGAATATACATATATATTAAAATTATGTCTAAGTAGAATCTTATATATACACACTCAGCTAGCTGTGGAACACAGCGCACACGGACATTTTCCTGTCTCTGATAATGAATCATCACCTTATACAGTTTGTTCCTCAGGATCTCAGCTTCCATCTCATCCAGGTTGGATTCAGATACGGCGTCCTGAAAAAACTGAGCTGCAACACAAAAACAAAGGCATGAAAAGTCACAGTTCTACACTGTGAGACATCACTCAGAGGTCTGGTGTGTTGCTGCCAGCAAATTCAAAGTTCATGTTTTCCATGAAAAGAAAAAATGTCTCAGTTTCATCATCTGATATTTTCTTTGCTGTATTGAGAATAAAATATGGGTTGATGACATGTAGAAATCAGAGTATACTGCCTTTATTTGTCTTTTAAATAGTGTCCCACCTTTTTGAGGGAATTTGGGCTGCAGCTGTAGCCATAGATTATATAGCGATAAAGAGCAGCCTCTAAAAACAACAACAGGTCATACTGAATCTTCAGTTTAATTCAGTCCCATGGGTTTCTTTCAATCAATCTGTTTACTGTGGGCAGGTGAAAGCCGACACTCTCATGACGCTTTCACAGAAACTGCATTAACAGAATGAGTCACATATGAGTATCATGAGGTGATCACCGAGTGGTGTGTCCGCCAGGATGGCTGTGTAGAGTTCAGTCGAAGTTCGAGCGATGCCCACCGCTGCCATTTGGTCAAAAGCACCCAGTGGGTGACACCGTGGGAGCAGCTCTGCCACATCTCTACGTTTCTGGGCACCGCTGATCAGCATCACCACATTGTCGATCATGTAGCCGTAACTATGGTAACAAAGGACAAAATAAATGTCAATGCTAGTAAAGTTTCTTTTTTTAGTTATCTGCCTTCAATTATATATATACTATACTTCAGAAAAAATCTCTGGTCTTTGCTAAGATCTTGAACTAAACTTGTTCCTTATGAGTGATGCAGAGAAGACATTGAGTTGATAAAGAGCTGTTTTCTTTACGTGAACATCTGTTCATCGTCTGATGCCTCTAATAAAGCATATCGAGGGTTGTAGCATACGTTATGTAATCGAGGAAAGTGGAGAGCGGTGGCAGGGCGTTGGAGCGCAGGCAGCTGAATTCAGCAACCAGATTCTCCCTCAGCTTGCTGTCCACCAGAGACACCGTCAGCCCATCTTCAGGTGAGGTCAGCAGTTTGCCGTAGTCTGTGCTCTGAAAGTGCAGCTTCAAGTCTGACAGGGTGAAAGGAAACAGGTTGCTGTTGTCAGGATGATTTAACCTCTTCTTGGCTTGAGCCCCTTGTTCAGGCAGCATGAGGTACGTGCAGTACAGAAGATATTTGTACAAACCAGGAGGCTGCAATCCTGCATGGGCGAGACTCAAAAGACTCTGCTAAGCATTGGCATCCAAACCAAACACAATTCAAAGCCCAAGTAATTATATAGGAATGTAAGAAAATCACTGGAGCTTCTGCTAATTTCACCACATTAGAGGGTTGTCATATGAAAGCAGAGACTCGTAAAAGAAGCCAAAGAAAAGAGAAAAAAGAGAAAGAAATCAAATAATCATAAATCAAAGTCTTACTTTCACCATTTCAGAGCACACAATTTCAGTCAACCTCAGAAACAAAACCTCTGCTAATGTGTCTCCTAAGGCTTTGTCACCCATGAAGGTCCTGCTAGTTGCCATGGAGATGAAAGAGGTTTACTTCTTTCTGGATCTCATGGTGTTTCTAAGATAAATGTGGGATCTATCTCTGGATTCTTCTGAGGTGTCCATCATCAACATCAGCTGTTGGCTTCCTGAGATGTTTAGCTGTGTAAAACCTCTGTTCAACACCTAGAAAACTGCTCAGCTACACTTGTTTAGCTTCTACGTTTGCACAGCTCCTCATCAGACATGACTTTAATCATTCCTAGATGAACTGGGATGCTGTCCTCTGGTTTCCACTACCAGTAAAAGAGGACAACCGTTTTCTGCTGAACTCACCAGCTTGTCCATGTGGTGCCCATAAGGGCTTAAACTGGGCTGCAGATAAGGGTCCCAGATGAAAATCCAATTAGAAACAACTCAGAATTGATATGGTCAAACACAGGCGAGGCCACTGTGGACAAACCAACGTAGGACCCTTATCTGCAGTCATAGACTGTATATAAAAAGATGGGCGGAGCCTCCGTGACGTCACCTGTAGGTTTCTGAAGAGCTGAATTGAAGCTCGGTGGGCGGTTCCTACCATCGCCATCTTGGCAGGGGCATGTGTGTCGTCTTGCCCGTAAAATACATATATGGGCAAAGAGGTGGAGCTGAGAGGGGGGCTGTGAGCGTCATGGTGGATGATTGACATCGAGCGAACTCCAAGCCTTCTGTAGCTAAAAGCTAACCAAGCTAACCTGGAGATAACAGCAGCTAACCAGCTAACGGAGGTAAGCGGGCTAAAGCTAAGTCACGTTGTTAACCGGCTAAAAACCGCGGTTGTTCTACGTTCTTCTGACTTGAAGCGGGAGATCGGGTACCTGTCAATCAAAATGATACACCCCTAAATATGCCGAACTTCGAGATTGAATTACTTTTAAACGGGCGAGTTAGAAAAAACCCCCAACAGTTGTCATGAAGGTAAACCTGACCTATTAAACCGAAAACAGATTTTTGAACCAGGCTGTAAACATTTCTGCTGTGAAGTTGGCCTTTTTAACATGGGAGTCTATGGGGATTCGCTCTGTTTTGCAGCCCCTAGTGGATGAAGGGGGAACTGCAGTTTTATGCACCTCGGCATGGGCTTTACTTTTAACCGCCGGAGGTTACCGCTTTTCTGTAATCCCAATTTACCTCTTATGGGCCCCATATGGACATGCTGACTCGAGTTTTCAGGCGAATTTATTCTGACACAGTAACACATATCTTGGTTCTGACACTTAAGTAGTAATCTTACATGCCTCAGCTTTCTGTAGAGACTGATACTACACATACCCCTGCAGTTTTTGAGACAAACTTCTTTGACTTTTAGGTTTGTCATTGCAGGAAGGAGGCAGAAAAAAGAAAAGGTTCAATTACAAACAACGAAACAAGGCTGTTGATGAACTGATCTCAACGCAGAAACTTTGACTTCGTCTTCACTGAGCTGAACTCAATTTCTCAAACACAGGAAGAAATTCTGGGAAAGAAAACTCCACCAATCTCCTTGATAAATGAGTTCCAGGTGAAGAAACTGGATAAATAAAGTGATTCCTGTCAGCACTCCACCGCAGCTACTTCTAAAACCGTCACACACACTTGTGCTTAGGAACTTCAAAAAGCATGCTAAAGCTGCGTGTAATCCGCTGGCGAGGCTCAGAAAAAGCAAATAAAGCTCAATTCTTACCCTCAAGGGTGTCACATTGGGCCAGGTTGTGATAGTCGGCCTGAGTCAGGATGCCAGCCTTCATTCCACGAACCAGACCCTCCAGGTAGCCGTGATCCACGTTAAAACTGAGCTCCTGACACACAGCCATGATGCCAAATGACTTATCTGGTTGGGATTATTAAACTTTATTTTTGCTTCTGCTTTATTCCCCTGCTGACTAACATCCATGCAGTTATTTTGCTTTCCTCTTTTCACACTCAGACATTCCACAGCTTACTTCCTGTTTCAAGCAAATTCAGGTTATTTATTTGCATTTTATGCTTTATACTAAACTGTTTGGATGAAAACATCTTGCAGAGTTCCTGAAGTCCGTTCTCGGCGTGCACGTCTTTTTATTTTTGCGTGCATGTGGGTGAATCAGACAGCAGCAGAAAATCAGGTGATTTATGGAGGAAGCAGACAATATGTTTGCTATTTCTCACATTCCCTGCAGACAGATTTAAGTCACATATAATCACCAACTCCTTCTCTTCTGCTCCTCCCTTCATGCCAAACTCTTTTCTTATCCTTCTGTTTCTCCATCAGCGATTCGCCTTACATAACAAGACACAGAACATGTGTTCACTGTATAGATTACAACCTCATGCATCCAGGACTGGACTGCTTTCCCGATCCGTCTGGAGATCCCTGCACGTTCACAGCTATAGAAGACGTGATTTTCTTTGCATAATGGGAAAGCCAGCAGGTGCTGTTACATGACATTAGATGTGCCTATATGTGCTGAGAAGCACATATAAGCAGACAGAGCAGTGAACATTCCCTGGATGAAGTTAATGGGAACCTGCTTTCTTTCAGGACTCACACAGACTTACATTATGTCTATGCATGTCTCTCAGAAGCACATGACCCCTGAAAAGTTGCATTTACTTAGTTTCTCCCTCAAGGTATCGCCTTTTTTCCTCTTGCTACTTGGTTTCTATCAGGGAGAATTTCCTAAATATATTCTTTCTTTGCTTATTATTCAAACCAGGGAAGCGAAATTCCCAAAACACGAATTAAAAACACCCTTTTTATTACTAAAAGAAAAAAAACTGTACATTGTAATGTAGGGCTGTGATGATGTGCTTTTGTCCCAGTTCGATTCAATTCCGATTTTTTTTAGGGTGCTAATTCGATTAAATTGCAATTCTCACAATCCTTCGATAATGCTGATTTTTGCAGATTAAAAGTAAACAAAAAGAAAAATGTAAAAAACTTTTTTTGCTCGTAATCTTTCTTGATTCAAATTAGGAAAAAACATCACAGTAGCCAGACCATCATTCAGCTGATATCAAGCCCAAGAAGACAAGTAAAAATATCAATAAAAACAATCAACATGACATGAATTGATTATTTTTATTTATTTGAAGAGAAAAATAATTTTTTGTTTAAAAAAAAAAATAAAAAAAATAAAAAAAAGATTTTAAAATTGTGAAGCAAAAAATACTGATATTTGGTTTTTCGATTTGATTTTCCCAACCCCTATTGTCACAATACAATTTCAAAGCAAGTTTAGGATATTTTCACTCGAAATAAACACAATTCTATTTTGGGATTACAACATTTTTATTCAATAGCAAAAATATAAGATAATTTCAGCTCATAAAAACAAGAATGAATGATGAAGTACAAACATGTCATTTTTACACATTTAGTCTGCAGTAACTCAAAAAGAAAAAGTACATACGAGTTATTCGACTTCACACAGTAGTTATATAGCAAAAGAGCAGAAAATGTAAAAGCAGCAGGTTAAAAGATTTAACATGAATACCTTCACATACAGGAAAAGAACGGAAACTTTTATTACAACTCATCAATGCTCCCTCTACATAAGAGTGTTGTCACTGCCCACCTCCACACAAGCTCTCTTCACATTGGCGTCGTTGTCACGTAACACTGCCACTAGAGGGCGTTGCACAGTTCAGAGTTTACCTTTAAGCTCGGTGACTCCTTTCCTCTGATCAGACCAAAGTTAAGGGAATTACCATCATTTATCCTTCCTTTTTTTAAAAAAAAAATAAGGACGAATCATCTGCACTGTGGTATTATTCAGATATGTATTATTAATAACATGATGCAAACTGGCTCCTAACACACTGCTGTCATGTGACTAAAACACGCATATGATAAAAACCTTTGAGGTAAATACACCTCCACTCACCTGTGTGTTGACATAGCCTTTCTTTAAATCACTCTGGCTCTGAACAGTCAAAGCCTCTGGGGCTTTCTGTGCTCTTTGGGCGACCCCCTTGGCAGCCAGGGACCCAGATTGAGGATGTAAAAGCGTCCTAACATAAAGCTCACACGGGCAGAATGTGGGCTGTGCCATTTGACCTAGTTTGAAACAGACATAAACTGGGTTTGAGCATTTTCTGCGTCTGTCTTTTGCATCTGCTCTGGAAACCACACTGACCTCCAATGTTCACTCAGCTGCACCTCTGCTGCCTGGGAAATGATTTGATCAGCGCTTGTTGGCGACTGAGATTCAATAACAGTCATCTAAAAACATGTATTGTCAGTATTTTGGTCTGATATAAATAAACTGACACATTCTTTGTTGTACATTAATCTTGGAAAAGGATTTGCTCAGGTCCCTCTGATGGCTGATGAGAGCTCCAGCTTTGTTTCAGACGATTAAAATAAAGACACTTTAGTCCATTTTTTCCTTCTGTTAAATAAATTCAGCTCAAAAAGTCGGTAAACTTGTGTTTGATGGATTATTGTAACAATTCTTCTTAGTAGTTAATCTTATTGGAAAACTGTTTATTTCCCTTTTAAATGGAGCCACATTTGTAAGGACAATGCATTGTGGGATGAGCTGCAGATGTGAGTTGTGAGTCATGCCCATTAAAAACTGCCACATGTTTTCTGACAAAACACTTTGTTGTTGTTGACTCTTCTTTGGTGTTATTTATTGAAATGGACGACTGAAGTGTCAATAAACAACTTAACCAGGTCCTGACGAACTAACAGGGTCTTATCATGTGGCAGAACAAAACAGCCTGGTACCTCCACCTCATGCTGGTTGCTTGGTCACATGTTGCCAAGGGATGATGTGCCATAAAACCTCCAGCACGCCAAGTTGATCCAAAACATCTTCAATGAGGATAAAGTGAGGACTGCAGGCTGTTTCAACCTCCCCGTTCCCAATTTCTGGAGGTAGTTTCTGCTAAACCTGCTCTGTGAAGGCCAGCGTTGCCATCTGGGAGGGTACAGTTCAGTCCCAGACTGAGGGGATATGGGAGTACTGCTGGTTGCAGAGTCTCGTCTCCATCTACACTCAGGTAAAGACAAGTCTTGTTTTCCAGTGAGGTAGATGCTGCCTCACACCATCATACTGCCTCCACCAAAAGCCCTATTGGTTCAGCAATCAACAAAGCGTTTTCCACGTCTTCACCACTCTTTGACTCAGCAGCCCACTCACCAGCAGGAGGTCTGGCTCGGAACATGACGCATCTGCGCACATTTTTTGGGTTTTCAAAAAAAAAATGGAAAAGTCACTTCTTTGGGACATTTCTGTTGGGGTCCCAGTCTCACCAATCCCACCATCAATGCGAGGCAAGTTTATTTCTATGGCAACACTCAACAACAGGGTGATTCAAAGTGCTTCGAAAACTTTAAAACATAACAAAATAAGTATAATTTATTAAATTAAAACATAAAATGGAAAAAGAAAAGAAAACTATTAAAATTTTGATCAATTCCAGCCTAAAAGACACGTGCAGATTTGGATTGCATGCAGACTACTAGCTGAGACCAGGAGGGTCTCTAACCTGGATGTTTCAGCTGATTTGAGGCTTTTTGGGTGCTTGTTCCAGACATGTGGAGCATAGAAGCTGATGCAGTTTCTCGATGTCTGGTTCTGATTCTCGGAACTGAAGAAAGACTGGATCCAGATGACCTGAGGGGTCTGGTAGCTTCATACTGGGTCAAAAGAGTGGAGCTTGACACTGTCAATCAGTCAATCCACTGATTAGTCAAAAGAATCATCCCTTCCTGTATTAATCATCCCCATGTTTCCATGTCACGGTAGATTTTTGGCTCCTTTGATTCTATTGTGTTCTTCATTTTTAGAATTCATAGCAGGTATTGCATTAAACTAACGGCAATCAATCGCTATCCGGCCGATACCGCATCTACCTGGTAAGGGTATGACTGTAGAAATGCCACATAGATTGGGTTTTACCAAAGCAAACAGCCTCAAACCATCCTATCGGCTTCATAAACCCCTCGCTGGAAAAGGAGCTTATCATCCAACAGACTTCTGGAGAAAACGTCCATAATTCCAGGTGCTGCTAAAGGAGCAACAAGCAGCCATCAGACTGTCAGCCCCCGGCGTACCAGAAGCTCAAAACAAGAGCCAGTAGCAGAACCAACTGTCTGGCAGACAGAAGATTTGACAAGATTTTTAGGGGTGCAACTCATACACTCCCCTCTGCTGATCACCTGTTTTCCTCACAAAAATGTCTCTAATCAAAAGAGAAGTTAGCAGGCTTTCCAACAGTCTCAGATTTATTACCAATGACAGGAATAACACTCATTTCTTTCATTTTCGTGCCATGTAAAGGTTACAGGCAAACAAGCTTTTATTGTTAATAGCAAAGCAAAAACGTCAAAGTGGAGCAGCCATCTTACTTTCCCATTTTATCTAGAAAAAATACCATGATGTCCCTCAGTTGTCTCTCAAATCCCACTTCAGCTGGATGAGAGCCTTCCAGACTGGACTGTGAGAATAAGAAGGGAGAGTTTAAACACTTTCCATGCACATTAAATTAGTTAAAAATAAAGTTACTGCATTTAGCTTACACTGAAACACTGAGACAATTCCCTTCATCTCAGAAAGGGTGGGTGGGGGGGTGGGGGGGGGTGTCTGTATCTGAGCGGTGAGTGTGTGTGAACCTAAGCTTTCAGTGTCTGATATGACCCTGCAGCTAAACGTTTCTGTTCAGTCCTGCAGATCAACTTGGAGGAATTTCATCTGCAGAACACAGAACGGTTTCAGCTGAGGAGCCGTTCGGTTCAGGTCAGGTCTCCCCGAAAACACTTGTTTTCCTCTTTGACGGATAACTGCTTGGATTCTGCTTGGACTGATTGGATTTTCCTGCCTTTTCCAGCCTGACTCAGCGACACTTTCTCTGACGTCTGCAGAAATGTCCTTCTTTGTGCCACGATAGACTAAAGTTCAGCCTTTAAGTTTTAAAACAAGTCCCTCACTCATCTGACTTTCATCGTTTTGATTGAAAACACCTGAACCTCATGGTTCAAATACTTTGTTAGCCACAAATATCTTAAAATGGGTCAATTTAGTTTCCTATTTTCTTTCATTTTTAAAAAAAAAAGACACTTTTGTCTTGTTTAAAGGTGCATTTGAAAGTTGGCGATGATTGCACGTTCGTTAAGCAGGAATGACGAAACTCCTCCAAGCTTTGTTGTAGGTGAACTTGGTGTGAAATGTTTGTGTTTGTAGATCAGGTGTGTTGTACATGTGTTGGTCTAGGTCCTCTTCAAGCACAGAGGGTTCATCCTCCAGCAGTGGCAGATGGTGTTGAAGAGCCGACAGCGGCAGGAGGCGCAGGGGTCGCAGCACTGCACATGTGAGGAGCAGCTCTCCATCAGGCGGCCACAGCGCCGTGCGGGGGTCATAATGTTTGATTTGTGCTTCTGAAATGGCACCAGTAAAGATTTCATTAATCAACAGTGACTGAGAAAGAGAACCTGAAATATTTCTTGAATCCTTACAGGCTGTAAAGACCACAAGGGGTCCACCTCTGAAGTCCAGGGAAAATATGTCGGAAAAAAAATCCGCCCCATCAAATTTTGTGGTTCTTAAAATCTTCTCACCTACGACCCTGAAGATAATATATGTAGGTGTGTGTGTGTTCCTGAGCACTGATGGGTTAATTGTTTGATTTATCAAATGGGTCATCCTGCGGCCATCCTCTAAATAAAAGCCTTTAAAACTGTCAGAGTCGTCATAAATAAAGTTATTTCCTGGAGAACTCTGTTCACCGCTGTGACAAGGAACCTAGATGGCCAAAATAAAAGATTTAGCACCAGATAGCACCAATAACGGCTTTGTTTATGGACACACGATAATAAAAATGAAAAACTGTGAGGCTTTAAAAACATCAGAAATGTCATGAATAAGTAAGATGAATGGTTTTTTGGTTGATTTGGGTTACGGCTAAACAAGAAGTTTTCTACACCTCTATTAAAAATCCTGAATTTATGTGATAAATGTACTTTTGTCTTGTTGTTTTTTGTTGTTTTTTTTAATCTTTACAATGATCTTAAGGCCCCCTGAAATGATCTTGAGACCCCAAATTTTGGGAAAAGCTGCCTCAAGGCCTCCAGCTCAGTTTCTACCAAACTGGTAGAAATAAACTTCATTTAACCCTTTCAGGTCCTTTTCTACCGTTTGGTAGAGGTAAATTTCCAGTGAGTTTCTTTAAAAGATTGTGGAAATAAACCAGTATGAGCATCTCTACCAACTGGTTTGGGTATGTAAAAGCCAAAGTAAGTGTTTATTACAACACTGTTGTTTCCCTGTTGTCACATTGTTATTAACTTATTTATCATTTATTCTCATTATTCTTGTCCAAAACAAACGGAAAAACACGCAGAAACCCTTGTTAGTGTGAAAGTTAAAGGCTTAAAGAGCGTGACAGAAAAAAAGGAAAAGAGTTTGTTTAACTGAACCAAATCGATCATAAATAAAATCATAAACACACTTCATATATTAAAATATTTGGTTGTGTTTCAGTTTTGGACAAAGTTCATACTGAGTTTGACCTCAGGACATCGGCTTGACGTCAGCATGTTAGTGGGAAAAGAAACTGGCACCAGATATAAAAACTGTCCCTCCATCTGAGTATCTGTTGTAAAAACAGGCATTTAATGCTGAAAATTCAGGTCTGAGCCCAGATTTCTGACGTGGTTCTGGATTTTTAACATGACTGAGTTTCTTTTTTTCTTTTGCGGTTTCCTTCTTGGATAATTTTCTAACGTCATGTCCATATTGTCTTAATTTAAATGAAAAGTTCTGGGACTACAGATCTTTAATGGATCAACACATTTGATCAGTTTGGATCCGGCTGTAGTCTTCTAGTAAGATGGTAGGATAAAAACAATGTTTTTCAGCCCTAATTATGACCATTTTTTGGAACTAACTACGTAATGTTATTGCAGGGTGTCCAGCTCCAGTCCTCGAGGGCCACAATCCTGCAGGTTTTCCATGTATCCATGCTCCAACACACTTGACTCAAATGAATCAGTCACTGTGTAAAACTTTGTTGACTGTTGGATCTGTTTAAGTGAGCCAGGTGTATCGGAAAAGGGATACATCGAAAACCTGCAGGACTTTGGCCCTCGAGGACCGACTTTGGACACCCCAGTTGAGTTCATCATGTTTATCTCCTTGTCAGGTCGTTTCAGTGCCGTGCCATCAGAGGCTAAAAGGACTATATTCAGGTAAAGGGCCTTTCATAAGGCTGGCCATTTTTATTTCATTTACAGAGAAACTTGCATTTATAAGTAGTCATAACAGTCATTTTTATAAATCAGCTGACTAAAATGGAGGCTGGAAATGGAGTAAATTGTTTATTAAACTCTGAAAGCTGAACTGTTTTTTTAAATAAGGATAAAAAAAAAATTAAAAGGTTTAGAAAAACTTTTTTTTAATCTTTTAAGCCAATTACGACAATCTCATCAAAGTCAGAGTCTTGTTCTGGTGGGCAAAGGCTGCAAGCAGGAATGACCACCTCCTGTTTATAATCATGTTTAGAATACTTGATTTATTACCAATATTGTGTATTTGTTTTGTAATGAGTAAGAATTTTAAGTTTCATTTATCACATAGTTGAAGAAGGGTAAAGTATTTGTGCTTTTATTTTGATACATTCCAAGTTATTTCCTGCTCTCGTAAGAGCTTGACAATAAGCAATGAGCAAGCAGCTGCAGGGTGGAAGATTTAGATTGTGATATTTTCAGACGACTGAAACGTTCCCTAGCAAGGAGCATGCAGCCAATGAGATATTGGTTTATCTGCTTATATTTTACTTTAGCAAAACATCATTTACTAGCTGTGAAGGTTGGTTGTATGTCGCCAGTTTTTTATCTTTAACATTTTTGTTCAGTTTTCACAGTAAATTTTGTGGTAAAGTCTATAAATAAACCAGTAGCAAGAAAGCAACTTGTTTCTGCTTGTGGTTTGAGGGAATCTTACAGCAGGCCTGAAGAAGCCTCTGTCTGAACACATTTTTGTGCATTTTGCAGTCAAAACTCTTCAATAAAAACATACAAATTAACAAATTACAAGTTAAAACTGCAAGACACCCACATGTCTTTTAGAAGATGCTTCATTTCATGCAGTGACTGTTGTGGAATACAACTAACTGAACATGCAGTGACTTCACGCTGAAAAGCTGAAAACAAAGACTTACAAGGATGTGACTTTGCTGCAGGGGAGCAATCTTTTGCCTTGCAAACAGTCGTCTGGCCTTTGTCTGGCTCCACACTAAGAATAAAAACAAAAAACTTAACAGTTGATGAACTCAATGAGAAACTGTTTCGATCATCTTATCATGCCTTATTAAATTTAGCGCACATGGCAAATGAATAAGTTTTATACGGTGAGGCAGCTCTTGTGGACTTGCCCCGGGGTCTCCTAGTCGGATATGCCTCCAAATGCCTCCACAGGTAGGTGGCCGAGAGGCACCATGATCAGATGTCAGTACCGCTTCGACGGGTTATGTTCAACCTGGAATGGTTCTACTTTTACTCCTCCTTAGTGATTTAGCATCTTATTGGGGTAAAGGTGACTCTCTCGCATGAAGTACAGAAACTAAGCAGCAAGCATCCGCCCAGCACCCAAAAGACCAGACTGAAATGTATTAAGAGTCAGAACAACATGGGCTCATGACCAACAAGCAGGGCGGTGAGGCATTGTCAGATAATTAGCGGGTGTAAGCTGAGAATCTGGCACACTGACTTGTTCACAACTACGCTGGATGCTCTCTGTAAGCCAACAAAACACAGCTTCACCGACTTGAGGAGTTGGGCATCCTTCCAAGCAGGGGCCTTCTGAGAGAACAATCACTGTCGTCAGGCGGGTTGACCTTTCTCCAGCCTCTTCTGCATAAGAACAACTGGGCCGTGTGTGTTTCATGGGAAAATGTTTGCAGATGTTTTGGTGTGTCCATTGTTACATCCCTCAATAGAGTTTGTCCAGGGGTACAAAGGGGTGGCAACATTAACAAAAGAAAACCAGGAAAATGCGCAAAGGAAGGCTTTATTTTGGACCCACTAGGCCTTAAAAGCATCAGATGAGAACTCAACAAACAAACAAACCCAACAACAAAAGTATAAACCAAAGCTGGCACCAACCCAGCGGTAATCACAAAAGCGTCAAATAAAACACCAAACAGTCAATCTCGTTCACAGGAAAGAGTGGCAAGCTGTGGCACCAAGGCTCAAAACACAGTTGCCTGGAATGAAGGTCGGTGACAGTCTTTATTTAGGTGCTCAGTAGAAGGTCCGGCCAATCAAGAGTAGGTGGGCGCGTGGTGACCAATCAGCATCCAGCACACATCAGCCTGAGGGCAGCTCCAGGAAGATGGCCCCAGGTGATGATGGTTGGAATGATGAGCTAGATGACTGGCCATGGGCCGTAACACAATCCTTAGGTAAGTTATGACTGTCTGATGGTTTGATTTGATTTGATTGATAAATGAGTTTTCAACATGGTGAAACTTTACTGTGGACGCAGGCGTTCTGAGTGCTGAACACTTGGAGCTGGACCAGTATCCGAGACACGATGGTGAAATGTTATTTTTCTATCCTGACATATTAAAATTGTGTGCTTTTCCAACAGAAATCGAAATAATTGCAGTCATTTGATCATAATTAAGAGTGTCTTCCATCAATGTCAGACCAAACAGTCTGAAACGTTTCACAAGGCAGCGCATGGATAAAGACAACAAATCAAACACTTCTCTCCTTCTGCCTCATGACTGACAGCTTCTGCAGCTTTCTTTCCAATCCTGCTACACACTAGTCACCAGATGCTGAGACAATATCGTAAAAATACCTTCATGCAGCTTGGGACCATGTCAAAGTTTTCCTCCTGCTAATCTTGAGGCCCTCTGTCATATTTAGACCTGCCCTTTTGTACCCCAGCGTTATTTTCTTTTATGAAATTGCCAGGCAGAATTGGCTGCAGGTGTGAATTTTGTCCCTGTCCGCTGTGGTGCTTCTCCTTATTATTTCTGTTGCTAACTGAACAGCTAGCAGTCATATTTATCGTAAATACAGCGATGCACCAATTTGACTTCTTCTCTCTTTGTGTTTGAAGGCAAAAGGGGCACCATGAAGGAGCATCAAAACTGTTATAAGGGTGTAAGAATCAGTATTTGCCGAGCCAACAATCGGCTATCAGGCATGACCCAGCGAATGTCTCACTTTCCTTCACTTCCGCTGTGTCCACCATCACCTGCCGGAAAAGATGTCCAGCAGATGAAAGTGCAGATTTTGGTATTATCATCCAAGTTTTGACAGGTTTTGACAAAATGCCAAACATGGCAACCATGAAGGTGATTTAATTTATTATGGGCTCTTCCTTGTTCCTTTCACAGGATGCAGATGAGCTATTCTGCATAACACTGCCCTTTCTTTTTCCAGTGGTATTGCTCTGTTTTCTGTCAGACTCCGCATCAGCACAGTCTCTGAAAACGGGCCAAACGGATGACATAAAGGACACATAAAATGTACAGAGCAGTTTGTGTTGGTGTGTAATTTAGTGTGGAGGATAAATAAGCTATTAAGACCCATTTTTGAGAGATGCAGAAGATGGACGCACAGACGGACAACGGTTTCAACCATTCCCTGCATTGGTTGTGCAGGTAATTTGGTTCGTTTCTAACAGGCTTAGCTATTTGTAACTTAACAGAAAATGGAGCGATACAATCAGAAATTGCGGGGGCAGTGTTGAGTTGTAGAGCTGACACACAACCAGTAAAAGGAACCAACCAGAGAAGAAAAAGAGGGAGAAGACGATGCACAAACCACCAAATAAGAAGCACCAGCGGAAGATGTTAAGGAAAACAGAAAATAAAAACTTTGTGGTTTTATTCCTCTACTTCTTCTTCTTATATGAAACGATAAACATTTTCTATCGTCCAAAGGATATATATCATCATTTCGTCCATCCCTACTAGGGACCAAATGATATGGATCTTGTAGAGCCAATGCAGATAAAAAAAAAAAATTTCATCTACTTTAGCAGATGGCCAATATTGGCTGCCAATCTTCTGCAGCCGATATTTAGTGCCCATACTGCTTTTGATCCTGCAATTTGCACCATAAAAATTACACAATCACAACAAATGTTACAAGTCTTTAAAAAAGAAAAAAAACTTTCACTGAATTTAAAACAAAATTAAACAAATAGTAAAAAGAGGAAGGAAGGTGGAAGAAAGGTGAGATAGAAGAAGTCTTTCCTGCAGTGGGCTGGATCTGATATCTGTTTAGACGTTTCTTTAAAAAAGAATAAACACAGATCAGCATCAATCAGTGTCAATCTTCATCTCAAATCCTCAATTCTGAGTGCATCATCTGGGTGGGGTGCATATGGTTCGCTGGAATCACCAGGATGTTCAGTCTCTCCTGGAGCCCGTCCCCACATTTTATCACCTCACTAAATGATTTATAGCTTTTCTTATTAGAAACTCAACCAAACCGATCGACTTTGCACCTCATAGATCTGTATTGACGAATATATCCTTGCATTAAATCTTTATTTTGTTAAAAGATGATTTAACGCAAATGCAAAGATGTCATTTTGACCATTTTAAAATTTGCATATTGAACAACTTTGTCTAGTAAAAACATGAAGGGTTATTGTTCCCCAACTATTCCTAAAACTTAATTCATTTGCATTAAAACTAGATCTAATATTTAGTATCTAAAGAACAGAAGAAAATATGTCTGTTTCTACTAATTTCCACCACAAGAGCTCATTTTTATTTTGGGCTTTTTTTTCTAAACTCCAGTCATTGTGGCTGAGATGATGTGGAAGTGTTCTGCGAAGGGTGGTCTGCAGAGATGGATCCATGCTTTATTTTCCATCATACTGGACCTTGTAGGAATAAATTTCCACTTCAAGAAGTGCTCTGAAACCAAACCAGCTCAAAGTGGTTTCTGCAGAGGAACATCCAGCTGAGTTCCTGAAGGGAAACATTATTACCTTCTCTCCCACCGATGTCGCATCAATCATATGCACACCGCCATCCTGTGCAAAGCGGCACATGCACGTAGAGAGATTGCAAGAAAATAATGCTGTTGTCACAATTTACACTATTAACAAAGATAAACACCACAGTTCCTCTGCATCAGGAGGAGCCAGTTGAGGTGGCTCGGGCATCTGGTCAGGATGCCTCCTGGACCTCCCTGGTGAGGTGTTCCGCGCACGTTCCTCTGGGAGGAAACCCCGGGGAAGACCCAGGACACGCTGGAGGGATTATATCTCTTGGCTGGCCTGGGAATGCCTTGGGATCCCCCCGCAGAGTTGGCAAATGTGGCTGGGGAGAGGGAAGACTGGGCTTCTCTGCTTAGGCTGCTGCCCCTGTGACCCGACCCGGATAAGCGGTAGAAGATGGATGGATGGATAAACACGCTGCAAAACCTCAGCCTGGTGGGCACTGATGAAACTCCAACAAGCACTATGGCAAAGGACTGACAACGTTGGCTTAGACGTTAGCTTTGCCGACATAGCCCATAGTTAGGTCGCAGCTCTCCAAATACAACAGCAAGCAGTTCTGTAGACGAGGAAGTTGCTATTCAAGTTTTTGGCAAAATTACAGCGAAGCCAAACAGTTGAAAGATATTTTGAAAGTTTAAAGCTTACCGTTGTTTCGAAGCTGATTTGGCAGGGTTCCAGAAAAGTATATTAGCGAACGAACCTGGGTATCAGCGTCAGTAAAAAACGCAAATATATCAACCCAATCTATCAACCAGCCTATGTACCGTTGATCCTTACGACAAGAAAGGAAGTGGTGGATTGAGATAGCCAACATGATTAAAATCCATACAGACATGGAACTGATAAGTTCTATGGAGAACGATGGATGGATCGGGACACGGTGAACATTACAATCATGGTTGATCTTTGTCTGTATTAAGGAGGATATGCTGAAGTAAGACATCATATGCAACTATACAGCAGTACACTTCACTGTTTTTGAAAGTAATAATAATGAATATATGAGTGGGTTGCCAAATGCGTCCAGGCACCCTGCCCGAGCGTTAGCGCTGCATGGGGAAAACCCTGCAGATTTAGACAAGAATTTCAGCCGTGACATAAACAAATTCAGTAATGGACGGACTGAGGCAGCTGTAAACACGGTTTATGGTATCGCAGTGTAAAGGCAAACCCGAAGAAGGCGTAGCTAAGACTAATTCTTCAGTTTCATCTTGTACAGAACACTTTTCTCACATTTTAACTGGCGCTAACATGCTGCAGTCTTATTCCTCCTTCTGGACAAATTACTGCTCTTGGCTGTTGTTAACATTCTGCAGTAACATAAACAACATATTTTATGTATGAACGGTACATCCAGGCACCCTTAATGGATGTTACAAGCTTCAGCCTGCACAAAGGGCTCATACATTTCTCCCTAAGTAAAGAAAGCTGTTAGAGCTCCTCAAACTGTGGAACAGCTTTTGATAATGGTGTAAAACGGCTTTCCTGTGCTGGTAATGAAGCAGCTGTTAGAGAGCACAGCAGAAGATGTCATATAGATCTGTGATTTGTGTAAAATGCTGATAAGTTAGTAGTTTTCCTTTAGTTATTTATCATCACACAGCAGATGTGTCACTTAAAACTGCAAAAGGCAGTTTTAAGTGGCAACATGCAGATACTCCCTGTGTGTTGAAACACTAAAAAAATGCTTTTTTGCCAGGAGTTTGAAGATTATTTGACCTCTGGCTCTTTTTGCATTCAGGTCTGCTGTATGGGAAATTAGGCATATGCAAATAGATTAATCTGTGTCTTCACCTGTGCTTTATGTTGGTATTCTTGTTATGGAGTATATCCACTAGAGGGCAGTGTAGAGTTAAGACAATAGCCAACATAGTGAGGGTGATGGAGATCATGATAATATTTATTATCAGAAAGAGAAATAAAAACAGGCAGCGGAGTTTGCGGGCTTGGTCTGCGTGGCCAATAAATATTCTTCTTTGTTCCTTTCACCGGTTGCATGTGAGCTTTACTGAACCACACTGCACCCACTGTTTCCTGCAAGACAGCTCTGTTTGCTATATCTGAGTGTGTATCCACCAGATCGCAGGAAACAAAACAAAAATACACACGTCACGGACACAGAAAACGGAGAGAAGCATGGTTAACATAAGGTGCGTTTGCATTACATCTAGAATAGCGGTAAAACTAAATATTGCAATAAAAAAACGTGAATGGAAGAATCTACATTAAAAAAAAAAAAACCTCAATATTGCTAAAAAAAAAAATTACGCTCACATGAGGTGGTTTTTCAGACATTTTGATAGAAAATATATCGTAAAAGTGCAATGGAAACACTTTTTTTCGCATTTACGTGTTCCTGGACGTGACGTAGGGGGTCATGACCTGATCATTTTCAGTAGAGATGGTGCGGTGTGGAACAAACAACAGCAAATTTCTGAGTTTTAGAAAAGAAAATGAGGGAGAAAATCTTCAAAAAAACCGCAGCAAATTCCTTGCAGCTAATAAAAAAATCCCCAAATAATGCTACGTGGCTACCTTGCCTAGGCTGCAATTCTAGTAAAATCTCGTCCAACTCACGAGATTTTGCAAGAACTAAAGCATATGCGCTAAACACTCTTTAATGGAAACACCTGCAAACCCCCAGAGTCGAAACTTAAAAATATTGCTTTTGTTTTGCAAAAAAGTAATGGAAACGCAGCTACAGTTAAAATAGAGCATAACAAGCCAGGTAGGTGGATTTATACTGGGGTGTGTGTATGGTGAAGCTTTCACACTTGAGCGTATGCTCACAGCATTGTCTTTCTCTATTGTTATTACTGCACTGAAGTCAGGAAACACTTAATTACAAACCAACCAATCATAAGGGAGTACTTCCGCATAAGCAAGTACAGGTCTACAGCACCAGTCAAAAGTTTGGACACGCTTTTCCATTGAATCTAATGAAAGTGTGTCCAAACTTTTGACTGGTAGTTTACGTCAGGTCTGGAAGAGGTGCGCGCCAAGCCTCCACAGACCTACGTGAAGCATACAGCGGTGACGCTGACACTGGGCGTTTAGGCCTGTTGAGGCGTGTCACTCCATCCCAGCTGATGTCTCGCCATGGAAACCTGCCCAAGCTTTATTGACTCAAAATATGTCCTTAATCAGATGATCAATCAGATCTTTCTAATTTGGGATCCAAATCCTAAATGTTGACATGTTGACTGAAGACTGATGTTTGCTGATGTTACGAATTCTTCCACAATAGGGGTTTAGTAAGAAAGTTTTCATTCAAATCTGTTCAGGAGTCAGTGATCAATGAAATAATATCACATATTGATACGCCACATTTATACCTCAGGTGCCCAGAGAGATTTATGCAGAATATTTTACCTCAAAACTTTGCTGCCTTGCATATCGCTTGTAATTTAACAATTGTATATTAGTGTGTTGATGTCTGATTGATGTTTTTATTATTTATTGATGTAGATCAAAGTACCATCAGGTCCTGCTTATCAAACCCACGGCTGGCTCGGCTTTCTGTAGCAGACATGGTGGTGCCCTGTTTGATGAAGAGCAGGATACATAAGCTGTTCCTGTGGTACTACCAGAGAGGAATCAGTTTTATGAGTTATGGTAGATATTATACCTGACCCAAGTTTCACTTGGGTCAGGTATAATATTGGAGACAATATTCAGACTTCTTCACCAATCAGAATTGTAAGCTCTGCCCCATAAATTCTAAAGGTTGTTTTTGGGGTTAAAACTTTTCCCTTGGAAATCTTTTTAACACCAGTTCCAGTTCCAGTTCACCAGTTTGTAACAGAAAACTGGAAGTGTGACGAACAAGCAATAAGCTTCCTCCAAATCAGTTCAGTGGACTAAAAGAAAAAATTGGTGACCCTCTTTAAATCTCCTGCAACCCAGTTGTGGGTTGAGACCCCATCTCTGGGAATCACATTTATACAGCATCAACCCACCAGTTGTCCATGTGGGTGATGCTTTTCATCTGTGCAAACAGTTTACAGCTTATGACACGGACGTAAAGTTATAAAACCACCAGATGAGACAACTGAAGGTTGTCTCTAACAAAGGTCAACGAAGCTGAAGAAACATTGACAATAAAGTTTTAGTTTGAAGCAAGTCTTTCTTGCTAGGATAAAACAGCTGTTGATGAAAAACATCTCTTTGGTGGTTTATTTTTACAAATGTTCTTAAACTTCTTTTAGGGATTGATACAAATACCAATATAGATACTAATACCGATAACAATATAGATATGAATACAGACACCAATATGGATATCAATAAAACACCAATACAAATACTAATGCAGATAAAAAAAATACCAATACAAATACCAGTACCAATACCAATATAGATACCAATACAGATAACAAGATCAGTATAGATACCAATACAAATACGGATATAGATACCAACTTAGATACCAGTACAGATACTAGTACTAGGGCTGGGCGATATGACCTTTTAGTAATATCCCGATATTTATTATGGCATGTCACGATATACGATATATATCTCGATATTTACCTTAGCCTTGAATTAAAATCAGTAAGATGATTTTGTGTCTCCATTAAAACATAATTGTTCATACTGCATTAAGATATGCTGATTTTAAACATTCATGCCAAAAGGATGAAATTGTAACAAAGCAAACTGATCAAAACCGTATTTATTGAACAGTTAAAGCAGTGGCAGAAAAATGTAATTTTAAAACAAAATAAAGTGCCTTTGCATGATGTAATAAATGCAACGTATGAAAATAGGTGCTCTAGGGGGGACTTTTCAAATGATGAACTATTATAAGGCTTTGCTTTATGGATACGTTTTTGAGTTGTCGTATATTTTTTTTAATCGCAGAGTTTAGCATAGAAATCAGTCTTATAATACAGGCAGAATGTCTTCGTATCGTCTCCAATAAACGGCTTCAGCCAGTTTTTAATTCAGGGTTTGATTCCCACTCCTTTCTGTACTTTCTAGAGACATGACGAGCTAGATAAATATGCTTGTGTCACACACAGTGGATGAGGTGAGTAAGTGACAGAGGCTGTGAATGTAATCAAATATAATTAATTATTTTTGCGTGACGTGAAAAACTTAGCAATTTACGTCCCACTCTGTAATCCAGAGCGGGATCAGTGGCGGATTTGGCTGTTCATTGTGACTGTAGGTGGAGTCGTGCAGGTGTCCTCTCTGCTCCTCTGACTGGCTGCAGCTGCAGCCGGAGCGATTGAGTGCTTTAGGACGGGGAGAGACTCTCGTTCGTAACAATAACTTTACAATATGCGCTTTAAAGTCAGTCGCCAAAACACCAGGAAAGTCTCCAATAACTCCAGTAAAAGTCGCTAGATTTGTCGCTAGTCGCTTTTCACAAAAAAAGTCGCCAGATTTAGCGAGAAAGTCGCCAAGTGGGCAACAGTGGCTACACGCTGCCTCTCATGACGCTGCACGTAGCTCACGTTATGTACGTAACGAGGTGTGCTTGCTTTAACTGTCTGTGCAAAGCGGTGCAGAGTCGAGGAGGAGGGAGAAAACCCCGCCCACAGCTAAAAACAACTGCGTGACAACAGGATACTCGAATATGACGAATATAGGCATTTTCTATATTGCACAGGGGACTAGCCACGATATCTCGAGTATATTCGATATATCGCCCAGTCCTAACTAGTACCAATACCAAAACCAATATAGATACCAATAACAATGCCAAAATAGATACCAATACAGATATCAATACCAGCATTGGGTAAATTTCATACAATGTATTTGTATTCATAAAAAAAAAAACCTGGAAAAACTAGGGCTGTCAAAATTATGTATAAAAAATCTGAATATTCCATCTTTTCAGCAAGAAAAGCTGATTTTGGACTGCTTAGTCACAGTGGTTTACTGAATTATCTGACATTCTGGTCTAAACTTCTCACCAGTTGGTGACACTGATGCACCAAATCATCACAACCACAGAGAAGTTTTTGCATCTATAACGTGACTGATTTTTACTGGAATCTGAAAACCATATCAGCCCTTCCGATGGAAGTCTGAGAATGCAAAAAAAAAAACAAAAAACAACAAAGCTGGAAAACTCATTAAAAACACTCATCTACAGACAGACCAGAACGTTGCTTTTGTTTCTCTGAAGCACCTCTATCTAAACACTTCTGTTAAGGCTACAAATTTAAGTTTAACATCTAGCTAAGTTAGCTTAGTGTAATTTTTCTAAACATGATAAACCCACAGCGATAATTTTAAATAGAAATGTTTGATTGTTTGACAGCTCTAGAAAAATATTTAACTTCCCACAAGCGATTTGTTTGCAAAAACCTCCTCCAGTCCTGTAGAGGGCAGTAACGTGCCACAAAATACACATTAGTTGCATCGTAAAAAGACGTACCTAGCAAATTTATGGCAGCAGCATAGCCTTTACTGTACTGACATTCAGCTAAATTACAATGAATGCTGTGGCGAAAATGTTTGGTAGAAAACTTGATGACAATTTGTTAATAATTTGATAAAACGAAAACATAGTTCTGTGTTACTAAAATACACAAAGTGTGGTTGTATATGAGTCACATGTGCCTAAAGAAAATAAAACATTTATTTAATAAAACATATGTACTTGTAATCCATATTTACTATGAGTAAGAACTTTTACTCCGTAAGAAAAAAATATGTTTTGTTTTGTTTTTTTATTAGATAACCACTTTAATTGTGATGTAGCTACACTCATTTCCTCAAAATCTAGACAATTTTTTTTCCCAAACAAAAGAAGTTTTCAGTGGCAACTGCTACACTTTCTCCTGATCTGTATCCCTGTTTCTTCAGTTTTCTAGACCCATTGATGCCGTGACTGCTAATAATTCTGTCACTAAAAATGTGTTTCAACTTACATTGTTCCCAGAAGCCTTGGTCAAAAGTTTGAATAAAAATCAATCCACAGTAGGTTAACTCTCACCACTCCGCTGGTACTCGGGCGATCTAATGCAACAGTGTTAACACTTTGCGAAATACCACACAACAAAGCCTAACAGAAAACTGCTATCACAAGCACACTTGTTATATGATGAGCTAGGGACAATTCTAACCTTTCGAGAACATTTTCAATCCAGCTGTTAAGAGTGGCATTTTTTCCTGGTAACTTTGTACGTGAATTCCACCATGATACATTCATGATTTAATACATTTTGTGATTAAAAACATGTAAATTATGTTAGCAGATCTCCATATTGAAACTTGATGTAAACAGTGATGAATTCCTGTTGGTTTCTCAACCAAAAAGATGCTCATATTTCTTCTTTTTTGTTTTTTTGACGGTGACAACCATAGATTGTATATAAAAAGATGGACGTAGCCTCCATGACGTCACCCGTAGGTTTCTGAAGAGCTGAATTGAAGCTCGGTGGGTGGTTCCTCTCATCGCCATCTCGGCAGGGGCAAGCGTGCTGTCTTGTTCGGAAAATACAAATATGGGCAAAGAGGTGGAGCTGAGAGGGGGGCTGTGAGCATCATGGTGGATGATTGACATCGAGCGAACTCTGAGCTTTCTGTAGCTAAAAGCTAACCGAGCTAATCTGGAGCTAACAGGAGGTAACCAGCTAACGGAGGTAAGTGGGCTAAAGCTAAGTCACGTTGTTAACCAACTAAAAACCGCGGTTGTTCTACGTTCTTCTGACTTGAAGCGGGAGATCGGGTACCTGTCAATCAAAAGGACACACCCCTAAATATGACGAATTTCGAGATTAAATTACTTTTAAACGGGCGAGTTAGAAAAAAAACAGTTGTCATGAAGGTAAACCTGACCTCTTAAACCTAAAATAGATTTTTGATCAAGGCTGTAAACATGTTTATTTCTGCAGTGAAGTTGGTCTTTTTAACATGGGAGTCTTTGGAGATTTGCTCTGTTTTGCAGCCCCTAGTGGATAAGGGGGAAACTGCAATTTTATGTACTTCCACATATATAGGTTTCCCTTTTAACCCCCAGAGGTGCCGCTTGGTGACAACCAATCCAAGCAGCCAAAGATCAACAAGATGTGAAATAGTTATCTTCCAGTATCGAAAACAAAGTAAAAAAGTGAAATAAAAAGTAATTAAAAAAAACAGGCAGGACCGACAGTCCACCCCCTGGAAGTGTGAGCTGTGAGATGTAGTCCTCTGTCTTTTTTTGTGCCGCTCAAACAGTTCAGACAGAAACTGTTTAAGTGGCACAAGTGACTGAAGACGTGAGGGAAAGAACAAATGGGAAAAAAATATAAAAACGTAAATAGTTTTGTTTGTGTTTATGTTGACATGTTGGGATGTTTTTCTCCTTATGGCCAAGGCCTTAGAGAAACATATTTAAAAATCAAAAAGCTTCTGCATTGTTCATCTGTGTCTTTTTTAAATTCAATTTTATGACATTTAGTTTCCGTTTTGCTTTTTCTTTTGTTTTTATATTCATATAACTATTTTTTTACATCCATGTGGCGTCATTTCACATCTTATTATTGCCTCATTACTGGACTGTGCATGAAAGGGTTGAGGTTATACTTGCATTAATAGACAGAGAGGTCAGGCAGACAAAAAACAGCAATAAATGGCTTTTGGTGTTTTAAGGATTAAACTGTGGGACGGTTATTAAAAAAAAACACAAATAAATAAAAAACTTGTTTTTTTTAAATCAATTAAATAAATACATGAATGTATAAATAAATAAATGAATAACTAAATAAATGCCCATAAACACAATATATTTTCCTCGTATTGAAACATGTAAAGTAGATTTCTGTGAGTGTTTTACTGTAGATGTGAACTTTTTACAATGTTTACATGTGTTGTCTGTTTTCCTTCATATCTAGGAAACTGTACATGATAAAAAAAGATCCTCAATAATTCAAAGTTAACCCTAGTTCATGATCATCTTTGTAAAATTACACGATTTTCTAGAAACCTCAGCATTGCATAATCATTTAGATAAAAGCTTCTTTCCACTGGATTTCAGCTTTGGAAATTTTTCCATCTTCTGCATTCATGCTTCTAAACAGACAAGAAAGAGGGTATAAAATCCTGAATTTATGTGTTGTGTCTTCTTTTGTCAGCCCTTCAGAGTCCTCCTGTGTTTTTAAACTGTATGTTACCGTTTCTGAGATTAAAATATTTTCGGCTAAAGATTTAAATGTAAAACTGGGCTGTGTTATATATGTTATATAATCTCCAGAGACATCTAGGTGTTCGACGTCTGTCTGAAAACTAATTTATTTGCCCAGATGAACCCGTAACTGCCCTCGAACAGTATGATATAACTAACAGGGCCTCTTTTAATAGAGATGTGGATGTTTGGAGCAAACATGCACGCTGCTGTTTTATCTGAGGAGAGTTATTTGTGACGTAGTTATGAAACATGACAACATTTAATACAAAAACAAGCTGCTTACTAATGTAGGATCAAATTGTTCACTTTTAGACCAGAAAAAAACTGACAGTTACATTCATTTATTAGTCAGGCGAGGAAACCTATATGTCGTAATCTCCTGGAGGGTCATTATAATGTTAATATGATGAACTGAAATGTGACAAACAAATAAAGAGCAAATAAAATCAGAATTTAGATCCATTTTCCAGTTTTCTTCCTTGAATTAAAAAACTTTTATTCATATTAACTGGGAAAAAACATAATAATAATAATAATATGAGATTTTTAATTTCATTGCTACAGATTTTTATTTATTTATTTTATTTATTTTTTTAAATAATTTCACCTTCAGCACAGAATAAATAAACAAACATCCTTGACAAATAGGCCAAGAAGAAGGGGGAATAAAAACATCCTTACGTGTGACATTGTGGGTCTTCCTGTCTTCTCTGCGCGTGTCGTCTTTGCGCGTGTCCTCTTTGCGCGTGTCCTCTGCCCAGCACAGCTGGAAGCTGAGGAGCAACAAACACAACAAGTGTGTGCCGCTGATCTTCCTCATGATGAAGATGAAACCTGTTGATGATAATTAAAAATCAGCCTCGCGGTCATGAAGGGAACCCGGAGCGTCACGTGCAGCATGAAGAACAAACATGTCCTACTTGTCGGCTGAATCCTGACTTTAACACTCTGCTGCGTGGCGTGGCGTGACGAGGCGCAGCTCCCACTGAAGACAGCGCAGGGTGGGCGACGGACGACCAAAGAGGAAACGTACAGCCCCCACCCCCGCCCCACGTGACTGCGCTCGAGACGCGGCAGGAGGTGATGCTTTGGAGCTGGTCTTCGTCCGAGCCAAAGGCAGGAAATGACTAAATTGAAAAAGACAGGCGTGGGTTTGTTGGTTTTGGGGTCCCCGTGCAACCCGAGGCGGACCCACGACCCGCCCACCGCGTGGGCTGCTCCTCTCACCTTTTCACCAGAGGGAAAATAAAGGAGGTTACTGGTTCCTGTTAAACTTCTTGTTTTTGTTACTCCTGCTTCTGACAGGAAATAATTCACCTATCAGACAATTAATGAACATTATGTGCGTTTATCAGAGGACATTCATTCTCCAGACGTTACATCATGTTATTAACAAACCTATTTATATATCCTCTATCTTAATTTCTCCCAGTATGTGTGAGTTTGCACCAGTCAGTGCTGGGAACATCTTTGCAGCTTTTAACCCCACAGAAACAGTTAACCTACTTTTTTTTTCACTTTTTTTCACTATAACCAGAAGTTATAGTGGAAGAACACAAGATATTTATTTATTTATTTATTTTAATTGTCTTGTCCAGGATTTGAGCAAGCAGACTAATGTTCTGGATGCTGTGTTCTGCTGAGCAAATTTATTTAGCCAAGTGGAGCTTTTATAGATATAATGATCCCCTCATATTTCTGGATTCTTATTTATTTTTTCTATTTGTTTTGGAAAATTGTTCGTATTCCAGAGTTTCTGACCGGAGAGGACAGAAGAGAGACAGAAAGAGAACAGAAAAGAAAACAGAGAAAACAAGACAAAGAGATCAATGCATACACGTTTATACACATACATACTGCATACACATGTACTTACACACAAGTTAGGTTTTTAGGTAGGTCTGTTTCATCAATGGAGCTTAAGGGGCACTGCTGTTGCTATGGTAACCTGTAGTTTGCATCACCAGCCTTATAAGCTTGTTTTTTGTTTTGTCCTTTTAAGTTACTGTGTGTGTGTGTGTGTGTGTGTGTGTGTGTGTGTGTGTGTGTGTGTGTGTGTGTGTGTGTGTTAATTCAATGGGCATTTTCAAAGGCTGGAAGGTTGTCAGAAAGAAGGCTCTAAAATGAAGTAGGTCATAAACTCAGATGCAGAGAATGGGCTCATGGGAGAGTAAAAACATTTGATTATCTTTCTGAAAAGGCTTTTGTGGTTGACATTCAAGATGTCCCAAATGATCATGAGATGTCCTCGTTTGAATTAAGCTGAGTTATTATTGAAATCCATGTTTTTTTCCTTACTTTAAAATATGAAGATGTCTATTGTGAAGAGGTCTGCAGTGAATTCCTTTCAAGTTTATGGAAGAGGAGAAGGTAAAGGTGGACCAGACCTGCATAGATCACCAGTACCACTACACTAGTTTAAAGTTCATTTTAAGGTTGTTTCGTCATTATTAAACTCCTTAAAATAATATTCATCCCGTTTCATTAAATAAAAAGCTGAATTTACAACAATCACTCAAATAACTGGCGACTTAAAGGTGGAGTATGTAAGATTTTCAATATAAAAAAAAAAAACAAAAACTAATAAAATAACTACAAACATAATTAGAAAGTTTTTTGAACATGTAGGTTTCAGTCTGTTATTAAATTACAAGTTTAATTAATGACAAATGACAAAAAGCACTTTTTTTTTTTATTGGCAGGCAAACATTTAAGAGGGGTCTTTGTCATTAATTATACTTGTAATTTAATAACACATCAAATATGGACAGACTGGAACCTACATGTTTTAAAAAAAAATATCTAATTATGATTGTAGTTTTTTTTTTTTTTTTTTTTTAAATATTGAAAATCTTACACACTCCACCTTTAAAAAAGGAACAATAATTAAAAATTTGCAAAAATATAATTTAGTAAAATAACACACTGTTTTTTTTATTTAATTGAGTTGAAGAAAGAAAAACAAACAAACAAACAAATTGGTCCTGGACAAATTAGAGCACTTTTCTGTTGAACAGTGGGACAAAATACCTGTCAACAGGTGCAGAAGTCTGACTGAGAAGAACAGAAAACACCTGACTGGAGCGGAAACATTAAAGGATTGTTCATCTATATATTAGTTTATGAATGATGGAATATGTAATAAATTATCTTATTTGTTTGCTTTTTTTAAAAAAAAAAAAATCTATTGAACCAGGATTAGAAAATAATGTTATGATTTTTATAAATTTTTTATTTATTATTACTTTAGTCAATTTCAGCTTATTTTACAGGCAGCTGTTTTTTTTCCTTTAATGAAAAGGTATAAATAAATATGAACACAACTTTATGTAGCAATGCTAATCTAGTTATATGCTAGCACTACATTAGTTTTAAAATGTGGAGAAATCATGTCATAATTACTTTTCAATTAATGAAATGTGGACAACATAATCTCAGTTAATCTAAGTGTTCCTATTGGAGCTAAAAATGACCCACAACGATGGTCAAAGAGTACCTCAGTTTTCACATTACTTAGCGCTGACTAAGCTAGAGCTACATGATCCAATCCACTCTATTCCATAACCCCGGGGTACTACGAGCTGGGCTGGATTAAAAGCGCACAAGTTCCTGGGCCCTGTATGTTCTAGGGGCCCCATTCCCCACCGCAACATTGTGAAAAGTGGTAATGATACACCAAAACTACATTTCTAACATCTTTCAGTCATTGGTACCAGTAGCAATACACTAGATATTGTGGTGTAACTATTTGGCTTTTATGTACATTTTGTTTCATGTCTAAAATGCTTGTGTTTGCCCAAGCAGCAACCTCTGGCGCTTAAAGGTGAAGCCTATGTGAAAGTGCTTAAAACTGCAGTTCCCTCCGCAATCCCCAAAGACTCCCATGTTAAAAAGACCAACTTCACAGCAGAAATAAACATGTTTACAGCAGAAATAAACATGTTTACAGCCTGGTTCAAAAATCCATTTTTGGTCAATAGGTCAGGTTTACCTTCATAACAACTGTGGGGAAAGTGAATTTTTTTCTAACTCATCCTTCATCTTCTTCATCTTCAGCCGCGTTGGGTCTAAGCAGGGAAGCCCAGACTTCCCTCTCCCCAGCCACATTTGCCAACTCTGCAGGGGGGATCCCGAGGCGTTCCCAGGCCTGCTGGGAGATATAATCCCTCCAGCGTGTCCTGGGTCTTCCCCGGGGTCTCCTCCCAGAGGGACGTGCCTGGAACACCTCACCAGGGAGGCGTCCAGGAGGCATCCTGACCAGATGCCTGAGCCACCTCAACTGGTTCCTCTCGATGCGAAGGAGCAGCGTCTCTACTCTGAGCCCCTCCCGGATGACCGAGCTCCTCACCCTATCTCTGAGGGAGAGCCCGGCCACCCTGCAGAGGAAACTTATTTCAGCCGCCTGTATACGAGATCTCGTTCTTTCGGTCACGACCCACAGCTCATGACCACAGGTGAGGGTAGGAACGCAGATCGACTGGTAAATCGAGAGCTTCGCCATCGCATTAGTTTCTAATGTGATGCTGTCTGAGGGGTCAAAGGTCACAGGCATTTGATGTTTGTGTTCAGCCAAGCAACTTATATTTCTCCAGATTCTCAAAATCGTTTGACGTTATTATGGACTACATGATGAAATCCATAAATTTCTTGCAATTCTACATCAAAAAATATTCTTAAACGTTTGGAATATTTGCCAATGCAGTTGTTTATGAAGCGGCGAACCTTGCCCCACCCTTGCTTGTGAATGACTGAGCCTTTCAGGGATGCTCCTTTTATACCCAATTATGACACCCACATATTTCCAATAAACCTTTTCACCTGTAGAAAAATTGTTTTTTAAGCATTCCTTAACTTTCCCAGTCTTTTGTTGCCCTTGTCTCAGTTTTTGTTTTGGGCAAAATGCTGCAGGTATCAAATTCAAAATGAGTAAAGATTTGCAAAAAAGAAAAAAAAAAAAGAAAAGAAAAACAATTGCATCTCTGTAGAACATTCAATTTAATAAATGTTTAATAGAATTTGCAAGTCCTTGTATTCTGTTTTTGTTTAAGCATTACACAATGTCCCAACTTCACTGGAATTAAGGTTTGCAGCAACAACATGAAAATAGGGAGAAATATAACCTGTAGTCAGTCTGATTTAGCATAAGAAGATTTATGAATGAGGAAAAAAGGAGTATGAGCCGCCCAACCAGCTCTCAATGCTAAGCTACCCTGGCTAGTTGTTGTGATCAGACACAAGGATCTCCCACCACCAAACAGTAAACCAGAACTGATCCCCCACTGAGCTCCACCTACTGCTCCTCAAAACAACCAACCTACCTATTTCTGAACTTACTGCAAATATCTCCACAGCTGATCCAGATTATTCATGTATAGTCTTTTATTCTTCATAACTCTCTAACGCGACCACAGTTAACACAGTAGTGTGTGTGAGTGTGTGTGAGAGTGAGGAACACAATCATTTCTTCCAGAGTAGGACGGAGTATTAAATGGTTAACAGAAGAATCTAGACTGCTGCGTTAAACAAAACCAAGTGTTTTTAGCCTACAGTGAAGCTTATATAAGGCTGATGTTCATTCAGCCCTCTGAACCGTTCTTCTTGCCTGTTTGACAGCCTCTGAGAAAAGATGAGTGGCAGGTAAATCCGGTAAGAATGATCCTGCATACATCTGATCCTGTGGGATTTTTTTTAAAGCCTGGTATATAGAATACAGTTTCTTTTAGAAGTCAGTGCCTTTAATTCTTCACATTTTCCAGTTAAGGGTTGGTGAGCGCTTAGACTGCAGGAGCTTCAGGCCATCAGTCCATCACAGACACAAATGACCGTGCATGCACACACACACGTAAGGGGGAATATGAATATGTGCATGGTCCCCGCTGGGACCTGAACCAGAAGAAATCTTGCTGTGCGGGAACACTGTGAGCCACCTCAACACTGTGCAGCAGTCTCCATTACACTGTAATACTAACTCATAAACTACTGCTGGACCGTAATGTTCCAGATGAATGAAGTGAAGTTGTATTTTTGTTCATTCAGACACATTTTTTTCATAAAATACTGAATCAGTTCCACATTGTGCCTCCATTTCCCTCCAGAACTGGTGTGAACCGGGTGTCTTAGATTTAACAAGGTGATAGAAATATTCCTGAGATTTTGCTCCATGTTGACATGAAGCACAGTTGCTTTACATCACCATGAGAATCTCCCATTCCACCTCATCATGATGAGAACCTCCCGTTCCACCTCATCACGATGAGAATCTCCCGTTCCACCTCATCACGATGAGAATCTCCCATTCCACCTCATCGCCATGAGAATCTCCCGTTCCACCTCATCAACATGAGAATCTCCCGTTCCACCTCATCAACATGAGAATCTCCCGTTCCACCTCATCGCCATGAGAATCTCCCGTTCCACCTCATCAACATGAGAATCTCCCGTTCCACCTCATCGCGATGAGAATCTCCCGTTCCACCTCATCATGATGAGAACCTCCCGTTCCACCTCATCACGATGAGAATCTCCCGTTCCACCTCATCATAATGAGAATCTCCCGTTCCACCTCTTCACAATGAGAATCTCCCCTTCCACCTCATCATGATGAGAATCTCCCCTTCCACCTCATCGCGATGAGAATCTCCCATTCCACCTCTTCACAATGAGAATCTCCCGTTCCACCTCATCAAGATGAGAATCTCCCGTTCCACCTCATCATGATGAGAACCTCCCGTTCCACCTCATCACGATGAGAATCTCCCGTTCCACAACATCCAGATGAGAATCTGCTGTTCCACCTCATCATAATGAGAATCTCCCGTTCCACCTCTTCACAATGAGAATCTCCCCTTCCACCTCATCATGATGAGAATCTCCCCTTCCACCTCATCATGATGAGAATCTCCCGTTCCACCTCTTCACAATGAGAATCTCCCCTTCCACCTCATCACGATGAGAATCTCCGGTTCCACCTCATCATGATGAGAATCTCCCGTTCCACCACATCATGATGAGAATCTCCCGTTCCACCTCATCATGATGAGAATCTCCCGTTCCACCACATCCAGATGAGAATCTCCCGTTCCACCTCATCACCATGAGAATCTCCCGTTCCACCTAATCATGATGAGAATCTCCCGTTCCACCTCATCACCATGAGAATCTCCCATTCCACCTCATCACGATGAGAATCTCCCATTCCACCACATCACCATGAGAATCTCCCGTTCCACCACATCCAGATGAGAATCTCCCGTTCCACCACATCACCATGAGAATCTCCCATTCCACCTCATCACCATGAGAATCTCCCGTTCCACCACATCACCATGAAAATCTCCCATTCCACCTCATCATGATGAGAATGTCCCGTTCCACAACATCACCATGAGAATCTCCTGTTCCACCTCATCGCGATGAAAATCTCCCGTTCCACCACATCACCATGAGAATCTCCCATTCCACCTCATCACCATGAGAATCTCCCGTTCCACCTAATCATGATGAGAATCTCCCGTTCCACCTTATCACCATGAGAATCTCCCATTCCACCTCATCGCGATGAGAATCTCCCATTCCACCACATCACCATGAGAATCTCCCGTTCCACCACATCCAGATGAGAATCTCCCGTTCCACCACATCACCATGAGAATCTCCCATTCCACCTCATCACCATGAGAATCTCCCGTTCTACCACATCACCATGAAAATCTCCCATTCCACCTCATCATGATGAGAATGTCCCGTTCCACAACATGACCATGAGAATCTCCCGTTCCACCTCATCGCGATGAAAATCTCCCGTTCCACCACATCACCATGAGAATCTCCCGTTCCACCTCATCGCCATGAGAATCTCCCGTTCCACCTCATCGCGATGAGAATCTCCCGTTCCACCACATCACCATGAGAATCTCCCATTCCACATCATCGCCATGAGAATCTCCCGTTCCACCTCATCGTGATGAGAATCTCCCGTTCCACCTTATCACCATGAGAATCTCCCGTTCCACCTCATCGCCATGATAATCTCCCGTTCTACCTCATCGCAATGAGAATCTCCTGTTCCACCTCCTCACAATGATAATCTCCCGTTCCACCTCATCGCCATGAGAATCTCCCATTCCACCTCATCGCGATGAGAATCTTCCATTCCACCTCATCATGATGAGAATATCCCGTTCCACCACATCACCATGAGAATCTCCCGTTCCACCTCATCGCGATGAGAATCTCCCGTTCCACCACATCACCATGAGAATCTCCCATTCCACATCATCGCCATGAGAATCTCCCGTTCCACCTCATCATGATAAGAATCTCCCGTTCCACTTCATCGCGATGAGAATCTTCTATTCCACCTCATCATGATGAGAATCTCCCGTTCCACCACATCACCATGAGAATCTCCCGTTCCACCTCATCGCGATGAGAATCTCCCATTCCACCTCATCGCGATGAGAATCTTCCATTCCACCTCATCATGATGAGAATATCCCGTTCCACCACATCACCATGAGAATCTCCCGTTCCACCTCATCGCGATGAGAATCTCCCGTTCCACCACATCACCATGAGAATCTCCCATTCCACATCATCGCCATGAGAATCTCCCGTTCCACCTCATCATGATAAGAATCTCCCGTTCCACTTCATCGCGATGAGAATCTTCTATTCCACCTCATCATGATGAGAATCTCCCGTTCCACCACATCACCATGAGAATCTCCCGTTCCACCTCATCGCGATGAGAATCTCCCGTTCCACCACATCACCATGAGAATCTCCCGTTCCACCTCATCATGATAAGAATCTTCCGTTCCACCACATCACCATGAGAATCTCCCGTTCCACCTCATCATGATGAGAATCTCCTGTTCCACCTCATCATGATGAGAATCTCCCGTTCCACTACATCATGATCAGAATCTCCCGTTCCACCTCATCACCATGAGAATCTCCCGTTCCACCTCATCGCCATGATAATCTCCCGTTCCACCTCATCACCATGAGAATCTCCCGTTCCACCTCATCGCCATGATAATCTCCCGTTCCACCTCATCGCCATGAGAATCTCCTGTTCCACCTCCTCACGATGAGAATCTCCCGTTCCACCCCTTCATGATGAGAATCTCCCGTTCCACCACATCACCATGAGAATCTCCCGTTCCACCTCATCGCCATGAGAATCTCCCGTTCCACCTCCTCACGATGAGAATCTCCCGTTCCACCTCATCGCGATGAGAATCTCCCGTTCCACCTCATCGCGATGAGAATCTCCCGTTCCACCACATCACCATGAGAATCTCCCGTTCCACCTCATCATGATAAGAATCTTCCGTTCCACCACATCACCATGAGAATCTCCCATTCCACCTCATCGCCATGAGAATCTCTTGTTCCACCTCCTCACGATGAGAATCTCCTATTCCACATCATCGCCATGAGAATCTCCCGTTCCACCTCATCGCCATGAGAATCTCCCGTTCCACCTCATCGCGATGAGAATCTCCCATTCCACCTCATCATGATGAGAATCTCCCATTCCACCTCATCACGATGAGAATCTCCCGTTCCACCACATCACGATGAGAATCTGCCCTTCCACCTCATCACAATGAGAATCTCCCGTTCCACCTCATCACGATGAGAATCTCCTGTTCCACCTCATCACCATGAGAATCTCCCTTTCCACCACATCACCATGAAAATCTCCCGTTCCACCTCATCATGATGAGAATCTCCCGTTCCACCTCATCACCATGAGAATCTCCCGTTCCACCTCATCATGATGAGAATCTCCCGTTCCACCACATCACCATGAGAATCTCCCGTTCCACCACATCACCATGAGAATCTCCCATTCCACCTCATCGCGATGAGAATCTCCCGTTCCACAACATCACCATGAGAATCTCCCGTTCCACCTCATCATGATGAGAATCTCCCGTTCCACCTCATCACCATGAGAATCTCCCGTTCCACCTCACCATGATGAGAATCTCCCGTTCCACCTCATCACCATGAGAATCTCCCGTTCCACCACATCACCATGAGAATCTCCCATTCCACCTCATCGCGATGAGAATCTACCGTTCCACAACATCACCATGAGAATCTCCCGTTCCACCTCATCGCGATGAGAATCTCCCGTTCCACCACATCACCATGAGAATCTCCCGTTCCACCTCATCACGATGAGAATCTCCTGTTCCACCTCCTCACGATGAGAATCTCCCGTTCCACCTCATCGCGATGAGAATCTCCTGTTCCACCTCCTCACGATGAGAATCTCCCGTTCCACCTCATCGCGATGAGAATCTCCCGTTCCACCTCATCGCGATGAGAATCTCCCGTTCCACCTCATCGCGATGAGAATCTCCCGTTCCACCACATCACCACGAGAATCTCCCGTTCCACCTCATCATGATAAGAATCTTCCGTTCCACCACATCACCATGAGAATCTCCCATTCCACCTCATCGCCATGAGAATCTCTTGTTCCACCTCCTCACGATGAGAATCTCCTATTCCACATCATCGCCATGAGAATCTCCCGTTCCACCTCATCGCCATGAGAATCTCCCGTTCCACCTCATCGCGATGAGAATCTCCCATTCCACCTCATCATGATGAGAATCTCCCATTCCACCTCATCGCGATGAGAATCTCCCGTTCCACCACATCACGATGAGAATCTCCTGTTCCACCTCCTCACGATGAGAATCTCCCGTTCCACCTCATCATGATGAGAATCTCCCGTTCCACCACATCACCATGATAATCTCCCGTTCCACCTCATCGCGATGAGAATCTCCCGTTCCACCTCATCGCGATGAGAATCTCCCGTTCCACCACATCACCACGAGAATCTCCCGTTCCACCTCATTATGATAAGAATCTTCCGTTCCACCACATCACCATGAGAATCTCCCATTCCACCTCATCGCCATGAGAATCTCTTGTTCCACCTCCTCACGATGAGAATCTCCTATTCCACATCATCGCCATGAGAATCTCCCGTTCCACCTCATCGCCATGAAAATCTCCCGTTCCACCTCATCGCGATGAGAATCTCCCATTCCACCTCATCATGATGAGAATCTCCCATTCCACCTCATCGCGATGAGAATCTCCCGTTCCACCACATCACGATGAGAATCTGCTGTTCCACCTCATCACAATGAGAATCTCCCATTCCACCTCATCACGATGAGAATCTCCCGTTCCACCTCATCACAATGAGAATCTCCCGTTCCACCACATCACCATGAGAATCTCCCGTTCCACCACATCCAGATGAGAATCTCCCGTTCCACCACATCACCATGAGAATCTCCCGTTCCACCTCATCATGATGAGAATCTCCCGTTCCACCTCATCACCAT
Organism: Telmatherina bonti; assembly: GCF_933228915.1. Classification (NCBI taxonomy): domain Eukaryota; kingdom Metazoa; phylum Chordata; class Actinopteri; order Atheriniformes; family Telmatherinidae; genus Telmatherina; species Telmatherina bonti. The sequence continues at coordinate 33,523,826 of NC_136625.1, forward strand.
GAGAATCTCCCGTTCCACCTCATCATGATGAGAATCTCCCGTTCCACCACATCACCATGAGAATCTCCCGTTCCACCACATCACCATGAGAATCTCCCATTCCACCTCATCGCGATGAGAATCTCCCGTTCCACAACATCACCATGAGAATCTCCCGTTCCACCTCATCGCGATGAGAATCTCCCGTTCCACCACATCACCATGAGAATCTCCCGTTCCACCTCATCACGATGAGAATCTCCCGTTCCACCACATCACCATGAGAATCTCCCGTTCCACCACATCACCATGAGAATCTCCCGTTCCACCTCATCACGATGAGAATCTCCCGTTCCACCACATCACCATGAGAATCCCCCGTTCCACCTCATCACGATGAGAATCTCCCGTTCCACCACATCCAGATGAGAATCTCCCGTTCCACCTCATCGTGATGAGAATCTCCCGTTCCACCACATCACCATGAGAATCTCCCGTTCCACCACATCCAGATGAGAATCTCCCGTTCCACCTCATCACCATGAGAATCTCCCGTTCCACCACATCCAGATGAGAATATCCCGTTCCACCTCATCACCATGAGAATCTCCCGTTCCACCTCATCATGATGAGAATCTCCCGTTCCACAACATCACCATGAGAATCTCCCGTTCCACCTCATCGCGATGAGAATCTCCCGTTCCACCACATCACCATGAGAATCTCCCGTTCCACCTCATCGCGATGAGAATCTCCCGTTCCACCACATCACCATGAGAATCTCCCATTCCACATCATCGCCATGAGAATCTCCCGTTCCACCTCATCATGATAAGAATCTCCCGTTCCACCTCATCGCGATGAGAATCTTCTATTCCACCTCATCATGATGAGAATCTCCCGTTCCACCACATCACCATGAGAATCTCCCGTTCCACCTCATCGCGATGAGAATCTCCCGTTCCACCACATCACCATGAGAATCTCCCATTCCACCTCATCATGATAAGAATCTTCCGTTCCACCACATCACCATGAGAATCTCCCGTTCCACCTCATCATGATGAGAATCTCCTGTTCCACCTCATCATGATGAGAATCTCCCGTTCCACTACATCATGATCAGAATCTCCCGTTCCACCTCATCACCATGAGAATCTCCCGTTCCACCTCATCGCCATGATAATCTCCCGTTCCACCTCATCACCATGAGAATCTCCCGTTCCACCTCATCGCCATGATAATCTCCCGTTCCACCTCATCGCCATGAGAATCTCCCGTTCCACCTCCTCACGATGAGAATCTCCCGTTCCACCTCATCATGATGAGAATCTCCCGTTCCACCACATCACCATGAGAATCTCCCGTTCCACCTCATCGCGATGAGAATCTCCCGTTCCACCTCATCGCAATGAGAATCTCCCGTTCCACCACATCACCATGAGAATCTCCCGTTCCACCTCATCATGATAAGAATCTTCCGTTCCACCACATCACCATGAGAATCTCCCATTCCACCTCATCGCCATGAGAATCTCTTGTTCCACCTCCTCACGATGAGAATCTCCTATTCCACATCATCGCCATGAGAATCTCCCGTTCCACCTCATCGCCATGAGAATCTCCCGTTCCACCTCATCGCGATGAGAATCTCCCATTCCACCTCATCATGATGAGAATCTCCCATTCCACCTCATCGCGATGAGAATCTCCCGTTCCACCACATCACGATGAGAATCTGCTGTTCCACCTCATCACAATGAGAATCTCCCGTTCCACCTCATCACGATGAGAATCTCCCGTTCCACCTCATCACAATGAGAATCTCCCGTTCCACCACATCACCATGAGAATCTCCCGTTCCACCACATCCAGATGAGAATCTCCCGTTCCACCTCATCACCATGAGAATCTCCCTTTCCACCACATCACCATGAGAATCTCCCGTTCCACCTCATCATGATGAGAATCTCCCGTTCCACCTCATCACCATGAGAATCTCCCGTTCCACCTCATCATGATGAGAATCTCCCGTTCCACCACATCACCATGAGAATCTCCCGTTCCACCACATCACCATGAGAATCTCCCATTCCACCTCATCGCGATGAGAATCTCCCGTTCCACAACATCACCATGAGAATCTCCCGTTCCACCTCATCGCGATGAGAATCTCCCGTTCCACCACATCACCATGAGAATTTCCCGTTCCACCTCATCACGATGAGAATCTCCCGTTCCACCACATCACCATGAGAATCTCCCGTTCCACCTCATCACGATGAGAATCTCCCGTTCCACAACATCACCATGAGAATCTCCCGTTCCACCTCATCGCGATGAGAATGTCCCGTTCCACCACATCACCATGAGAATCTCCCATTCCACCTCATCGCGATGAGAATCTCCCGTTCCACCTCATCGCGATGAGAATCTCCCGTTCCACCACATCACCATGAGAATCTCCCGTTCCACCTCATCACGATGAGAATCTCCCGTTCCACCACATCACCATGAGAATCTCCCGTTCCACCTCATCGTGATGAGAATCTCCCGTTCCACCTCATCGCGATGAGAATCCCCCGTTCCACCACATCACCATGAGAATCTCCCGTTCCACCACATCGCCATGAGAATCTCCCGTTCCACCTCATCGCGATGAGAATCTCCCGTTCCACCACATCACCATGAGAATCTCCCGTTCCACCACATCACCATGAAAATCTCCTGTTCCACCACATCATGATGAGAATCTCCCGTTCCACCTCATCACGGTGAGAATCTCCCATTCTACCACATCTTAAAGCTGCTCTGTTGCATTGGTTATCAAGCTTCTTGAGTCACAACATAAATTGGTGAACAAGGGTTTGTAAAATATATCAACCATCCTCTAAATCCTCAACCTGTCCAGGGTGTACCCTCCTCTCCTCTGCTAACTGCAGGATGGACTCCCGCTTCCCTGCAACCCTGAACTGGACCAAGTGAACCAGAAAATGAATGAATGTGTTTGAAAAGTTAGGGTAATTTTACAGATTTATCTGCAATAATGGTTTCAATTTTATTATTATTTTTATGTTTAAAGTCAGTTTTGTTCCTTATTTTCTCTCTCAGGCTTTTAGGCTTAAAAAAACTGATACTTTCAGAACGGTAGGACTGAGACGGAAGATAAACTGTATTCAACTTTAATATGAAAATATGAAGGTATAAGAAGTGAGAACAGAAATACATAAAGGTTTAAGTTCATCTTTTTTCCATGAATAATAACATCTGATTAATTTAATGAAAATAAATAATAATGATCTTGTATTTACCTTTTTGTACCTTTTCTGATATTTTACACTTTTAAAGCTGTCACTGGAAGGGGTGCAGCCTGTCAAAGACAAGACAGTAAAGAGCTAAAAAGAAATCATAACTTAAAAATCCAGAGCTGCATATTCCGTGGTTACACGTCCGACAAAAACGCAGCTTTACAGGAGTTCACGAAGTTGTCATGCAAGGATTCTTGTCCTGCAACATGTCCTGTTTGTCCAAGTGAAGACAAAAATAACCGCACACAGAAGTGGCGTGTGAAAGTCATCCATCTGTTTTTTCTAATCCATTTCATTCTGTCCAGGGTTGCAGGAGGATGGATGGCTGGCTGGCTGGCTGGCTGGTTGGATGGATGGATGGCTGGATGGATGGATTGAATAGCTGGCTGGCTGGATGGATGGATGGATGGATGGATGGATGGATTGAATAGCTGGCTGGCTGGCTGGGTGGCTGGCTGGCTGGATTGATGGATGGCTGGCTGGCTGGCTGGCTGGCTGGCTGGATTGATGGATGGATGGCTGGCTGGCTGGCTGGCTGGGTGGCTGGCTGGCTGGATTGATGGATGGATGGCTGGCTGGCTGGCTGGCTGGCTGGCTGGGTGGCTGGCTGGCTGGCTGGATTGATGGATGGCTGGCTGGCTGGCTGGCTGGCTGGATTGATGGATGGATGGCTGGCTGGCTGGCTGGATTGATGGATGGATGGCTGGCTGGCTGGCTGGCTGGCTGGCTGGATTGATGGATGGATGGCTGGCTGGCTGGCTGGCTGGCTGGTTGGCTGGATTGATGGATGGATGGCTGGCTGGCTGGCTGGCTGGCTGGCTGGATTGATGGATGGATGGCTGGCTGGCTGGCTGGCTGGCTGGATTGATGGATGGATGGATGGCTGGCTGGCTGGCTGGCTGGCTGGCTGGCTGGCTGGGTGGCTGGCTGGCTGGCTGGCTGGCTGGATGGATGGATGGATTGAATAGCTGGCTAGCTGGCTGGCTGGATGTGTGGATGGATGGCTGGCTGGCTGGTTGGCTGGCTGGATTGATGGATGGATGGCTGGCTGGCTGGCTGGCTGGCTGGCTGGATTGATGGATGGATGGCTGGGTGGCTGGATTGATGGATGGATGGATGGATGGATGGCTGGCTGGCTGGCTGGCTGGCTGGGTGGCTGGATTGATGGATGGCTGGCTGGCTGGCTGGCTGGATGGATGGATGGATTGAATAGCTGGCTAGCTGGCTGGCTGGATGTGTGGATGGATGGATGGATGGATGGATGGACGGACGGACGGACGGATTGAATAGCTGGCTAGCTGGCTGGCTGGATGGATGGATGAATGGATGGATGGGTGGATGGATGAATGGATGGATGGGTGGATGGATGACTGACTGGATGGCTGGATGGCTGGATGGATGGCTGACTGGATGGATGGATGGATGGAATCTTAGCTTGAGTGTTTTGAGAAAAACTTATGCTAAAAAAATTTAACATTGATATTGTTGTGCAGCAAAATCACAGCCAGCTTGTCCATGTGGGGCCTGTAAGGATTAAATTTGTCCTCCAGATGAGGGTCTGTGTGGGTCTGTCTGCAGTTTAGTTCAGTCTGTGGTGGTCTCACCATGCCCACCTGGGTTTTGAGTTGGATCTGACTGAGTTTCAGCAGGGGTCCAACTTAAGGCTCATTTAGCCAGCCCACATGGTCTGTTTAAATTTGCCCCATTTATGCCCATGCCCACCTAGCCCACCTACATCCCAGCCAGCCCACATGGGATTCATATCTGGCGCCAATGTAACTTAAACCACATGGAACCTGCAAAGTTTGCCCAGTTCAAGCCCAATCAGCACCCACATAACCCAAATGTAACCCTGATGGGCCCCACACGGACATGGTGGCTGATGTAGGAGAAGGCTGAATGTGTACCATAGGCAACAGATTGGTAAACTTGCTTATAGGCTTTCTGTGTGACACATAAGAAAAAAAATAAATGTTTTGTTTATTTTATTAGTTTAAAACCTAACAGACTGTAGATCAATGCATAAACTTGTTTGTTAAATCCAGCGTGTTATCTGCATGAAAACACACTCTGGAGGTGTTAAAAAGGCGGCATGATGTCTTCATTTAAGGCAATTCTTCTTCAAACTTCATCCAGTATTTATCTGAAAGAACTCCGTCCGGAGAAAACTTATCAAGTTTTTGACTGTTTTTTTCTCAGACAGATGAATTTCTTCTCGCTGCAGTTTATAATAGATACACCACGATGATACTGGACTCTTAAATCATATTTATTACATATTTAGAAGATTTTCTAAAGCATTTCCTTGCAAAAACATTCCTCAAATTGCAAAGGAAGCCCCGACCTGGGAGCTGCAGCTGTTTGGGGTTAGGTGAAAATAAACTGACATCTGGAAATGCAGCAGCTCTGACAGCTCTGACGCTGACAAAGCGTTGCTTTGCTAAGGCCAGGAACAAATCCCGACACACTGCTGCGCCGATCCGTTCTAATGAAACCCTGGAAAATTTAACTGGTCGTGTCATTTGACTTTAAATGTATCATCATGTGTGTGTAAAGACACACCAGTTTAGCGACAACACACTTGACACAAATCCATATAAGAGTGACGATATGGGAATTTGTTGTCACACTGCCATACATTTGGAATGTGTGAGGATGTGGGAATTCTGCAAGAAACAGAAGGTCATGAGGTTGATTATGTGCAAACTTATTGCTGGAACAATTCTTTACTGGGTTTCTATAGACCCCACATGACTGAGTTTTAATGAAAAAAATAATTAAATTCACTTCATTCTCAGAGTTTTGCCAAACTGACACTTAGTTATTTGTTTTAAATATCAGAAAGTTTTGCAAACTAACTCTGAAAACCTGCCTCTAACCCTGAGCGTATTATAAATCACATCAGCAGAGTGCAGAGGGCTTTGTGTTATGGAGAAAGTTATTGAAATACTGTCCCACTGGGGAAACAATGGTAGTGGAAGAATATAGGAATCGCAAACAGAGAGATTTGTGATACAGGTCGACTGTAAATCCTCCGTCTCTCTTGCATAGCTGGTGTGCTACTGCTGGCCTGCTTCCACACAGAGGCCTCACCGTTCGACATGCTTTACTAAGCAGCAAACTCATGGCCCTTAAACGCAACAGGAAGCAGTGGTGGAGCGAGCACACACTCTCACACACACACACACTGCTGTTAAAACTGTGCTTACATTAGAGAGACGTGAGAACAAATTTACACCACTGGATCAGCAGTGGAGATATGTGTAACAAGTTCAGAAAGCTCCACAGAGAAGTAAGTTGCCTGTTTTGGGGCGCATGTGGAGCTTGATGTGATTTTAGGGCTATCGGTCCCAGTTTACCATCTGGAGGTGGTGAACTGGATCCTTGTGTCTGACCACTATGACCAGCATGTCTTGCTCCTTTTCTCTTCATTCCTGTACTTTCTTGTATAAAAATCAGAATGGCTATAGGATATGTTTCTCCTCAATTTCATGCCGTAGCTTTAACATCAACTCGCAGCCTCAGGCGGGGATTTCTAAAAAATTTCATACCTTTCTTTGGTTCGGTTTGTGTTCAAACTGCACTTAACTCAAGCGGACCAAACCGCCTGGACAATATCACAGAAAAATTACGGGTATGGATGCCGGTGGATATTAATGCAGGATTTTATTTTCTTTCTTTTTTTTGTGGGTTTGAGTGTTTCACTTATCTGTGGGGTTAGAATTCTATCGTTGTTTTAAAATCTGGAAAAGTAAATTGAAATTCTGATAGAAAAGTTTGAATTTCTGCAAGCATAACTTTGTACTTGAATTTTTATTTTTCATATGTGCACCCTGTTTATTCCAGAGTTTCAGCCTCAGATTCAAACTCCTTGTTGCAGCCATGATGTTTTCAAGTCAACCTTTTCACAGTTTCAGACATGGCATTGTTGTCCCACCACATTAGTTTGTAAAAAAGACAACTTTTGACACCTTAAAACTTCCATCCATCCATCCATCCATCCCTCCATCCATTCTCAGCCACTTATCCAGGGTCGGGTTGTGGGGCCAGCAGCCTAAGCAGGGAAGCCCAGACTTCCCTCTCCCCAGCCACATTTGCCAACTCTGCGGGAGGATCCCGAGGCATTTCCAGGCCAGCCAAGAGATATAATCCCTCCAGCGTGTCCTGGGTCTTCCCCGAGGTCTCCTCCCAGAGGGACGTGCCTGGAATACCTCACCAGGGAGGTCCAGGAGGCATCCTGACCAGATGCCCGAGCCACCACAACTGGTTCCTCTTGATGCGGAGGAGCAGCGGCTCTACTCTGAGCCCCTCCCGGATGACCGAGCTCCTCACCCTATCTCTAAGGGAGAGCCCGGCCACCCTGCGGAGGAAACTCTTAAAACTTTTGAAACTTTAAAACTTGAGTTTTTAAATGTCAAAATCTTCTGCAAACATCATTTTGTACGTGAGTTCTGGCTGTGACACTGCTTTAGATTTTCAAACCTCCAACTCAACTTCACGTTTTCAGTGTTTCGTCCACACCGCTGCAAGGGTGCGATCATGTGATTTTTGGCAGCGTTATCTCACTACTTTGGTTTGAAACTCCTAAACTCACACTCTGACACTAACAGACAGTAGGCTGCTGGGGGTCTACTGGCTCAATGCAATATTATGCAAGTAAAACAAAATGCTAAAAACAAGTTCTGCATAAAAATAAACCCTCTTGCAATGTTGTTGCCTTTCCTTGTTTTTCTATTGTAAATAAAAACAATGACAAAAACAAAACATTAATCACATTAAATAAAAGAATCTGTGAATGAAGAAAAGTAATGCAGTTCGAGTATGGAGGACGGGGGTGTATTTAGGTTTACGTTAATGGATTAACATGCGGGTCAGGTCCACATTTTAATAGATCTCCTGTTACTCGCTCACTTCTTTCTTCTTCTTAATGCTTTATTGCAGTTAGCATATATCAGTTTGCTTGCCAGTCAACCAATAACCCAGCCTTTCAAGCAGACCAGCGTCCGCTTCGTTGGTTCGCTCAGTCACTACAGCAAATGAATTGTATTATAAGGAAGTGGAGAGCAGTCGTTTAAAGTGGACCAAACAGCAGCACTGTGAATATGCCTTTAGCCAACGCTGACATGATTACTGAGGCAGTCTTTGTGGCAAATCTTGTTTAACTGAGCTGATGTGAAGTAAATACACAAACTGAAAACTACAAATTACATGGTTTCCCCACATTATGTCTAAACTAATCTAGTACTAGTGTGTAACTGGATTAGCATTGTTAGGTAGCTTTATGCTAACATCAGGTATGTTGACCGAACATGCTCCTTTACCCAGACATGTTCTCTTTTTAAAAGCTACAGAATGCGTCCACCTGGAAATAGAAAACTGTCTGGGATTTTGCTGCATCCGTTTCCATTGGATTCCCGTTGCGTTTCAAGCCCCACACTCACTTATAATTGTCACTGGCAGACAGCGAGGAAGAGGAGACGGAGGAGGAGGAGACAGCTGCAGCGCTGAGAGCACAGAGAAGATGGAGTTGCTTCCTGTTCCTGCAAAACTGCTGTGAAATTGTGAATCACTCTCTTTCCTCGTGGACTTGGATGGTCTCTGCTCTCATGGAAATCTGAAGCCTTTCAAGCTTTTCCCGCCGACTTTTACACAAACACCTCAATAAGACGAGACGAAGACAAGGATTTGTTTTGGACGGATGGCTTAGTGATGAAGCTGTAACGGATATGACTGTCGAGTATAAAGCCAGAAAATGCTGAAAGAGAAAAGGCGCTATTTTTCATCTTACAGGTGACGCAGACGGAGCTCACATCCGGTTAGCAGAATGACTCTTGTGCGTGTGTGTTTATATTTATTAAAGTGTTGTCTTAATAAACGTTGAACAGAAACACACTTGGTCTGAATCGATGCTACTCTGCACTGAAACTCGTCTCAATCCCACAGTATTTTTTTTCCAAGGATTCAGACCTACAATTTACTTTTTAAAATCATTAAATTAGACTTTTTGTTACCCTATAGTAGACCTGAGAGTTGAATGTGGGCACATTTGTATCATGGTCATAATGTCATATGATGATCCCCCCCCCCCCCCCCCCCCCCCCTTCCTCTACTCGACCATCGCCAACTCGGATCTTATCACCCTGCCAACATACTTGTACAACATTATTACTTAAAACTTCTGGAAATGTGCAGCCACGTGACGGCTAATTAAAATGCTTCTTTAAAATAGACTTCAAATTGGTGTAGTGATAATGGGGATCCATGCAGGTCTCCCCACTCTACCCCCCTCCTTGCTCTGGGTGCAACGGTGACATTCGCAAAGCTCTGGCCGAGTGAAATATTATGTAAGCATAGAAAAATATTTTGGCTCGTTGTTGCTTGTGCAGAGTGTTTTTTCAGCCTAATCTGCAGCATTTGTGTTCGGACTAATAATTATGGACCAGAACATGTGCACATCCAGCCCTTAGATCAGAGACGCTGCTTCAGCCTGGGGCAGAGATGGCTCAATACACATGCCTGAAAAAGAGAGAAACTTTCCTTTTGTGAAAAACTGCTCAGCTTGCATCAGAGTAAGTTAGATTGGTATAACATTACACACACACACACATCTGAGTGAAACCAGCTGCTGGGCTTTGCAGTTGGCATTGTAACCATATTAAACACAAGCATCTGCCAGAAAAGAACAACATGCCTTTCAAACCACACTGGAGAGGTTGGATTACTGAGCCGCTTGTGAAGGCACCCCAGAGGATGGACGGACGGACGGACGGACGGACGGACAGACAGACAGACAGACAGACAGACAGATAGATCATCAGTTCTCGTTTTGTTTACCGGAAGCTTCATAGTTTTAATATGACAGTACTTTCATGGAAATGTTTTACTTTTGTTTTGAGTCTCTTTTAACTTTTAGTTGTTGGTTCGGCTCCCTCTCTCTCAGAACAGAAGGGGATTGTAACCCTACAGGAAACTAGCAGGGATTAGCCTGGATGACTTGTCAGTCCTGGGCAAGGCATGTTTAGATCCGCGTCACCCTCCACCTGGGCTGATGAGCTCCTGCTGCTTCTGTCAGGATGCGGGTACATCCAGCCAAAATGCAGGACTAACAGATATAAGTACACCTTTGTCCCCGCTGCTCTGCTGAACAAGTTGCTCTACTGGATGTTTTTCTTTATCGTCATCTTTTTTTATATTCACTGCTGTTGCTGTGTAATTGTTGCACTGGTTGTTGTTTTAATGTTTTCTTCACAGCCTTTTACCCCGCAGCGGTAATAAAAAGACTATTCCTCTTTGAACAGCAAACCTAAACTAAATATTTGTGAATGAACATCAAATAAACTGTATTTGATTAAATAATTGATTGTTCATTATCTTGCATGGTCTCATACTGCTTGCTTATCTAAATCAATTTTAGACATAAAGATTTATTAGGTATACAAATATCTACTCAGTCAATCACAATGCAGAAACTCAATCTACAGAACTTGGTGGAAACATGAAGAAAACATGGAGCCATCCTGCCTGGTGATGGTGTAATAGTGTAGGGGAGATTTTCTGGTCCCACTTTGGTCCCCTTAGTACCAACATGACCTGGTTTAACCTCCACAGCCTACCTGAGTCCTGCTGCTGACCATGTCCATCCCTTCATGAACACAGTGTAGCATCTTCTGATGGAAACTTCCAGCAGGATGATGCACCATGTCACAAAGCTCACATCATCTCCACCATGACGATGAGTTCACTGTCCTCCAACGGCCTCCACAGTCACCAGAGGTGGAACGGGAGGTTCTCATCATGATGAGGTGGAACGGGAGGTTCTCATTGCGATGTGGTGGAACGGGAGGTTCTCATCTGGATGAGGTGAAACGGGAGGTTCTCATCATGATGAGGTGGAACGGGAGGTTCTCATTGCGATGTGGTGGAACGGGAGGTTCTCATCATGATGAGGTGGAACGGGAGGTTCTCATTGCGATGTGGTGGAACGGGAGGTTCTCATCTGGATGAGGTGAAACGGGAGGTTCTCATCATGATGTGGTGGAACGGGAGGTTCTCATCGCGATGTGGTGGAACGGGAGTTTCTCATCTGGATGAGGTGGAACGGGAGATTCTCATCGTGATGTGGTGGAATGGGAGGTTCTCATCTGGATGTGGTGGAACGGGAGGTTCTCATCATGATGAGGTGGAACGGGAGATTCTCATCATGATGTGGTGGAACGGGAGGTTGTCATCGCGATGTGGTGGAACGGGAGATTCTCATGTGATGAGGTGGAACGGGAGGTTCTCATCATGATGTGGTGGAATGGGAGATTCTCATCTGGATGTGGTGGAACGGGAGGTTCTCATCATGATGAGGTGGAACGGGAGGTTCTCATCGCAATGTGGTGGAACGGGAGATTCTCATGTGATGAGGTAGAACGGGAGATTCTCATCATGATGTGGTGGAACGGGAGATTCTCATTGTGATGAGGTGGAATGGGAGGTTCTCAGCTGGATGAGGTGGAACGGGAGATTCTCATGTGATGAGGTGGAACGAGAGGTTCTCATCATGATGTGGTGGAACGAGAGGTTCTCATCATGATGTGGTGGAACGGGAGGTTCTCATCATGATGTGGTGGAACGGGAGGTTCTCATCATGATGAGGTGGAACGGGAGATTCTCATGTGATGAGGTGGAACGGGAGGTTCTCATCATGATGTGGTGGAATGGGAGATTCTCATCGAGATGTGGTGGAACGGGAGATTCTCATCATGATGTGCTGGAACGGGAGATTCTCATCGTGATGTGGTGGAACGGGAGATTCTCATGTGATGAGGTGGAACGGGAGGTTCTCATCATGATGTGGTGGAACGGGAGATTCTCATCATGATGAGGTGGAACGGGAGGTTCTCATCATGATGTGGTGGAACGGGAGGTTCTCATCATGATGTGGTGGAACGGGAGGTTCTCATCATGATGTGGTGGAACGGGAGATTCTCATTGTGATGAGGTGGAATGGGAGGTTCTAAGCTGGATGAGGTGGAACGGGAGATTCTCATCATGATGAGGTGGAACGGGAGGTTCTCATCATGATGTGGTGGAACGGGAGGTTCTCATCATGATGTGGTGGAACGGGAGGTTCTCATCATGATGTGGTGGAACGGGAGATTCTCATTGTGATGAGGTGGAATGGGAGGTTCTAAGCTGGATGAGGTGGAACGGGAGATTCTCATCATGATGAGGTGGAACGGGAGGTTCTCATCATGATGTGGTGGAACGGGAGGTTCTCATCATGATGTGGTGGAACGGGAGGTTCTCATCATGATGAGGTGGAACGGGAGGTTCTCATCATGATGTGGTGGAACGGGAGGTTCTCATCATGATGTGGTGGAACGGGAGGTTCTCATCATGATGTGGTGGAACGGGAGATTCTCATTGTGATGTGGTGGAATGGGAGGTTCTAAGCTGGATGTGCAACTTTAACGGCGGCGTTGCAGGCACTGTTACCAGTTGACAGAACTAAGTCTTTCAGGGCTTTCAGCCCTGCAAGCTGTTAGTGATGATCTGAGCTTTAAGTTACACTGCAACTTTTCATTTTTAATCCTTTAGATTTAAATTCCATGTCTTAGGTGTTAAAAGTAAAGAAGTGTAACTAAATCACAGGTCGGAAAACATTTCCACTGCGGACGGCACACTTGTCTGGCCCTCATCTACAGACTCTGATGGGTGTTTAATGTTTTGACATGTTGATGGTTTGTTTAGGACTACAAAAGAGCTCAGCTCTCAGGACGTTACACTAGTTTGCAGTTAATCACACTAAGCTAAACTGTTATACAGTTATCTGTTGATTAAGTTGTTCTAAACTGTAAAATCTTGATGCATTTCAATCGTCTGCCCAGTGACTAATTATACATTATCTGCCAGATTGTCTTCTATTCTGTGTGTCTTCTTTAGCTGTGATGAGTGTGCCGAATCTTTGATTAGAAGAGAAAATATAACTCAAAATATGAAAATCAAAACAATTTTTAAATGAGCTTTTCCCTCCCCTCATATCCTCATGTGGCTGATAACCTACTTTCTGAGAGTGTGTGCAGGATCCATCTCTATGCAACAGAACATGTTGATTTAATAAAACAATAACTGACATAAAAAGTAAATGATTTTTATCTTTATTCCGACAATAACCTTTAATAGACTGTGTTACACTGTGCATGAATGGAAAGCGGTAAAAACATTTCAATCAGCAAATATGGGGGGAAAAAAAACCCTTGTAAAGGTAATATAATCCAGAACAGTGTATTTGACAAGTCAAGCACAAAAACATTCTCAAAAGAAAGAGGTCATCCTCTTTTATTTAAAACACTTGAGAGTTGCAGGCCTCATGTTCTAGGTCTTGGCAGGCTCTGAAACGTGAGCGCGGCGCAACCATCAAGCGCTTCCCAGCAGACCTGAGAGGCTGAACAGGAATATAAGGTAATAAAGAGTGATCTGATTAACTCTGCTGCCAGACTGAGGCCTTAAAGATGAGGAGGATTTAAATTGATGCCAGATATTTCATCTGGCAGCGCAAAATGATGAATATGTTTTTTAAAAAGAGTTTCGCGATGATATCAGTTGCTGATGATGTGGATATTTGGAAGATATTGTGGATGTCTGAGCCCTGACAAAACGAGAACTTTCTAAGATATCTAACCTAATTTAAAGATGATCTTAGCCAGAAAGTTGTGGGGTGTTATGAGATTTTCTACGAGGTTTCATGGGCAAATGAAACTGAATCATCAGCATAGAAAGTATGAAACGCAGCGTGAGCTGTGAAGAGGGTTGAACTGAGGTCCGCTGTTTCTGATTTAGGATTGTAAAGAATACCTCATGGACCTGCAAATACTGGGTCTAAATTAATTAAAGTGGTGCTATGATGGTATTTGGAGTTTTCTGAGCTTTCTACAGTGTTACAGTGTTGAATCCTCATCAGACATGTGAACGGCACTGTTTTTTATCACCTAAACGCATGTTTGAGTTTGAGTTCCAGCACTCTCTCCATTCGGTTTCTATGGCGATGAAAAACGCGTCGTTTTAGAGTTTTTTCTACTTGAAATCCTTGTGACGTCCCGGGGGATCAGGTTCGGTGATTGGTTACCTTCTACTGGTTAACAAGGGCATGTACAAATACATCAGGCGGGTGGAAAACGTGGGATAAAGTTATTTCCAACGATGGCTGGTGAGTTTACCAAAGAGAGACATCCTGCTGCATTCGTTGCTGTGGGTTGCTGTTTTCCACTTCGTTTTCAGGCTCTGATTCAGGTTCCAACATGTAGGGCTGTATGCTATGTGTTGACATTGTATTTTGTTTTTTTTATTGAGTTCATATGAGCCTAATCCTTCTGTTTATGAGATGTTACAATGACGACGAAAGCAGGTGTGGTGCGCGCTCCCAATGTAGTGCAGTGGCGGGAGGCGGGGCTTAATGCGGAAGAGTCTCAATCCACTCGTTTTGCCCGCAGGCTGATCTGACAGCCTACGGAGAGGGTCGGTCTGAAGTAAATAAAGCGATTTGTGACAATAACTCGATCAATCCCAGCCCTTCTGGGTTCAGAAATAAAAATAAATTAGTCTGAAACACACATAATAGTTCCACTTTAATGTATACTTTCTGTACTCAAGAAATGCTATCATTAGTGTTGCAGCAGGTTAACATCTAAAACCTGCAGGGCAGTTTGTGATCCCTGTAGCATACTTGCCCTTCTCCTTACACTCAGGAAAGAACTGCAGTATTAGTCTTTAAAATCTCTCTGTGGGTCCAGATGGTTCACGTTACAAACTGTTGCATAAGTTCTGTTAAGGACATGTTTACTAATCTGGATACATTTCCAAGTTATTTACATGTTTTTCTGAATTCAATAAAGCAAAGAAGCTGTCCAGGGAAGCACAGAGCGTTCATCAGTTTGATCTAAAGATTGGTGTTGTTGCTAAATACTGGTAGATGAAGGATGAGTTCAGATTTTAAATTCTTCTGATATCATAATTTAGTCTTCTAACCAGAGCAGACAACAGCGTCACATGACAAATGACCTATTAGCTCCACCATGAAGGTTATGCTTTTGCCAGCATTTATCTGTTTGTTTGCTTGCTTGTTTGTTAACAACTTCATGCAAAAGCTGCTGGACTGATCTTTTTTTCTGAGAACGGGTCTAACTTCAATTCCACTCAGTTTTCGGAGAAATCCAGATACTGTCTAGATCCAGGAATCTTTTTAAAAAATTTGATAATTGCAAAATTGGGCAATTTTCAGTATTTATATGCAAATAACCCTAAATTAAATGGTCAGGGTGCTTTGCCAAAATATACAGGAGAAGTTCCCAACAGGTTTTACAAAATATCTAAGATGGATCTGAATCCTGGCAAAATTCTTGATCCTTCGATCCAGAACAGGAAAAATAAAGGATTTTTATTACTGCAAGAAAACAAATTCTGATGTATAAATGCAACAAACATCACATTATAATAATCCACCCCTATGGCTCATTATTGTCGTTAATCTGTTTTTCTTCCTCAGTACGTATCTCTGACTTCAATTTCTGGTGCTTGTTGACCCCTCTGTCCTGTCTTCTCCACTCTCAAGCTGGCCAGGAACATGGCCACCCTTCCTGGTTCTGCTGGAGGTTATAATTATGTTTTTCTCTCCACTGATGCCTCATGGCTGAAGGACTGAATCAAAGAAAGGATTCAGTGTCATGCCTTGGTTTCCAAAAATATTTTACATAAACACAGTTACTATAAATTGGACGGTGGTGGATCGTAAAGCATTTGCCTAAAATGAGTCATCAGTGATTTCCAATGAACTGGACAGAACTGGACTGTGTCGGTAAAAATGCTTCTCTAAAAGCACAACTGAACTAAAACAACCAATCAGGCAGGATAATAATAAATGATAAACAATTTCATGGCTGAAAAGCTTAATAGATTTTGTGTGTGCTCTCAGGGATGCTCAGTAAGTAAAGAAAGAAAATATTGAGACATTAAAGTTAGCATTTACTAGTGTTAGCATACTGTTAGCTAGCTTCACTACATGCCATGTCCATTTGTGCTGATGTAGTCTGTATACTACTTTTGTGGCCCACATAAAGGAAATATAGGAGATTATATACTGCATGAGACGTTTCAGTTAAATCTTTTACCAGTGTTGGCTCTTAGATAGTTTGTTTAGGCTAAATAAAAAAAGGCCAAAATCTTGTGGAAAAGTAGAAATGGACGGGGAAAAAAGGTTGGTGTGCGCCAGGAGTTGTTGAATTGTAGCAGTAAATGCAGTATTTGATTGTCAACCAGTCAATGGGCTGAAATCTCTTTCAGAAATGAAACTAGCTGGATTGGTACACTGATTTAAGAAAGGCTGAAAGTAGCAATTCCTGCAACTAGAACATTTTATCAAGACCACTCCTGATTCATTCTACATTTCCAGATGAGAGACAAACCGGAGACTGATAGCTGATGTCTGATTATTGCAACATATCACATCGGTGACGACATGCTGCTCGTTAGACTGGTTTTATTTTTACTGCTGCTACTGATTTTACTGTTTATTTACTGGGATGTTAGCTTATGTAGCTTACTGCTTATTTTCAACACAATAAATGATTGAGTTATCTTTCTTTATCTTTATAAAGCTCATCCTTTGGACTGTAATCTTTGCCTCCTCAGTCAGAGGGCCTGGGGTCGGGGGGCCTGCACTGCAGCCCTACGGCTGTGGTATAAACTTTGGCCTGCCCTGATCTAGGCAATGTGGCCTTTGTAGATGTGGGTGGGATCCTAGAGTGATCGGATCCCCAAGTCTTTGTTTTTTTTTTATTAGACGTGTCAAGCTAGGTGCTTGTTACTTATATTTTATATTATGTTTTAATTATAAAAGAAATTAGGATTTAGGGAGTTCATGTTCATGTGAGGGTCCTGCGATAGACTGGTGACATGTCCGGGGTGTACCCTGTCTCTCGCCAGAAGGCTGCTGGGATAGGCTCCAGCTCCTCCGACTGACCCTTACTTGGATTAAGCGGGTTCAGAAAATGAATGAATAAATGTTTGTGTAAAGACCCATTACTTGACTTTCTGAAATCAAATAAAGAGTGACACTTATTTAATCATCATTTTTCAAAAGAACTAAAGCATTGTCTCAAAAAAAAACAAAAAACATACGAGGTAATGAGATTGTTAGCTTGTTCTCTAAAGATAACTGTAAAAAAAATACAACAAAAGATTCATATCAAAGTAGAAACATTAAGCTAAAATATTACTTAATTTCATGGTTGCAGATTTAAGTGGTTTTTATTCACTCCACATTTTCAGTCGAGATTTAAAACAAGTTTAAGAAGCTGCAACTCTTTACATCATCTGCTGGTGAATTTTTAAAAGAAAATAGATTGTCTGAAGGTTGTGTGGTGGAAAGGGACATTACAGCCATAAATAGAAACTATTCTGGTGGATCTTACAAAACAAGTAAAAGATAGCACACAAAATCCAGAAGACATGCAGGGGCCGGACCATTTAGGACATGAAGGTAACAATGGCTACGGTTACATGACTTTCAATTTGGAATTAATCATTCAGAATTAAATAATCAACATATTCTCCTACGAGGTTACATGAAAATAATAATTCCAAATGAAGATTTACATGAAACACTCACTTAATTCCTCGGGTTGGGAAGGGTTCTGATCGGTGAGAGGGAGCACGTGACGTATGACGTAAGCATAACAAACAAAGTTGGCTCCCTGCTTCTCATCTTTTCAGTCGTAACTTGTAAAAACTACATAATAAGTACCAGTTTTGCCGTTATTTTTATCGTAAATTTAAAGTACCAGCTCAAAATGAGCATACTACTTCACTTTTTACAGCAACTGAGAAGGAGAAGAAAGATAGACCACTGAACACGGGAGGTAAAACAACGCACGTCATCGGGACAGGACAAGGTAGCGAGCATGTGCAGAACAACCACATTTCACTTCAAGCAGAATAAAGGTTTACATGACAGAGGAATTAAATAGCTCGGAATTAAAATGCGAATAAACCAGCCGCTTACATCAGAATTAAGTTTAGTTACGAATAGAAATTTACATCAGGAATAAAGTGTTTACATGGTCGTTTTTCATCATTTTAAAGTGGAATTAACTTTTATTTAGAATTAAACAGGAATTAAAACTCCCATGTAAACGTAGCAAACGTATATTCACGCTGCAGAGGTGGCAGAATTAAAGACGGCTGTGCCCGGCACCACGTGTAGTCCATTGTTGTCTTTAATATATATTTTGTGTCTGTTAAGTTTTCAGTGTAAACTGCAGCGTGTTGTTGTTATCGATAATTACATTGTTGCAGCAGGTTTGTTTTGTGAAAAATTGCATCAATATGTTTGGTTTATTAATCATAATAACCAAAACTGGTTGGTGTTTTCATGGTGAAGACATTTACAAAGGGTTTGTGGTTATTTAGTTTTACACAACATTTTCTGATGCTCACAAGTTGTTTTTTGCTAAGGTAGTGCACTGGAACGCCACCTGCCTGGTAATCATGTCCCCTACTACCGACTGGTCTGGACTGATAACCTTTTGACAAGAAAAAGATCCAACAATAGCATAAAGAAATGAATACCTGCCAGGTGTCATGTTGCAGGAATCATCTTCCAGAAGGCGGGTGGTAAGAGCATGCTGAAAACATGTGCACCGAGCATCTGTGGTCATCTGTGTCCAGCATGGTGCTGAACGTATCTAAGAATACCGCTGCATGAGTTCCAAACTGAAATCAACCTCGTATAGTCTGTCATTTAGTTATATCGTCGGGTTATTGTGTGTTAAAACAAGGGTTTTAAGTTGGTTTTGCTTTCATTGCATTTTTATTTTGTGTGTTTTTTATTTGCTGTGCTTTTATGCATGCAGACTTAACCCCCCATGTTGCTACAATCACCGGACTCCATGATTGAATCAGCACACCTGCTGCAGTTTACCTGCTGGTATTGAAAAAAGGGAAAGAGTCATGGAGCAGAAGGGATCACCTCGCTTGGAAGAAGCTGCACGCACCAGGCATTGCAGACACACTGGGACACGTAGCGGCAGGGCAGGTGATCCAACAGCCGTGTTTCCCAGTGAGTCACTGGGTGTCGACATCGTTCATGTTTTATTTTTAACCGGTTTTAGCCCGTTTAATTTTTGCAGAACTTTTTAAGTTTTATTCATTTTACTGGGCTTTTTTTTTTTTTTAAACTGTTTTTATTTGCTTTAAAATAAATTATTTTAAACAAACTGGCTTGCTGTAATCCTCCTTGGCAATAGTGTGCTCCACCAGGTCATTTATTTTATTCTGATCATACCACCATTACAATTGGATGAGATTACAAGACTTAACTTTTATTCATGAATAAAATGTGAAGTTTTCTGTTATTTCTGATGGTCACAGCTGATGTCAGTTGGATCCAAGTTTAGGCTAAGTGTACAATTGTTCTTTTTTTTAATGTTAAAGGGACAGAACTTTAAACCAAATCTGCTTTGTTGAAGGTTAAATATTGTATAATTAATCTAGAATTTGGCCTCAGACAGGTGAGCAACCCATCGCTGCTCCCTGCTCTTGACCTTTTACAACTTGTTGCAAATATTTCTACTCGCTCATCCAGATTATTAATCTAAAGATGTTTTATTTTTTACGTGTGTCCAATGTGACCGCAGTTATCACAGCAGTGGATGTGTGTGCATGATTTAGGACACACTCACTTTAATATATTCAGTAAATGACCGCCCCTTCTCCCAACATGTATGAACGTCTGCTTCCGCTCAACAGTTACATTGGCTTGCATTTCTATTCAGATGAGAAAACAGTTTGTTTGGGAGGATGGTGAATGGCAACGCATCAGTGCAGGAATGCGCAGCTGATAAGAAACACGAGAACCTCAAAGTTAGTAAATTTATTGACAAGAACAAGGAGCTGATCTATCTATCTGGGATCAGGGTTTAGGATCAAAGAGGCTTTCAGCCCAAAGAAATCCAAATACTGGCACAAAATAAAACGGCTTCAACTTGGACAGAAGCTAGCAGGTGTTCCCTGAACAGCATGGCAGAACTTGCTTTACAGCCAGATTGGGCAGAGAGGAGGGAGTAGAGGAAGACAAGATAAGAAGATGATGAAAGGGAGAGATGTGACTTCTGCGGCTTAACTAACATATATTTGAGATTATATAACTGACCCAAATACATCCAGAGTATCCTGTTTCTATTTCAGGAATCTGGTTATTTTACAACATGATAGTTTTTAAAATGATTGCATCATTTTGCTATCTAAGTTTATATCTTATAATTAATTTGCTTATTAGTGGTTGACATGATGTTGGAGGGAATTGTAGTGAGTTTTTGTTGTTTTTCTTCTTAGTTTGTAGGTATTTGGCTGTGAACTAAGTATGCTATTGGACAAGACAGAACAACCCATTTATTAGAGAAGAATCCCTAAAATATAAACAGTCAACTTACTGTTAGTAGAATTAAAGGAAAAGTTGGTGAATGTGTTTACAAAATGTCATAAATCTGCTTTTCATCATATCAAACGACAAGTTTAAGGCAGCAATGTTTAACGCAGACATGTTGTGGATTTGTTCTTATAACTACAGTTCCATAAAAGTTAGGATCCTGCAAATCTTATAAATATGGATGCCTTTTTACCCATATCTAATATACTGAACTCTTTATTTCCAATTTCTGATTTGATAAATGTCCAATAAAAGATTAAGAGGAATAACACTTTAAAATTCATCAAATCCTACAGGATTGATGTATTATTGGATAAACCCATCTCACCAGTACACAGAAACTGTGCAGTGGTTGGGTGTCTGTAGACACAGTTACAGTTCATTACAGTTTACATTATCATTCTGGCTAGTGTCTACACTCCAAACACAGAAGACTCATCGCTTTTTGTGATGCTGGAGAAAAAATTCAGCGATTTGGGTGACTATCCTATCATCCTGCGTTATTTCTGAGACCTGCTTCATCACTTATGGTACAAAAAAACACAATGCATAACACAATATATTATCTTCTGCCCCCTGATGGGTACAACAATAATACAATAATAGACTACAATAATTTTAACATTTCACATGGTAATACACAATGAACATGCAAAATTAGTCATTTTATTTCTTTAATTTGTTAAAGGGCCAGATAATGACTTGGTTGGGCTTTTAGAAGTTTAAAGTGACTTTATTATGTAATAAATGTCCAAGTGTGCACATCAGCGGTTTCCTTTGTAGAAACACGGGCAGAAAGGGTAAACAAAGTAAAGTAGTTACTCTGGAAATAATGTCAACACCACACGCACATATACATGTGCTCGAATCGGACCCTGAAAAGCAGAGAGAACAACTCTGCAACCCGCTGCAAGGAATGGAGCAGGACGTATCTGGTAAATACTCGCTTTCCAGATGTAGTCTGAAATAACGTTTGCCATTTTTCACTCACCTTATATAATCATAAAATGTCCCTGTTAATCGGTGTACACATGGCAAATGTGTATGTACAATGCTATCTACATCTACATCTACATCTATTGTTTGGTGTAGCTTTTTACCAGGACGTTTTTAGACAAAAAGTGGAATTATCTCTCTTTTCATGCCAGACAGAAATACTTTGAGGAGGGATAAAAGACTGGAAAGCTACTTGCCAGATATGTCAAACAAAACAATATTAAATATTACATTTTTCTGGCTACTTTCATCCTCCCTCAGGTGCCATCTCAACAGCTTGAGATCCTCAAGTCACCCAGATCCAGGAGATGATAAAGGTTATTAATGGCCTCCTATCAAGTCAAGCGCCAGATCTTAGTGGGTTTATGGTCGAGTTGTATAAAACCTGTGAGTTTGCACCACTCCTGCTAGATACCTACAATAAATAACTGGAAATGGAGAGTTTCTTTATGAGAAGCTTACATTATTCTCATTTCACAGCAGGATAAGACATTAGATTGTTTCAACTACATCTCCATTAGTCTTTGCTCTTGAAATAATGAGAAATTGTCAGACTAGACAATGTCATCACATCCCTCCTTCACCTAACCCGGTCGGGTTCATATGCTCTGAGCTCCCAGCAGATAATATCAGGGGGCTGATTAATATTAAGTGGGTTCTTCAGGGAGTCTGTGGGGATTTGCTCTGTTTTGGAGCCCCTAGTGGATGAAGAGGGAACTGCAATTTTTGGCATTTCTCCATAGGCTTCATTTTTAACAACAGGAAGTTGCCACTTGGTTCCAGCTCACCTGACTTAATTTAATCAGTCACTGGTCACACTTTCATTGGCTGATGGATCCATTTGATGTAATCAAGGTGTGTTGGAACAGGAATACATTGAAAACCTGTTGGACAGCGGCACTCAAGGACCGACTTCAGAGACCCCTGCTCTATGCAGACGATGCTCATTTGGTTGCTTCGGACCCTGAACAGTTTCCCTCCTCCCTTTCCAAGATCATTGACAAAATGTCATTCAATTCAATTCAATTCAACTTTATTTATATAGCGTCAAATCACGGCAATGCCATCTCAAGACGCTTTACAGACAGAGGGGAAAACATAATGAAGGCCAATTCATAATAGCCTATATAAGGAAACCAACAGATTGAGTTGAGTCCAACTCAATCTCCCATCCTGAGCAAGCACACTGGCGACAGTGGGAAGGAAAAAACTCCCTTTTAACAGGAAGGAAACCTCCGGCAGAACCCGGCTCAAGGACAGACAGCCATCTGCCTCTGCTGTGTGGGGGGAAGAGGACAGAAAGACAACAGACAACAGGAACTGCTACTCCCGGCCAGGGAGACCTGCTGAGACAGGAGACATACATGTTAATGGTGCAACACTGTTATTTGGGGGGGGGGGGGGAGGTAAAAGAGAGAGATAAAGAGAAAGAAGCTCAGTGTATCAGGAAATGTCCCTCAGCAGTCTGAACCTATAGAAGCATAACTAAGGGATGCTAACCATCCCTAGCTATAGGACTTATCAAAAAGATAAGTCTTCAGCCTAGTCTTAAAGGTGGGGAGGGTGTCTGCTTCCCTAACACTAACTGGGAGCTTATTCCATAAGAGAGGGACCTGATAACCAAAGGCTCTGCCTCCTGCTCGGCTCTTTGAGACTCTAGGAACCACAAGTAAGCCTGCAGTCTGCGAACGAAGTACTCTACTTGGTATATAAGGAACTATGAGGTCTTTGATATATAGTGGTGCCTGGTTGTGGATGGCTTTATATGTAAGGAGAAGGATTTTAAATTCTATTCTAGATTCAACAGGCAGCCAATGAAGAGAGGCTAAAACTGGAGAAATATGATCTCTCATGCTGGTTCTGGTCAGGACTCTGGCTGCAGAATTCTGGATCAGCTGAAGGCTTTTCAGGGCATATTTAGGACAGCCCAGTAATAGAGAGTTACAGTAATCTAGTCTCGAAGTAACAAAAGCGTGAACCAGTTTTTCTGCATCACTCCGAGACAGAATGTCCCTAATTTTGGCTATATTACGTAAATGAAAGAAGGCTGTTTTAGTAACCTGCTTAATATGTGGACCAAAGGACAGGTCAGGGTCAAATATTACTCCAAGGTTTCTCACTGTAGCACTGGAAGCTAAAGTAATGCCATCCAGGTTCATTACAAAACTGGAGAATTTAGCTCTGAGTTTTTCAGATCCAACGAGAATTAGTTCAGTCTTACCTGAGTTTAAAAGGAGAAAATTTCTAGACATCCAAGTCTTTATGTCTATGAGACAATTTTGTAGCCTATTGGGCTGATTTGTTTCATCTGGTTTAAAGGATAAGTATATTTGAGTATCATCTGCATAACAATGAAAGTTTATTCCATGCTGTCTAATAATTTTGCCTAAAGGGAGCATATATAGCGTGAAGAGTATTGGTCCAAGTACAGAACCTTGAGGAACTCCATGACTTACTGTAGTTTGTGAGGAGGACTTGTCATTTACATGAACAAACTGAAGTCTATCAGATAAATATGATTTAAACCAGCTTAACGCTGTACCTGTAATTCCAATCACCTGTCTTCATTCATGTGAAGCAACAAAGTTAATATTGAACAAAATCAGCAGGCCTCCGAAATCCCTGTTCCTTACAGGCTCTGAGGTATGGCCAAAGAAAGGCAGCAACTACCTTGGCATGCTCTTCCTCCCACAGCTGTCAGATGTGGTTAAAATAAACTTTGAAACACTGCTGCAGAGACTGTGAGCTGGGTAGGAGCGCTAATCTTCAGTGTATTGATCTGTGTGGGGCGAAGTGAACGTATTCAAACTTATTTGTTCTTAATTATTTTGTACAATCCCAAAACTTTACCTGATCATTAGTACTCCACCGCTTGTTATCTAGATTTTAAAGGGCTCTTTGCTTGAGAACAAACCACAATCATTATTCCTTATTTATTTAGCAGTTATTCTTATTCTTGTTCTTATTCTTATGTTTTTCCTCTTTTGCTTACTTTCTTGTTACTGTCCTCTCTTTTAAATAATTCAACAATAGCTATGCATAATCACAGGGCTCCTCCCCGGCTGTTTTTGTCATATTTGCGTCCCATTGCCTGTCTGTCCAGTTTTTCACATTCTGTCTTCTGTTAATGGTCACATTACTGCCATAAAAAAGAAAAGAAAACTCTCTCAATCCATCTTCGTCTTTCCTACTTTACTTTAAACAATTCAACTTACTCTGCAACACATTTGGAGCAATAAATGGATGAACTTGGGAAAATTATAGATGGCAGTGGGGTGCCCAATTTATTTAATAACTCTTTTTATTATTATTATTATTATGCCTTTATGCTTAAACATTTAGCATTGAGGTCCCTGCCCCAGAGAAAGTTCTCCTGTGGTTTCATCTGGAAAACACTTGCTTTGCTCCACTTAAACTACAGCCAGCCCAGCTTCATGAAATCAGTCACACCCCATTACATCCCATTTTCAGTGGATCTGGATGAAAAATGGCTCGTATTTTTAAATTTGATCTGTATTTGAATTTGTCAGCTGGAATTTGGGGAATCCCAGGCCGCATATAAACAAAGCTTTTTCTTTGGTATTCCTGGCTTTGACAGGGGATTAAAGCTTTACGGGACTGTGTCATGGCAACGCTTTGTGATCCTCTGAGACTTAGGCAAGATTACGATCTTCCACAGAATAAATTTCGGAAGTACCTACAGCTAAGAAATCTGCTGAAACAGACTCTTGGTTTAGTCTTCAAGGCACCATCTGATGATGACCTTTCTTTAGTTAATCCTGAGAACTTTTGGACATGTCCACAAAGCGTCTGCTTACCATGCTGTGATACTTACAGCCTCAGATTACGATATACGATCCCTTAAGTCGATATGGGAATGTGTTATGGGGTGGCTATTCACAGAGGCAAACTGGGACAAACTACTGAGAAATGGGGAAATGCAGAGGGTTGTGTCAGGAGGGGCATCTGGAGTAAAACATGCCAAAGTACAACCTTGCAAATGGGACTTCCATGCAGGCTCAGTTGGAAGCTGATTATTTGTTGTGGCGACCCCTTCAGGGGAAAAAGCCGGAAGGAAAACAACGTCCATCTGGAGTCTAGATGGAGTTGTGTTGGCCTGACAGACACCTCAGGGCTGCATTGCCATGTTGAAGGTTGTATCTTAGTGCAGTGGCACTAAAACTGGGGATTGAGACCCCCATAGGGGTACCAAGGTCATTTCAGAGGGTCATCAGATGATAACCATCCATCCATCTCTTTTATTAACCTTTTAGTCCAGTTCAGGGTCCCAGGAAGCTGGAGTCAATCCCAGCAATCATTGGGCGAAAGGCAGGTACATCTGGACAAGTCTCCTGTCCATCACAGTAATACAAACATAAATCTGCCAAATATTTTAACACATTAACAGATAAAAAACAAAATTACATTACAACATTCCTGGCCTAAAACTCCAACAACTGGTCTCCTCACTTCCCAGATGTTTACAGACAGATGTTAGAAGAAGAGGAGATGCTAACGATGCTAAACATCATCCTGGAACTACTTTTTACAGACGTGTTGCTGCATCAGACTCAAACTGAGCTCATATTTTCAATGAAATGTTTCAGCATTTGATATGTTCTTTATCTCCTGTTGGGAATAAAATATGGGTTAAAGACATTTAGAAAAATTTCTATTTTCTATCTATATACATTCTATACATCATACAACCTTTTTTTTAGAATTGGTTTTGGATTTTGTTTTGTCGACTTTTTCAATAAAAAAAAATGAAAAAGAGCCTAAAGCAGGAATCTAGTCCTTTATTGGCCCGTTACTCTCCATAAAAGCAGATTTGGCTGCTTCAAAACATCCCATTGCTTCATGATTTTGAAATATTACCACAAGAATTTAACAGTTACAACAAAAAAGTTAAAATTCAAAGTAAAAATGCATCACCTTTTTAAAATGATTACTACTTTCAGCTGTAACTCTGTCGAAGCATCTTTAAACTATATTTCACCAGTGACTATAATGCCGAGTTACTGGACCCAGGAGCTTTTTCACTGTGTTAATATTTATGGAAGTCACGTAAATATATAATTCAAACCCAGACTTGACTTTACACCCTCCTTTTGCAGTCCAAGTCAAGGCCTAAGATTTGTCACTTCCTGACTTACTATTCACAGGATGAGCGAAGTCAGTCTTTTGGTTGTAGGGATTCACTTGTATCACACTGAGGATCAAACACACAAATGTCCACATTTTTTTTATTGATTGCAAACTGGAAGGAGATATCATGCGCTGCCACCTGTGCTCCTTGGGCTCTGAGATCTCCTTTAGTGAGTTGTAAATACATCTTGTTGACGTCATGTCATGCAGCAGCTTCAGTTTTAGGGATAAAGCGCCACCTTCTGGTGGTTGTTTGTTTGGTATTCCCTCTGACTCCCAACTCAAAGAGGAACCAATAAAATTAAGAATCGTCCCACTAATTTTACTTTGATTGTACTTTAGATTCTTATCTATAGATGTAAAACACACAGATAACAGCTTGTCTTAAACTTAATTTCTTTTTCCATTTATATTTTCTATTTTGTAGCTTAAAGATGGTGTCTTGTTTTGACTGACTTAAATCACCAAGCCTGGTGTCAGGGTCTAACATTTGCCTGAGGGGTTGGATGAGGGTGTTTTATATGTTTTGCCTATATGAGTGTGTGTGAAAACATGAGTGGATATGTTTGTCTTTGGCTGTGTTTTTGTCTGTGAAGGCTTGTTTTTGACCTTGTTTTAATTTATATTTTTATTCTGTTGATCACTTTGTCCTGCTTTTGTATAAAAGTGCTTTAGAAATAAATTTTTATTGATTGATTTGATTGATTAGCCTAAATGTTACCTTTACTAAATGTACTATAGTTTTTGTTCTTCTGGGGTGACTTTTACTATTTATCTAAGGACTGCAGATGAAAAATAGCCTTCTGGCTAACTCTGGCATATTGACAGAAATGTTTATTAATGTCCCTGTTTGAAATAAATAAATAAATAAAAATTGTTTGGTTATCTTAAATCCATCCACACCAATAGCATATATTTTTATTCACGGGGAGCTAGATGATGGGTAAGACTTTATCATGGGTTCATATATGCAAAGAAAGGAAATGTCATGTTCCTCTCTCTAACACATACTCATATCCTCTGCTGTGTTAACAGGGATGAGTCACATTAGAGAAACGTGATTATAAAACATTGTTAAATTAAAAATCTGGATTTCCTTGAAAGGTGAAATGGTCATTTTTGTGGTGCAGTGTGCTGTGGTGTTTGGTGGTGGTTGGCTGGATCCATGTTGGGAGCTGTTAGGGAAACTGATACTGGGGCTGAAATCTGTTTTGGTCTCATCTCTGTCCTTCCTCTTTACAAAAATATGAGAAATATCTCCCATTTCTCTTTCTTATGTCTTCCAATAAAAACTAAAATTGATTAGAGATTTTATTTTTACAAATTTTCACGTTGTAGCTACTTTAAAACCAACTAGCAACCATTTTAGTATCTTGTTTAAATGAACCTTTAGCTTAGTCAGCGCTAAGGAACATTGCTACTGAGGTACTTTTTATTTTCAGCTGTGAAAATCTTAATAAACTGAGTTATATACAGGAGACGCTGTCCTGTTATCCTTAAATACCCTCCCTGAAAACTGAATATGACGGTTTACTCTCATTACTTTCAAGCTAATTACATTAGCACTGCTATGTAGCTTCATGCTAACATCAGGTTAACATGAGTAGTTGTACAGGGACAAAATCTCTTCCAGAAATGTGCTGGCAAATACTTTTAACAGATAACTAAACTAGTTTAAAATCATAGTTTATTAACTTCAGACTAGTGTAGTTGGTGATCCACACAGGTTTGCTGCCCTCCTCCAGTAACCTGTCAACGACTTCAAGTCGTACCCGGGGTCTTCAATCCATCTTCTTCCTCTGATTAACCTTCAGAGCTCTCATGTAGGAGTGACAGGGATCTGTTGAGAAAAAAATATTTTAAAAAATATGTGAAGTATGCAACCCCTCTACTGGTTTTCTGTCATGACAGACACATATTTACTGGACTTTCTTCAGTAGCAGGTTGATGTGGTTTTTCATGTTCTCCAGAGTCTTCCTCAGCCTCTCAATGTCTCTCTGTTTTTGCAAGAGTTCCCTCTGGAGGCGATGGTTAGTTTCTTCCAAAGTTTCACAAAACGCCTGCACTCCAGACAGCAATCGATGGGTGTATGAGCCACAAATTAACCACAGGTTTACATGTTTACTAAACTTCCATGAAGAAAGTGAACTCACCCTACTTTCCTCCAAGCTGTCAAATGGACATGAAAGGTCAGCCAAAGACATAAAGCGCCTCACAGTTTCACTGAGGGACAAAAACATGTGTTTACAAGCAGAACTTTGTTCACGGCAGTCTCCAGAGAAATGCTGAGCAGAAGTCCCAACAAGCACCTGGTGACGACATCTTTGTGTGTCATTAAGTCCTGCAGAAAAGTCTGCAGTCCGACCCGTCTCTTTTCCAGAAACTCATCATCGTAGTTGTTCTTGAAGCAGCGCTTAGGAGGCAGGGTTGGACGAAAGCTGGGAAACAGCTCTTTTAGCTGCGGCAAAGCAACAAGAAAAAGGGCGATGAAACAAAACGGTGTCAGTACGGCAACGGTATCTCATCAGTGAGAGTCTGAAGGATTGGTGGGTCGTGACCCCGCAACTAAAAGAGCGATATCAGCGCTCACAGATGATCTAAATGAAGACTAAATGTGTGCTAATGTCGGCTTTTGCAGAGATGGTTCATTCAGTAAATATCATAGAAACATTTAATTCATGTCTTGGTTCTGCACCATGATGGTTTTCACTGATTCCACATCTATAATTTAGCCTTGTTCACCATCAGGCTGCTGCCTCCTCATCATGTCATTTCATCAGCTGAAACGTTGTAGCTATGGTGTAGGAGAAAGTCCTTGCCTTGTCTCTGAGCCTGCAGAAGTCTGAGTATCTCCTGAAGATCATCCAGCTGTCTCCATGACACCCTTTCACCAGGATCTTATAAACCTAAGATACAGATGTGATGTAACACAGCTACAACTCAGTTGTTTATTTTTATGAGCCTTTTCTTCCTGAAGATAACATGGAGATAGGTTGGCTAAGCTACATGTGAACAAATCACAAGTTGTCCTTTTAACAGACCGGACCGAAGTGGACATAAAAAGTCGTGTTTGCAGAGTTTTGGGGGCTCTCCCAGCGTTTGTGCCTCCTCTAAAAAACTGGGAAATTCTTTCGCTGCTTTTGCAAAACCTGAAGTCATTGCTGACACGCTGGATGGAAGCAGATTCTCTGGAAAGGTTTTCATTTAGGAAAAAATAGGTAATCCTATTCTTATGGGATTAAACTCATCTATAAGAATGCCTTTACTTCATTTATCACGACTACACAGGGCATGTCCTGCTGACAGGCGGGCTACATTTCAAGTATCCCTACCGTGAACTTTGCCCTCTCCTCCAGGATCTCGTAACCCAACAGAATTGGAGCCGTGGATTTCTTTGTCTTGCAGTTCTCCTCACTCTGCGACAGCTTGGATGACCAGGTCCCATCGCAGACGGTCCATCCCACTGGAGCACTGTCCAGTCCACCTCCTCTCCACAGACAGCTACATGCGGTCTCCCAGTTTGTGGATGGTGGGCTGGTATATACAGGAGACGCTCTCTTGGAAGTGTTCCTCACCACTCTGTAGCAGCCCAATGGAACAAATGGAGCAGCCATCTATGTGAAAAAGTGTTAACAAGAACATAAAGTTCATTCAAATGCACAGAAATTAGTCTACTTACAGCAAATCCCAGTTGGGAGACTGGACGCCACAGTTTCCGTGATCTGAGCTGCTTTTTCCTGCTTGAACTTTGCAGGGTTCATCTCGTTCATGATCTTGCTGGCTCATCAGAAACACCAAGTAAAGCAGCGTGACGTCCACGTAAGCGCTCGTCATAATGTGGTGAGGGCATTACAACGGCTTCAGATTACAGAGGGAGGATGAAAACATGGTAGCGCTGCAGCCTGTCACGAGGAGCTTCCTGTTTTATGGAAACAGGAAGTTATAAAGCACTAATAAAATGTCAGCGTGTCACACTGTAATTACCTGCAATCACTTTGTAATTGTACACAGGAAATTCATTGTGTCACTTTACCAGGACATAAATACACAAAACAAAGAAAGTGTGAACAGAAATGACATTATTTCATGATACCAGGAATCTAATGTTTCTTGGTTATCCCACACAGGTTGATGTTACTTTTTCCATTCAGCTCTGCATAAAAAAAAAAAGTGCATTTAAAGCCCTGTACCATGTATTGGAAGAACAATGTTTTCTTTGTAATGTTTGATCCTGTATTAATAAACTATTAAAAAGCAAAAGAAAAGGAGAAAATCTGCCAAAGTTCAAAAGTGCTTTTTAAAGTTACTCAATCAGATTCACCAGACAATGGTTTTTTTGCTTAAGAGGAAAGTTTTTCAAGTTTTTTCTTTATATAAAGGACTTTTTGTGTTTGTCATGACATTTTATCTCTGAAATATCTTGCACAATATTCTTTGAAACTTTTTTTTTTTATTATTGGAAGGAGCTCAACATTGTTATTTAAGGGACCACAAACACCCAAGAATCCCTGCATTTCAAACTGATACAGCTTGATAATTCAGTTATTGGTTTTTACTGATTGGCCAAACAACTATTTCCTTGATATGCCACTGATACCAGAACAGTGCTAACGTGTTAAATGAAAGAAACCTCATAAATATAAACCTTTTGTTGAACTAAAAAATGTTTGTTTCGAAGCTTTTTGTGATTCAAAAGCTCTTGTCTATGATGAGCTTTGGAAAAGGAAAAACTTAATAGCAAACAGACAACAGTGGATTTTAATTTTTTATATATTTCAAAATGCCTTTCATTAATACCACCAACTTCACATTAACTTGTGAGTTATAAATATTCATGTCATTACATGGGAGTGCTTAATTTAGGTGCTTAATTTGAATAAATTTCCTGACATATTCCAAATATCTGCACCAGTATGAGTCATTATTGCACTGTATGTAAAGTTATGTCAAGGACAACAAAGCATACACTTTAAACCTGATTTCTGAGTGAAAGTAAACAGGTCAGATGTGACCAGTTGCATTTTGTATTTCTACATATTCCTATTTTACAGGGAAAGTCCCAAATTTGGGGAATTCCCATCTGTAAAAACCCCGTTATTAAGCTGCATTTAAGTGCAACTCAAAAAAGTATATTCAAGCGCTACAATATGTATAAATTATCAAATCAAACAAGAGTTAGATTCGTT
Source organism: Telmatherina bonti (assembly GCF_933228915.1). Lineage (NCBI taxonomy): Eukaryota > Metazoa > Chordata > Actinopteri > Atheriniformes > Telmatherinidae > Telmatherina > Telmatherina bonti. Next base: position 33,555,910 of record NC_136625.1, read on the forward strand.
TTGTTGTGGCATAGGAATAAGTAATAAAAATTAACATAGATGTGCTTTAAATAGTTTAAAGGTGCTACGCAGTGACAAATGTCAATCTCTGAAAACCGACTAACTTGAACGCATCTCACAAACCTGGAAGTGTCGTCATTGGCAACAACAAACCACCTGCCTTAAATAGCAGCGCAGCAGCAGCAGCAGATCGCTGTTATTGTCCCGTGTCAGCTGATCGCCGCTGGGTAACACACCACCAGTCAACTGAAAAGTGAAAGCAAACATCTTCTGGGAGCGATTCTGCTCGACAAAAGCGGGAGTAAATGAGCATCGGCGACGCTACTTCGCAAAATTGACGTTAGCTTAGCTTGCTAGGAGTCCTAATGGCATGTGAGTAAATGGGAGTTCCTCAGTCCGTTCACAGAAAGAGACGGTTCTAGTAAATCCTCTGCTACTTCCCCTAAGTAGACTAAGACTCCGCCATGGAGCCGCACGCTGCCGTGGGCTACGTGAACATAGGCAGCCTGACCAGCACCTTGCCGGTGATCCCCTACCAGAAGCTGACGGACCTGTACTACCTGAGCAGAGGCGGCTTTGGCACCGTGTTCAAGGCGCAGCACTCCGACTGGAGGACCACCGTGGCCATCAAGTGTCTGAAGCTGGACTCGGTTGGAGAAAGGTACCTGCTCCGATGTGACACTAAAGCCAGGGGCGGACTTACCTTTAGGCAATACTAGGCGGTTGCCCAGGGCCCCCCCCCCCCCCCCAGTTCTTTAGGGCCCCATAAAACTGGTCATACACTTATGGTTATTTATTACTTAGTTACTTATTACGAACAAAAATTATGTTTTTGATTAAAATGCATTTGCTAAACTGTCAGCAGAGTGATTACTATGTTATGCGTGTCTCGGGGCCCCCCTTCTTGTATATAGAACCGCACACCAATACCTAATGTGATCGGTGTGTGTGATGCGGTCAGTGTAACTGACTGACTCGTCACAATAAATGATCAGTTTGTACCATCAAGTGAAGCAACCCTTCCCTGTTATTATACACTGTCCTCTCAGTCAGGAGGAGTAGAAAGTGCAATACTTACCATGGGGCCCCAGGCCTGCCTTTGCCTGGGGCCCCAAATCTCTTAAATCTGCCACTGACTAAAGGCCTTGTTTATTAATCATGGGGAGATGTTTAACCTTTATATTACATTAAGGGTCAATCTGACCCATTTCAGTTTTTGTGATGAACAAACTACTGGTTATCCTTTATTTTTCTTCATGAAAATTTGTGACTTTTCCTCTTCTGGGTTCATGAACTTTTGAGTGTAATTTAGAGACTTTGATGAGAAATCGAACATCTGTGCAGTGTTTGTAGACAAAGATGATGTTGGGGGTCATTTTGACCCATTTACTTTAGTGTGGTTTAGTCGCTACTTAGAGTAAAAGAAAAAATGATCTTTAATGTACTTATTTTTGATTGCTTATTTATGTTTTTAATGCTTTGGAATACACATTCATACACAGACACTCAGGTGTGTCTTGGGGATAAACTTTCTCACCCTTGTACTGTAAGTCTGTGGAATAAAGATCTTTCCAGCAACAATGTCTCTGGAGACATTTGACATAAAACCTCGAGTCATCTGATTAGACAACTGCGACACCAGAGCGAATTGACATGAAAGAGAAAAGCTATGTGCGATCAGATGTTCGGGATAAATGGGTTGAAATCTACCTTGTTGTACAATCTTGGCTTGCATGTTATTGTTGATGAGAGTATTATTTCATTCAGGCGGTGCTGTCCTTTCTGACAAGCCTGCCAAGTATGGGTTAAAAAATATGGATAGCCTGTGATTCAAAATCTAGTTATGCATAAAATATGTAAGTGTACACTGGAAAGCCACCTGGAGGTGCAAAATATCACATGTGACAACTTCTTTACATCCTACTGCCTTGGAGATGAACTTCTAAAGAGAAAGCTATATGTTTGTAACAGTCAGAAAAAATATAAGCCAGAACTTGCAAGAATTACATCTGCAGAAAACACACAGTTACTGTCTGTCCATCATCTGGAGGACATTGAAAATGTTCAAACTGAGAAAATCAGAGAAAATGGGGCAAGTTAAAAATGTTTGTGAAGATGGAAAACAAAAATAGTTCTTAAATATGGTGTTGTAGTTAAAAGATTGTATTGAATGTCTCTTTTCTAAACATTTACATCATCTGAAAAAAGTTGTTATTGGTTGAACTAGATTGTTTTAAATGTTGTAAGTAGATTTACTCAGTGTGGGTCAAAATGACCCGCAACATAATCAATGTGACTTTTTTTTTTCAACATAATACAAGGGTTAAGATAAAAAAAAATGCACTTACATACAGTTGTGCTCATGTTTATTTATCCCCTTTCATTAAAGAAGGAAAAAAACAGCTGCCTGTAAAATAAGCTGAAATTGACGAAAGTAATAATAAATAAAAATGTTATGAAAATCATTACATTATTTTCTAATGCTGGTTCAATAGAAATATTTAAAAAAACAAAACAAAACAAATAAGATAATTTATTACATATTCCATCAGTCATAAACTAATATTTAGTTGAACAATCCTTTAATGTTTCTGCTCCAGTCAGGTGTTTTCTGTTCCTCTCAGTCAGACTTCTGCACCTGTTGACAGGTATTTTGTCCCACTGTTCAACAGAAAAGTGCTCTGATTGGTCCAAGACCAATTTGTTTGTTTATTTTCTTTCTTCAACTCACTTAAATGAAAAAACAGTGTCTTATATTACTAAATTATATTTTTGTAAATTTTTAGTTATTGTTCCTTTTTTAAGTCTCCAGTTATTTGAGTGACTGTTGTAAATTCAGCCTTTTCTTTAATGAAAGGGGATGAATACATATGAGCATAACTGTAGTAATATAACGTGACATCGCATGAAAAATTAGGGAATATAAGATAAACAATGATATCATCCTAAATCTGTCAGACTGATAATTAGTAGTGTTAAGACTCCTGTGGTTGTTTTTTTATTAGTTGTGTAGCAGCTGTAGATCACATCGACAGTTTAGCGAGAGCCAAACCGCATGATTCATGCATGATGAATGCACTTCCTTATAAAGGTCATGTGACCTTGCCAGGCCCTCCAGCAGATATTATGTCATATCAGACACCAAATTCATAGCCAGTTGTTCTGGATTTCCTCATCCTGGATATTTAAATAACCCAAACTGAATTTATTGTTATGCTTTTTAATATTGTTTTTAATGTTGGAAAGAAATCCTAAATCTGCTTTAATGATTCAGAGCTAATAAATGGAATTTAATGTATATTACTACATTTTTCATGCTGTGAAAATTTTACGGTGTCATTGATAAGGGGGTTTTGGACTAGATAAGTGCCCAGCTTCTTCCAAAACCCTTTTTCCAACTTAAGAAGCTTGTTTTGTTTGTTGTTTGTCGTAACCAATATTTGTTCTTTTAAAAGTCCTTTTCTTTTTTAGTTCAAAATAAACTAAATAAATAAATAAAATTAAATGAAGAGCTGTGCCTAAAAATGTCATCATTGTTTTGCCTTTTTCTTAGGACAAAGGTTAACGGTCTTATCTCCCTTATTGCCTGCTGTGTTTCAGAGAGAGAAACTCCCTGCTGAGGGAGGCAGAGGTGCTTCACAAAGCCAGGTTCAACTACATCATCCAGATATTTGGCATCTGCAATGAGCCTGAGTTCTTCTGCATCGTCACAGAGTTTATGAGCAACGGCTCTCTGGACCTGTTACTCCATGAGGTAGCCACATATACATTTATAACCTTATGCCACGACTAAAAAATAAGTATTCATATGAAAGTGTAAAGTTGTTGTAACGGTTTCAGCGTTGTTGGGGTTTATCATGGGTTTTCTGTCAGTGAGACTGAAAATAAAAGTGAAACAGAGAAGCATCCAGTCTCTGGTGAAACTCTGAATCAAGCTGGAGAGCAGAAGTGAGGGGAAATTCCCACTTTAAAATCTCCATCTCAGTACAGAATCATTCCTTCCTTTATTTCAACGTGTTCATCTGGTCTGTGATCTGTGTTTACAGAAAGACACGTACCCCGTTCTTGCCTGGCCTTTGCGCCTGAGGATCCTGTATGAGATCGCCCTGGGGGTGAACTTCCTGCACAACATGACCCCCCCTCTCTTGCATCATGACCTGAAGACACAGAATATTCTGCTGGATGGTGAATTTCATGTTAAGGTACCTTTCAGAACGGCCTGAGGGAAAGAGGAGCAATTACACAAGACTCTCATTGTGTCTGCTCTGATGCTTTCTCGTCATGTAACGTTACGTGTTCACAGATCAACCTGTTTATTACCAAACCTGTCAATCTTACTTTTGTTTCACTGTCAACTGGAGGAGTTGACATATTAGGTTTGACTGGTTTTGTCCAGATCTTTGTCTAAAAATGACAAATGATCGATTTAGAAAAATAATCCCCTTTTTTATGCACCCAAAGCATTAAAAATAGAAGTTTTATTCTGATTGAATTAAATCTGATCCAGTCCACTTCGGTCCAGATTATTATATTTAGATTAATATAAAGTCAGCTCTTTAAAAAACAGTGTAACCCAGCGAAGCTAACCACTCGATTCTGAGAGCAGATCCAGCTGTAAACTCGTCGTTTCTCCCTCCAGATTGCAGACTTTGGCCTCTCAAAGTGGCGGCAGCTCTCTGTCAGTAAAGGCTCCGGATCCAAGCCCACAGAGATGGAGGGCACAGTGATCTACATGCCCCCTGAGGAGTACGAACCCTCCAAAAGCCGTCGAGCTGATGTGAAACATGACATGTACAGGTGAGCCATGAAAACCGTCACATTGTTCAGTGGGAATCAGTCAGTGTGTCCACATTCCATTCACATAAACTGGGTGTAAATGTGTTGGATGTGCATGAATCTCTGTCCGTTTTAGAGGAAAACTATGCCGGGGCGAGGTCCGGACGACTTGCTTCACTTTTTTTAAAACTCTGATAGTTTCAGTCAGCGTTGCAGAGAAAGGAGCTTTTCCTGTCTGGCAAGGTGAGAAAAAGTACAGACGCAGGGCAGGATTGTTGGCATGCCAACGCAGAGAGCTGCAGAGCCGTGGCAAAAGTCCACTCATCACTCTGCAGCTGTCAGTCAGCACTGTGGCACGTTCAGCAGAGTCCCTGGAAGAGAACGGGGGAGACTATTTTAGGAAAGAAAGAAAAGCGAAATTCCCTTTCTCGGCCTTGTGTCATCGTACTTCTCTAAAAAGCTTCTGTAGTTATAATGTGGTAAACTCCCCGTGCTCTGGGGGGGTGGGGGGTGCCATCTGAAAGCGGTGATGCAAGTCTTAACATTCCTGACTTATTTATATTTGCTTTGCAGCTACGCCATCATTATGTGGGAAGTGCTGTCCAGGCAAATACCGTTCGAAGGTCAGTCTGTGTTTATTTAATCACCTGTTTGCTTCTCGTTTCCTGTCTGTAACCGTCTCATGCAGTTTGTTTGTGTGTGTGATGGCCAGAGGTGACCAACCCTATGCAGATAATGTTCAGCGTGCTGCGCGGGAAGCGTCCAGACACCAGCCTGGACACCTTGTCCTCGGAGATTCCCAGCAGAGACACTCTCATCAGCTTGATGACCTCAGGCTGGACTGCTAACCCAGACGATCGGCCTTCGTTCCTCAGTAAGGACAGAAAAACAACTGAAAAACAGCTTTTTTCATGCCTCCATGGCATGACTTTTTATTTTTTGGTAATATTTCACCCTGTTTGTTGGGATCTTGGCGCCCCTGAAAGTATGTCAGTATGTCATGACTACATCTGACCCCCTTTACGCCTTGACCGAGATTTGAGTTTGATCCAGGTTTGGTTCTGAGCTACAAGGGTCCTGAAACTCCAATCTTTAGTTATAAAAAGTGGTTTTCAAACAAGACCAACTAATACAGTTGTGTTCATATGTATTCATCCCCTTTCATTAAAGAAAAGGCTGAAAATTTACAACAGTCACTCAAATAACTGGAGACTTAAAAAAGGAACAAGAACTAAAAATTTGCAAAAATATAATTTAGTAATATAAGACACTGTTTTTTCATTTAACTGAGTTGAAGAAAGAAAACAAACAAACAAATTGGTCTTGGACAAATCAGAGCACGTTTCTGTCGAACAGTGGGACAAAATACCTGTCAACAGGTGCAGAAGTCTGACTGAGAGGAACAGAAAACACCTGACTGGAGCGGAAACATTAAAGGATTGTTCAACTATATATTAGTTTATTCATTCATTCATTCATTTTCCGAACCGCTTAGTCCATTCCGGGTCGCGGGGAAGCTGGAGCCTATCCCAGCTGGCTTTGGGCGACAGGCAGGGTACACCCTGGACAGCTTGCCAGTCCATCGCAGGGCCACACAGTGACGAACAACCACTCACACTCATTCCTATGGGCAATTTTAGAGTAACCAATTAACCTAACAGGCATGTCTTTGGATGGTGGGAGGAAGCCGGAGTACCCGGAGAGAACCCACGCATACATGGGGAGAACATGCAAACTCCACACAGAAAGGCCAATGACTGAACCTCTCCCCAGAGAAGGATCGACCCAGTGACCTTCTTGCTGTGAGGCCACAGTGCTAACCACTGCGCCACCATGCACCCCTATATTAGTTTATGACTGATGTAATATGTAATAAATTATCTTATTTGTTTGCTTTAAAAAAAAAAAAATTCTATTGAACCAGAATTAGAAAATAATGTCATGATTTTCATAAAATATTTATTTACGGTATTATTACGTCAATTTCATCTTATTTTACAGGCAGCTGTTTTTTTCCTTCTTTAATGAAAGATTATGAATAAATATGAACACAACTGTATTTATAATGAAAAAACAAGTTTCTTCCAGTTCATGGAACATAAGATGACGTCAGTCGCCTTGTCATGTAGAGACTCGCGTGCACATGCACAGCTCGTATGTTCGCTGCCTACAGCACATTGTTAAGCATGTGTTCTTATGTGCTGTATCAATAAAGTGGACTGGATTTCACTGTTGAAGAAAACAGGAAGCATGATTTTAGCATGTGTCCTGTGGTCTTCCTCACTGACATGTACACACACAGCGTGCACGTCGTGCTGGCTGACACTTGTTTCGGATCTGTACCTCAAACCTGATCCACTCACCATCTGCGTTTCATTACAGTTTTTTGCACAATACGGGTGATATTTATAAAGTGTGGACAAACTAAAGCTGCAATTTGCAGGTTTTTCCGTTAAATGATGTTTAGTGCCGGAGGGTTTTTGTCTGTAGGACGAGATTTTCTGAGAATTGTGGCTTTTGCCAGGTTGTCAAGCAGCCATGTAACGTTGTTTCAACGCTTTCCATTTGCTGCAGAGAAGCCCTTCTTCCTCTTTTCTCTTTATAAATCCATGTGAAACTCTGCATTTATCTGTTGTTTGCTATTAAGGATGAAGGTTAAAATTTTTCCCTTGAATAATTTGTAAAAGGATTTTCTGTCTCCTCTTCCGTTCATCCGTACCACGCAGTCTTTACCTGAAGTTACCTGCTCATAGGACCCCTGCATCACGTCCATGGCTGCTTACATATGAAAAGTCTTTCTACTGCACTGTTGTGAGATACTACTATATCACCTATAACCTATAACACCTAAAAAAAAAAAAAAAAAAAACTCATGGGATTAAAAAAAAAAGTTGACTCAGCAGTTAAGAAAATGAATGAATAAATTAATGTAATAATGATAATAAAATAATGTATTTCTAATGCATTTGAACTCAAAGTTCTGCAGGTGTTTCCATCAGCAGTTCTTTATTGCAATACTTCAGCTTAGTGCAGTTCTAGGGCTGATGGGAACGCAGTTACTGCCTCCACAGTCACCCAGGGAATAACTCAGAAGCAGGAATCCTCAATTCTGCACAAGTCTGCAGATTACCTATTAGAGTCAGGTGTGCTGCAGGAGGGAAACTTCTACAACTTGCATTGCACCAGCTGTCAAGGAACAGGACGGAGGATCCCTGTTTTACTGTATATTCCTACTTTTTTACTGCAGGCTCGCATTAGCAGCCTGCTCTGTTCACACACTTGCTTGTATTACCAGCGGGTTCCACTAGGGGGCGCTTTAGGGAACTCAGACCAGATAGAGTTGCTGAATTTCTTGTTATTGTTTTAAAAAGCAAACTGATAAACATAGTGACAATAGAGGACGTTAGTGTTTGAATGCATTTGCACAACAAAAAAACAGCAGCAGTATCGGAGGCTCCTAAAGGCCCCTAAACAAAATACGGCAGTGATGCGTGAGGTGGTTTCATTGTCCAACCCCCAGTTTCTACATATATAAAATAATCTATCCTGCCTCGCACAATTAAACCAATATTCACCAGACAAGTTTATTTTTATCGCACATTTCATGTACAAGATAATTCATTCATTCATTCATTCAGTAACCGAACCGCTTAGTCCAATGAAGGGTCACAGTTGGAGCCTATCCTAGCAGTCTTTGGGTAATAGACGGGGTACACCCTGGACAGATCACCAGTCCATCACAGGGCTGTACAAGACAACGAAAAGTTATTTACATCAAAACATTAAAAGCATCACAGGGGGGTTCAACACAAACGATGAAAGGTCGCAGGTTACGTTACATGTCGATCCTAATCTGGTCAGATCAGTCCATACGCTGCCCCCTACTGGTGAGTCACAAAGCTCGGTAGCATTTGGCCATAATGACTTAAAATGTGCCCAAACAACGCTTCAAACACAAGATACACCCTCAACCCGCTTTTACGGGGCACACACATGTCTGGTGATATCATGACCGTGCATAGTTAAAGCGATCAGGTCCAGATAGACGCCGTACAGCAAAATCACCGATGACTCAACTGAACCAATGTGACCTTTTCCACATTTGGGAACAACATATTTTTCACGTTGAGTAACAGGAACATGAAGCAAGGTTTCATCCTGACTAAGCACTGACGAATTAAACGCTTCCTTCTATATTATTAACTTATTTGTTCACTAAAACATGGCGTCATTTAAGGACTAATAGGACAGATGTTCTGGTTAAACTTTCCATCTGGTTTTATCCTGATTATTTACAGAAGGTATGAACTGGGAGGACTTGTGGCTCACTGGTCACTAACCATCATGATGAATCCACATGACACCACAGAGAGAATGTGAGCCAGACAAAACCAGACTTTTCTCACATGTGTTGTCTTTTCAGAGTGTTTAATTGAGCTGGAGCCCATGGTGAGGAGGTTTGTTGAAATCGACTTCCTGGAGGCGGTGCTGAAGATCAAGAAGGCAAAGGTCAGTGAGGAATGAAGAAGAAGCGTGATCATTTACACTGCTGCTACGTGGAAATCTCTTAGTTCAGGAGCGGATTTAAAAACCCGATACATCCTAACGTCCACACAGAATGAAAATTTAAGATTAAACTGTATAATGTAATCTGGGATAGTCTGCCGTGACGAACAGAGGCTAATGTCTTATAATTTCCCCTCAGCACATCCTTCCTGTTTCAGTTTTGCTGCGTGTTCACATTAGTGATGTAATTACTTCTGGCTGTAAAAAGAGTTTTTAAGATCGCCGTGGTGACCAATGGAGAAGTGAAAGAAAAAAGATGGAGTTGTAGTAAAACAAAACCACACAAAAGGTTCTCAGCATATGCTCCCACATATTGAAACAAAACTTCAGTAGATCTGGAAAGTATTAGGCTTTATGTGATGATTGATAATATTTGGTGAAACCTACTGGTGTGTGGGCGTCACCGTTTTACTTAATTAATTAATAATTAATTAATTACACTTTATTCCTACCTGAGGGGAAATTTAAAGTTTAAGAAAGCTCATCCAACATTTGACAGACAGACAGTGAACATTTATGACAGATAAACAGGTCCAAACTGAACTCAGGCCCCGCAGCCAGATTTACCGGCCCCGTCTTACAAGAGTTAAGCTTTAAAACTGAACGATTAAAAACTGCCACAAATGCAGAATTTTGACAATAAAGGTTATAAGTGTTACATTCAGGGTGCGTTCACATCAGGATAGTCCGCTAGACTCGGCTCAGTTGTAAGCGGTGTATCCATGCAGACCGTGATCATGTTCACGCTGCACTTTGGCCAAACAGGCCAAACTATTAGAATAATATATCCCCATTCTCTCCAGAGGTGGCGCTGCAGTAGTATTTTGCAAAAGAGAGGACAAGAAGAAAACTGTTTCAAGTTAAACATTGAGACAAAAATATTGGTGTTTTGGGTTTTTATTGTGTCTTATGCAAGTATTCTGCAGAAATACTCTGCAACAATGGACGCAGTATGAACACCAGACGATGCAGAGGACCCTTAACACCATCGCTATGTATTTACCCACAATGCAATGCTACACCAAATCCTGGAGGTGATTTTTTTTTTTTTTTTTTTTTTTTTTTTTTTTGTCCGCTTCTTGTATTTGGTCTGCTTGACAGGCCTAGACCTGCGTTTGTAGTCCGCTCCTTTGGTCCGGATCAGAATCCGTTTGGCACATTCACAGCTCCTCAAACGAAGCGGAGCAAACGGACTCTGATTCAGATAAAAAAAGGCTGATGTAAATATGTCCTTAATGAGCAAATTCATCCATTAGTGTGAATGTGCAGACAAAATCCCAAAGTTTTTTTTTATTTTTACGACAAAAGCAAGTCTCAAACATGGGAAGACCCCCAGAAGCCGGCCCACTGAAGCTTCTCACATTGTGTGGAGTCACATTGGTCGTGACTGCTGTAAGTCTGTTTATGCTCCCTTACATACAGAAATGGATGTGTGTTTGAAACCGTCATACGCCACCAACCTCGTACTTCCACATGTCTTTCAGCTAATGGGCAGTGCTGTTCAGAGTTCACGTCTGCATCTGTGTTTTGAGACCAGTTGGTAGCAGTGACGCACGGCTATAAAGTTGTTTAATTCGTCAAAAAACAGAAGTAGTAAAATAATAAAACCATAAAGCTCTGTGCTGTTCTCTACTTCTTCTGCATCTTTGGCTGCTTTTTCTTTGGCAATTCTTCTTCTTCTTCCTTCTCTGGTTTGTTCCTTTCAATGGTTTTGTGTCAGCTAAAAACGGACCAAACTACGAGCATAACCAACCCAAGAGATGGATGAAACTGTCCATCTGTCAACGTATTGTCTTCTGCATTGAGCATAAATGGGCCCAGAGACTGCAGTTGATTGGTCGAGTAAGACTCTCTGGAATCTGGTTTCCTACTTTAGACAACCTCACACAGTCCAGAGTCTCTGAGTCTTTACAGTCAGAAGACGGGATTTCCTGTTGAAAAAGAACGTTTTTGTGGACCGTATCACAACATGCATCTTCTATACCAGGTGTTGTGTTTTTATTGATGCTAAAAATATGATAATCACTCACAAGCCAGATGTTAGTGGGCGTTACTGTTTTTTTTTTTTTTTTTCCAGTTTAACGCATAAGAGCCCAGCGTGACATTTATGATACATACAGTTTCTGAGATGTTTGGCATTACATGATGGTAAAACTCAAAACCCTGTTGAACATACTTGCCTCCTGCCCCTTAATGGACACAAAAACCAGAAGATTACGCTATAATGGTTTGAACATATCGCATGGTAAGAAATGGTAATTGCCCCTAAAAACCATTTTTGACATTTTGTTAAAGGAAGAAATAAAGATCTCCTTTTAAAAAAATAAATAAATAAATAATTTTAAAAAAAAGGATTTTTCAGTTTTTCGTTGATTGGGTCTTAAAGGGTTAAAACAGTCCTTCCTGGTCATGAGAATAGCTCTTTGGTTTCCTCTGGGGGAGTTGAACAGAGCTGGAGTATACAGGGGGTGGGGGATCGCCTTCTGCCGGTGGAATCAGTGTTCGTCATGGCAATAACTTGTAAATGTCACATTTTAACTATTCCCACTCTTCAAATTGACGTTTAGGCCTGATTTTTTTTTTTTTTATTTGTGCCTTTGTAAGTCTTTTGTGTTTTATTCAAAGTTCTCTTCTCCATAAAGCACTGAATAGAGAATTACATCTGGTGACGTATGATATTTTTCTCTCGTCTACAGATGATGCGGATGTCAGGTTGCTGTTCAGCTCAGCCGGTGTGCGAGAAGAGGAATGTGGAGGTGTCTCTGAAAATGTTGAAGGACCGACCCAGCCCGTGGCCTGTTAGTGTTCTTTTTTTTTTTTTTTTTTTTCATGACCTTTGTCAAAGAAATGTGTAAACATAAAAACATTCAGTGTTTTATCCAGACTGAAGTTTTATTGGTGCCCTGCAGGTTTTGGATGTTTCTTGCTGCAGCACACCTGAATCAGATTAATGGGTCGACATGCTTGGGCAGAACTTGATTACAAACTCTTAAGAAGAGCCATTTAATTGGAATAAAGTGTGTTGGAGCAGGGAAACATGTAAAACATGCAGAAGTGAGGCTCACCAGGACCCGAGCTGGAAACTAACAACTTAGCACTTAGTAGGAACGAGCATGTCAAGAAAATAAACAAAATATACAAATTCAGAGAGAATATTCCGACCCATTCCTTCAGTGTGTCCCACCTCGGCAGGCGTTTGGTGTCGGTTAGTACCATTATATGTTATGGTGTGTTCACACCAAACGCGTTTTGAGCGTCAAGAGCGTCAAGAGCGTCAGGTTTACATGTAAAGTCTATGTGGAGGCGCTGCAAGGAGGCGTCAAGCTTTCTTGTGGTGCGTTTTCACCGTTTGCTGCGGCGGCGTCACGCACTGAAAGTTTAAAAAGTTTTATAAGGTTGAGATAACACTAGAGATGGAAAATCCAAACTTTTGCGGCTTGACGTGGTGTTAGAGGAATGTAGAACAACCGCGGTTTGTAGCTGGTTAACAACATGACTTAGCTTTAGCCCGCTTACCTCCGTTAGCTGGTTAGCTCCCGTTATCTCCGGTTAGCTCGGTTAGCTCTTAGCTACAGAAAGCTCAGAGTTCGCTAGATGTCAATCATCCACCATGACGCTCACAGCCCCCCTCTCAGCTCTTTGCCCATATTTGTATTTTCCGGGTCAGACGACGCGCATGCCTCTGCCAAGATGGCAATGAACGGAGGCTCCGTTAATCTTTTTATATACAGTCTAAGGGTAAAACGAGACATATATGCTTCGATTATTTGATTTCTTACAATAAAATGACCAAAATTAAAAATCATTATCCATCTATAGTGGTTAGCTTTAGCGTATTAGCATTTGTAAGCTGAGCTCATACCTGCAGAGAAGCTGTAAACAGCGTAAAAATAACAAAGCCAGGAGCTTGTAAGTTTACGTCGTACCAGACAGACCCTGGAAGCCTGGTCTGAGGAAAGCAGCTGCTTCTCAGCAGACAGCAGGCAATAATCGCAAGATACTCTGTTTTATTTATACTACATCGTGTGAAACATCATGTTTGTCCTCACAGGAATGTTCCCCGTCAGGATCAGGATCTGGCTCCACCTCTGGATCTTGCTCCTCCCAGGACACAGAGATATCCCTGCCAGGCGTCCTCACCAGCAGCAACGCTTCTCCACGTAATTATATATTCTATATATTTATTGTTATTCATTGTTACTACTTGGAAGAGTCTCATTAGGGTATTGCGAGATAGCAGTATTGCAATAGTTTTGATTATCGGTTTTTTCCTTCCATTGTTTGCCCGGGGTGACATGAGGTGTACAGTAATATATTTGTTCTTAGTTTGGTTCACTTTTTCTTGTTGTCTGAACCGCTTATTCATTCATTCATTCATTTTCTGAACCGCTTATTCATTCATTCATTCATTTTCTGAACCGCTTATTCCAATTCAGGGTGGCGGGGAAGCAGGAGCCTATCCCAGCTGGTGACAGGCAGGGTACACCCTGGACAGCTCGCCAGTCCATCGCAGGGCCACACAGACAAACAACCACTCACACTAGGGGCAATTTAGAGTAACCAATTAACCTAACATGTATGTCTTTGGATGGTGGGAGGAAGCCGGAGTAGCCGGAGAGAACCCACGCATACACGGGGAGAACATGCAAACTCCACACAGAAAGGCCACTGACCAAACCAGCCAAGGATCGAACCAGTGACCTTCTTGCTGTGAGGCCACAGTGATAACCACTGTGCTACCATGCAGCCCTGTTGTCTGAAGTTATTCACAGGAATATCTTACATGCGTATCTGAAACACACATGTACCTACACACATAAACTCGGGGAAAAAAAAAAAAAAACAGAGCTGTTGAAGGATGCTTGTCATGTTGGGTTTTGCATTTTTAAAGCAGGAAATCTTATTTTATTACCAGACTGGGCCTCCTGTGAGGTCTTTGGGACACAGGAGGGGCTTAACGCGGCACTGCTGCTCATTTAGAAGAAGAAGTGCAACGATACATGTTACATGTTTTCAGTGCCGTTTCCATAAGACCTGAAAAAGCCTCTGAATTTGTTGCTACAAAGGTCTGAATACAGTGCTAAATATAGCGCCAGTGTTGCTAAGTTCTCAGCAGTGGTGAGGGGTCTGATAGGCTTTATATTAAAAAAAATAAAGCCTATCATGGAATTTTTTTCTTTTAATTGATTTTGGGATTGTTTGGAGCTGAAATCGACATTCTATATGTTGCACATCCCAACTTAACACTCCGCCATGTTTCCTTGTTTTTTTCTCGCTAAGCCGAGCTCGCCTGTGCTGCGAGTCGACATGCAGTAAAATGACATAATCACAACTGTGTGAAGTCGTATTACATTTTCTACTGGAGTCAAATAATCTACGGATATTATTTTTAGTATTATTCTTATTATGTTTTATTATGTTTTCGTCCGAATTTGGTTGTCTGTTAGCAACATTACTCAAAAAGTTATGGATGTATTTTTGAGTAAGAAAATAAAAAACACCCTCAACATATCCCGAAGATAAAATCTTCGTCACGAGGTACAAATGATGAAATTTTGGTGGAGATCTGGAAGAGATCCTGGATTCTGGTTTTTAAATAAAAAGTACAAAGCAGACGCCGCGCCACTGACGACCACGTCATCGTATGCAGTGGGTGTGTGCGTAATGCGTGTAACTTTGGCTATGATTGGCCGATCGGTACGACCGACCCCTCTTTCTAATCGTGTGATACAGTAGAATCACACTGATGTCGTCATGTTTCCATAAATGTGACCAATCGGCACCGACAAAGCAGGAAATGTTTGTGACGCTGAAGGACTGACACCTGTTGTCGTCCAATCAAACTGGTGTTACCGGGCAGAAAACGGTGATTTTGTCCACATAACTACTCCCGAAACACCGTGGGAAACGTAGTCGCTTTACTGGATGCAGTTTTATGTTGGTGGATTAAAGTTTTGGAGGCAAAACGGCAAAGGTAAGACAGAATATGTAATGATTTCTAAACGTGAGGCTTAAATTCAGCCTTCTTTTGACTCTGGTTGAGTGAATCCTGGTCATAGCAACATTAAACTGGTATGACTGGAATCTATGGGATGTGTGCTTTCAGTAGAGGTGCTCTTTGTTTGTTTCCATGCCGCTGGGTGGACACCAGGATCCAGTGTTTTTATTTATGTATTTCTGCGGACTTTGTTTACTTGGTCTTTTAATTAGGGGGTTATGATTTTGTTTGTTTGTCTGTTAGCAACATTACTCAAAAAGTTATGGATGGATTTTGATGAAATCTTCGGGATATGTTGGGGGTCTCACAAGGAACAAATGATTACATTTTGGTGGAAATCCGGAAGAGATCCTGGATTCTGGATCACTTTGAAGTTATGTTGTGTGTTATTAACAATATGCTTGCCGGAGGTCTGCGCTCTCCGAGTGCTTTTCTAGTTGTTATTGCACAGCCCTACATCGCATTTCTCCTTCTTTTTCACATAGAGAGCCTTCCAGCATCGTTCATGGCTTCTCCCTTGGAGCCTCCAGAGTCTTTGAAGGACAACTACTCGATCAACGATCTAAACGTCTTCCAGACGACCAAATCCCAGACTGATTTAAACATTCCCGTCAAACCTGTACAGCACGCCTCAGAGCTTGAAACACAGTTGGACCTCACCCTCAAGCAGAAGCCTCAGCAACAAGGTAGGTGGAGGAGAGGAAGCTGTTAAAAGCTAGAAATGCATCGTTCATCTTTTATTTTGCTTAACTGACTTTTCATTGTCATACTGAAATATTCTCGTTTTCTTCTTGTTTCATTCATCTGGTAAACTCTGCTCTGTATTTGGCCCTCCTCTTGTAGAGTTACTGGAGAGTATTGGACTGTCGCATTCACACCGTTTATTCAGATCCCGGTGTGTTTGCTCAGGAAGTCGGCTTCGTTTGGGGAATTATAAATGCACAAATTAATTCTGATTACCACCAAACTCTGTCTGCATGCAAATTAGTAGGGGTGGGAGAAAAAATCAAATTACATAAAAATCATATTTTGTTTTTTTTTTTACAATTTTTAAATAAATCTTTTTGGTCAAAAATATATTTTTAATAAAAGAAATTTTTTTTCCAGTTTTAATTGTTTATATGTTTAGATGCCAGATGGAGAAAAAGTTACCGGTTTTCTCCAAGAGGGGGCGAAATGTTTCTCTTCGACTGTCTAGTAGCATGACGTTATATCCGTTATGGAAAACACGTAAACAGAAGACTGAGAATGGCGAAAAACCTGCAGCAATATGCAGAGATAAATCCTCCATCATCACATTTTAAGTGACAAGTGTGGAAAAATTTGGAATTTTTTGCTTTGAAGAGAAAAGCAGAGCTGGATATGTGGAAAGCTGTTTGTAAACTCTGTAATGGCCATGTGGCATACAGCGGTAACACGATAGCATTGCTGCCCAACGAGTAGGACGCCATCCTGAGGTAAATGCAGAGCTAATACTAAACACTCAAACCAACACTTTTATATACAGTTCAAGCTTCTGAAACAAGACTATAAGTTCACACAGCTGCTTCAGATATATTGCTGCTGAAAAAATCTTAATAACTGAGACAGTTGATGTTTTTATTTGGAAAATCTGGCTCGTGATATAGTCTGTAAACTTGGTCATCATGTCACTTTTTGACATGATCTGGTGTTTAAAAAGCAAAGTAAAAATCAGCAATACTGACAAATCGTAATTTAAATCGAATCGGCACCAAACAAATCAATAAAGATCAAATAGGGCGAAAAGCTTGTCGTCTCGCCAGCAAATAAGGGACATACGCGACTAGTCGATCAGTCGCCATGGTGCACAAAGTCAATGTTTTTTCTTTTTAAAGTCGACTGTTTTTTCTATGGGTGAGAGTTAAGTGTCATTGTGCAGAGACATGGTTCTGTTTACAACAATTTTGAAGAAAGAGTGGCGTCTTTAAGGTCGAGCTAGAGAGGAGGGAGAGAGACACAGACAGAAAATAGTCCGAAGAGTGTCGTGCTAAGTCGTGGTTTATCACGTCCATGTTGCAGCTTCAGACTCGGACTGAATGATACCGTTCTGCCTGATAACGTTAACCGTCATCACAGTAATTTAGTTACATAAGTATCCACCCCAGTGCCGTAAGAACCCGCAGAGGCGTGGAAGGACAGGAAGCCATCTGCTCTCTGATTGGACAGTTTGAATTGTCATCGTCCAATCAGACAAAACTCTACGAACGGGGTCAAAAATCTTCATCTGCAACTTCAGGGTCGTACATGCAGTTTTCTGCTTTGCAACAGTGAAAAGATGTTTGCGAAATAACTTGTTTTTCTCATGAAATGCGTTTACGTGGGAGTTTTGATTCCTGTTTAATTCCAAATAAAAGTTAATTCTGCTTTAAACTGATAAAAAACAACCATGTAAACACTTCATTCGTAATGCAAATTTCTATTAGAAATTAAAATTAATTCCGATGTAAGCGGCTGGTTTATTCGGATTTTAATTCCGATCTATATAATTCGTCTGTCTTGTAAACCTTTATTCCGCTCTAAGTTAATTCTGGTCGTTCTGAGCATGCTCCTTAACTTGTCCTGTCTCGATGACGCGCGTTGTTTTACCTCCCGTGTTCGGTGGTCTATATTTCTTCTCAGTTGCTGCAAAAAGTGAAGTAGTATGCTCGTGTTGAGCTGCTACTTCACATTTATAATAAAAACAGCGGTGAAACTGTTACTTATTATGTAGTTTTTACAAGTTACTAAAAAGACTACAAACGTCAGCCCCTGTCCAATCAGAACCTTTCCCAACACGCTGGTTGTGCACGTGGCTGGGCAGGTCGTGCACTCGGCTGGGTCCGAGTGTTTTAATGCCACATGTAAAAATGTTCGTACTTTCTCACCACTTCGATCAAATGTTTTGTAAAACAATCCGTTTTACCTGCAACAATAAAAACGCAGAAGCAGCAACTCTGCTTCGTGCTTTCTCTGTGTTAACCACGCCCACCTCACATGTCCGACCAATCACACAATACTTCTCGGAGCCCCGCAAGAAAAAAGTTCTGCCAGCCCGATGTGTCGAGAACTGTCTTCAAACGTGTCCGCGAGAACAAGAAAAAAGTTCTGGCTTCTCGTGGAGGATGGAATAAGCTTTTTCCTCTGGAGCTCAGATAAGCTGCGGGTTGCTTCAGTCGTATAACGGACACTTTTTATAACGTTGAAACATAAACACATACTGGCCCAAACCGTACAGCTTAGTGGTCCCAGTGGTCTGTAGCCACTGTGGTACCACGCCCCGTAACATTCAGATATCTTCGAGATCCCTGTGTGGTTCTTTCTGTGATCATTTTATTTTGTTTCAACTGTTTTGTTTTCATTTTTATTTGTTTTTCTCTGATTTCATAACAAACATTTAATTCCTACTTCTTTCTCCTGGTGATGCCAGCAGATTACTCGCTTCCGCTGCAACACCCCACGCCCTCGCAAGGCCCCATCGCCCACTGGATTGCAACGCGCCGCGAGGAGATCGTCTCCCAGATGACGGAGGCGTGTCTGAACCAGAGCCTGGACGCGCTGCTGGCTCGCTCCATGCTGATGCGAGAGGATTACGAACTGGTGATTAATCAGCCCACGCGCACCGCCAAGGTCCGCCAGCTTCTGGACAACTGCCACCGACACAACGAGGACTTCTGCCGCATCATCGTCCTCAAGCTGCTCGAGAACAGGCAGATGGCCCTGACTCCATACCCACCCGAGATCAGCTCCCCGACGGCGCCAGTCCTCGCCAGCGCGCCGCCGCTGTCCGTCTCCTGCAACGTGCACAGGAAGTAGCAGCCACGGACGCTGTCCACGTTATTGACTGTGCCAACTTTCCACTACAGCTAACTGTAACGTGTGGTTTTAAGCAGCTTTTCCTGCAAAGCGCAGCAGAAAAGTCCATCTAGCAATAAGAGTCACGTGAACACCCGACAAAAGAAGAAAGATGCTCTTTTACATCACCAGAGTCAAACGATTCAGACTGCATTAGTTCTTTTATTTAACATTTTATGCATTTGATTAAGTTATTTATATTTCCTCTGTAAGTTACAGGTTTCAAACTTATTTTTATGATACTCTTCCTCTTCTTTAGGCCGTGTTTTTGTAATGTGTGTACAACAGATTCCTCCCGGTTACCCTGCCGTGCTGACATAGTGCTGCCTTCCCAGAGCATATAAGGTTATTCCTGTGATAAGGTATCGTGTTTTCATGAATTAACTTTACGGCCCGAATCCAGCAGCAGAACCTGCGTTCATTCAGCAAAAGAACAAGTCGAATGTTAGTTTAGAAGTGTTGCCAGGATTTGGTTGCTTTATTTATTTTGCTTTTTTGTAAGATAAAAGACCGAGCTGAAGCTTGACTGGAGGAACGAGGCGGTTGTAACGTAACACCCAACAGGAGAGGGAGGCGCGCATGTCTGCACGCTCTGTTTTATCCAGGTTTAAAGTGGACCAAAACGACCCGCAGACTCTTTTCTTTTGGTCCGCTTTTCCTTATTGTTCAGTCTAGAGTTGCCTTTAATCCTGAAACTAAATCATTGGATCTCTTTACTTAACTCGTTACAAGTCATCCTGCAAAAAACACAAAAGATGAACCAATAATCTCAGTTTGTTACCCTTAAATCGTGCAACTTTTTCTACTGTAGCTGGTAATTATTGTTTGTATTTACATCGTTGTTCTCTCGTTATGGTGGTCTCACGGCTCGATACTGTTAATTGCAAAAAATAAACCTCCTCCTACAAGACAGTAGCAACAGTTTATGTGTTTAAAGTTTATCTAGAGGCTTGACAGGATGGCCTTGGTGTGTAGCAGCGCTGTAATTTTCAGATTTAAAAGATCATTTAAAGGAATATTTTTATTTTCTGAACGCATCTCTAAAAAAACATCCGAATTGGCTGAATTTACTTTACTTTACTGTTCGGTTCTGGTATTTATGATGCGTTTATGCGTGTGTACAGCTGGTCACGTCCTCATTTCTGCCTCCACTTCCTCAAACAGGTGCTCGCATGACGACAGTGTAGCTGCGGCATTTACAGACGAGTCTTTCTGTACGGTCGTCGCACAACGACCTTGACGCAGGCCATGATTAGTCCCACACGGTTGCGGCCCAGCGAGCTCTGTGTGCTTCCACGTGTTGGGCATGCACTGCCTTGTCTCTAAACCAAGAGAAAAAATGTCTGTGCCTCATTTTTGACTTTTTGTCTCAACTTAATTGACATTGAAAAGCCTTTTCAACACATATCAAGTAAATCTGAGTGAAATGCCACAAATTTGATCGTCTGTATATGTTGTATCATATTTTGTACTGTAGATGTTCCATCTTTTTTACGTGTATATGTATATATATTCTGATGTTTATTGGTTTTGTTTACTATTGATTTTACATGATAGAAAATTAGACTATAAGGAGTCATCATCAGTGTCATGCAGGTTATACAGCAGTAAAGTGTGATGGACAGCCCAGCTGATGTCTGAAACATGAACGCTGTATCTCCATCCTCATTAAACAAAAGGGAAATCCGTTTTTAATCTGTTGCTTTTGTCTTTGTTCATGTGATCAAACAACGTGAACATGGATGACAACACGAAGAAAAGTCAATGAGTTTCATCAGCAAAGAGAAATGAATTTATTTCAGGTTTTAGTGACTGACTCTGTGTTTTAGCTGCAGGGGTTAAACAGGGCCGACTCTAGATGTTTGATGGGGGGGCCGAGCACAGACACAAACCAGGAAAAGGGAGCCCCCCCTCCCCCGTAAAACAACATCTGAAGCTGAAGCAGATCTGTATTTAAAACAACTGATTGTTTATTTACAATTTCTCATCTCATGTCAACAGTGGGGCAGAATTTCTAAAAACAAATGGACACTTTTTATAATTTATCATGGACTGTATATAAAAGGTGGGCGGAGCCTCCGTGACGTCATCCGTAGGTTTGTGAAGAGCTGAATTGAAGCTCATTGGGCGGTTACTGGCATTGCCATCCTGGCAGCGTGATGCGTGTCGTCTTTCCCAGAAAATACAAAAGTGAACAAAGAGGTGGAGCTGAGAGGGGGGCTTTGAGCGTCATGGTGGATGATTGACATCTAGCGAACCCCAACCTGCCTGTAGCTGAGAGCTAACTGAGCTAATGGGAGCTAACGAGAGCTTAGGCCTGCCTAACACAGATAGGCTAAAGCAAAATCATGCTGTTAACGGCTAAAAAACATCATTGTTCTACATTCAATCTTCTTGAAGCGGGAGATCAGCTACCTGTCAATCAAAAGAACACATTCCTAATTATGCTGAATTTTTGGGTGAAATTGGTTATAAAAGGATAAGTTGTAAAAAAAGATTCACTCCCTCCACAGTTGTCATGAAGGTAAACCTGACCTATTAAACCGAAAATGGATTGTTGAACCAGGCTGTAAACATGTTTATTTCTGCTGTGAAGTTGGTCTTTTTAACATGGGAGTCTATGGAGATTTGCTCTGTTTTGAAGCCCCTAGTGGATGAAGGGGGAAACAGCAACATTTGGTACTTTCACATAAACAACAGAGGTGCCAGAGGTTGCTCATTTTAATTTATGCATATGTCATTCACACATTCTTGTTACTACCAAAGGTGACCAGAAAAGTTCATTAGTGTTTTCTCACTGAATGCAGATTATTTCATTAATTCCTTTAAAATGGTTTAACATCAAGCTAAAGGAAAAAGAATTATTAGAGATTGCAAAAAGTTATTTTAACCTGCCAAGACGCCTCTAAAACATATTAAATCTCAATTTTATCATCTGCCCGTCTTATTGACAAAAAATAAAAAATCGAGATACCATGAGACATTGTCTGTCTTCCAGAGCATATTAAAGATCACTCTGTTGTGTTTGGGACAATGAATGATAAAAATCTATGCTGCCCCCAATTTCACATTTATACAAATATACATCTTTTTCTGCAATGAAGAACAACCTACAGAGCTGTCAAATATGCCAGGGATGTCACCGACATACAGCTTTTTTCTGGCTAACTCCTCATTTAATATATAGTTGACCAATCAGACGCAGGCTGCAGGCAGGACAGAGGGCGGCGCTTTCTCTGTTCGCCTGTTTTTGGCAAAGGCTGATCTGAGAGGATCAATGCTAAAGGGGGTTTGTGAAAAATGCTTACTTCTTGCCCTTCTGGACTTGCTTATAAAAATAAATTAGACTGGAAAATATACATAATATAGCCACTAAACTAGATCCGTTTCTATTGCTGTAATACAGACTGAGGAAAATACAAATTTATTAATTATATTCCACTCATCTGGTGCAAAACAGCTGAAAAGACAGAAAGAAAATCAGTCCTGACAGCTAAAACTGGCCCATTAAACCCACAAGGACAGACTGGAGATGCCATATATATATATATATATATATATATATATATATATATATATATATATATATATATATATATATATATATATACGTATTAATTAATTAATTATATCTCGTATCATTAATGGTAGAGGATTCGGAAATGTGCTGACTTGGAACTGGGATCCAGCTAAATATTCCACAGTTTTTGTTTGTTCTTCTTCAATTAGCCCAAGTTGTCAAACCATCTGCTCCATTTTCCCATTCTACCAGTCCCTACCCTCCTAATGTTTCCAGGCCCCCCCCCAGGGGGGGCCCAACCCCCAGTTTGAGAACCACAAATCTGAAGGCACAGTAACGTATCCTAGCAACTGGCAGTGATACTGATCAGTTTGGTATCAGAGGATGCTCAGTAACAGTGCCCATCACAGAAAGTTCCACGACTGTTATGTCCTGAGCAGCAGCTCGGCTCTCCCTGCGTAGCTGTTGTTGGCTCCATGGGGGCAGGAACAGAGTCTGTCCGTCTCTGAAAATAGCTCAGGGGGGAACACGAGAGTGCACTACGTCTGCTGGTTGGAAAACACAAGATGTGCCGGCTTGCAGGGATTGCAACATCAACCGACTGTCGCTACTTCTCAGATGTGATCTGAGCAGCGTTTGCAGCTCAGAGGGGAATCACCGACACCCCAGAAACTCCACATGTAGAGAGGAACTGGTCTACTGTGTGGACTGGGTAAGATGGGTTTTAGCTCTTTTGTACTGTAAGGACTAACTTTATTCATGTCCAACACTGTGATACTATTTGTGGAGGTGTGTGTGTGTGTGTGTGTTTGGGGGTAGGTATGACCTTTCCAGGCTTTCTAGACATAAACCTGTTGTTTAGTCTTAAGACAGAAACCTTTTAGGAAACTAAACAAGTAGACAAATCCTGAAAAAAACTTTCCAGTTCTGGATTATTTGGCTTGATGGCTTTTAGAGTTCAAAAAGTGTGTAACTTTCTAGTCTGCATTTCTAAAGAAGCTCCTGTATAAATCTAAATATGCACATCAGTCTAATTTTACAGGTGTTATGTTGTATCTGACCAGAAACACGACCACCAGACGGCTCTAAGCTCAAATAATGGAGATTATTCAGGAAAAGAGGAGAAGAAGAAATGAAAAAAAGAGGAAAATGATGAGTACTCATAGACTGCATGTGAAAAAATGAACCTATAGATTTCTAAAGAACTAATTTGGCTGTTCATGCCGTCGCCATCTTGGCAGCATCATGCGTGAAGTCTCTCGCTGAAAATACAAAAATGGGTAAAGAGGTGGAGCTGAGAGGGGGACTATGGCGTGGAGGCAGATGATTGACATCTATTAAACTCTGACCTGCTTGTTGCTAACAGCTAACTAAGCTAACCCTGAGCTAACAGAGGTAGGCAGGCTAAAGCTAAATCACGCTGTTGGCTAGTTAAAATGTTGTGTTGCACTCTGCCTTCTTGCAGTACATGTCACTCAAAAGGACACACCCCTCTTGTAGAATTTCTTGATTAAATTGGTTATAAAATGATGAATTCTAAAAAAAAAACATTCACTCCCCCCATAGTTGTCATGAAGGTAAACCTGACCTATTTAACCTAAAATGGATTTTTGAACGAGGCTGTAAACACGTTTATTTCTGCTGTGAAGTTGGCCTTTTTAACATGGGGATTTGCTCTGTTTTGGAGCCCCTAGTGGATGAAAGGGGAACTGCAGTTTTTGTCTAGCCTGCACGTATGTGATGAGACCTACATCCCTGTGTTCCCAGCTTCAAGCTCTTTTTATACTTCTTCTCCTACAAACAGCAGAGTGGAGAACAACAGGAAGAATTATGTGTGAGAAAGAAGAAGTGTAACAATGTGTTAATGGTCAAAAAAGGAAGTTCACTAATGTGTGACTTGATATAAATGGAAGTGTTTGGGATATCTGAAGCTGATCGTTGGATCCTGAACAAGGCCAGCTCTAGGAATGCATACTTGTGGGGGGCAGGCAGATATGTGAAGGGGGCATCATGCGTGTGCACTTCACGCTTGTGCTGTTTTTGTTGTTATTGTTTTTTGTAAGTGTTTTCTTAATGGGACTGTTAGGGTCTGGCACTCTAAAGAAATGGATTGCACTTTGTCAGGCCTCGAACCAAAGACCTGTCCAGCTTGGGTGTCCCACCAGAAACTGAAGCTCCTGCTGGTATAGCTCTTAGGGTCACTGAGGCACGCAAACCCTCCGACCACAATAAGATGGTAATCCCTCAGAGCGGGAAAGGAATAAAAAAATTATAGATACATGAAAATAATTTAAAAAAAAAAAAGAGAAATATCAATGATCAAAGTTTTAACAACCAACAACAAAACAAATGTCTCATTAGATAGCCAAATAACAATAAACTAAACTATTAAACTAAGCTGAAATAGTTAGGCCTATCACAAACAACAAAAACAGGGCAGAACATCAAACTCCAAACCACAATAAGGTGGCATTCCCTCCGAGGGGAAACGAAATATACAAATAATAGATACATTAAAGTAAGGAAAAAAATTACAAATACCATTCATCAAAGTTTTAACAGCTAACAACATAATAC